>NC_084798.1:161621367-161927016 GCF_963169125.1 Humulus lupulus | reverse complement strand
GTGTAGATTATATGAGTTGTATCATGTTATGGCTGCTTATGCATGTTTAGGTGTATTAAATGTGCTTATAGGCCTGATTATGTTAAAAAGGGCATTTTCGTAATTTTTGACCCATTGAGGGTATATTTGTATTATATATGCTTTATGAATGAGACCACATTTTTATGTGGATATATATGAGTTTTTCGGTAGGAAACAACCATTTTGAGCAATTTACCGAAAAAGTCAACGGGGTTTAATACCCGGCTCGGGGTGAGCCTAGGGGTATTTTAGTAACTTAGTACAGTACCGAGGTTTAGCGGGGATTGGAAATTTATTTGGTTTATATTTGGGTATGTCAGGATTCTAGATATAATTTGAGGTTTAGTGGAAATTGATGTCAAATGACTAAAACGCCCATGGGGGCTTTGAGGAAAGGCTTAATAGATAGGGGTATTTTAGTCTTTTACCAGGGGCATAGTTTAAGACTTAGTAACTAGAGTTCTGTAGAAGCATGGGATAAATCAGAACACAAACAAACTCATCCATCTCCTCTATCTCTGTATCTCATTTTTCTCTATCTCTTGAGGTACTTAGGCATTTTTGAATTTTTGGAGAAGGATTGATAGGGAACTGAGGGCTTGGACAAGGATTTGGATCAGGAGGCAGTTTGGGGGTCGTAAATTTCAGTTGAGGTAAGATTTGAACTCTATTTTGCTGTGAAATTCTGGCTTAGTTGTGGTTTTCTTGAGTTGGAACTCAGGGATAGGATTTTGGGTGGTGGTGAGATTTTAAGTTAGTTTTTGTTATTAATATGTTGCCTTTGATGTGTTGTTATGAGTTTAGAACTCAATTCTGGGTTTGGTTGAGGTTTGGAAACTGATTTTAGGGGTTTTGGTTTGGAGGAAATAACTGGAAAATGTTGGAAACTTGAGTTCGTGGGGTTGCGCCATGGCACTGTTCTTGGAGCAACGTGACGCGACGCGCATGAACTCAGGGGCTTGGGTGGTTCTCTGAATCGCCTTAGCGCCACGACACTTAGTGAGCTACACGACGGTGCGTGTCTAGGGAAATCAGGTCCAGGGCCCTCTATTTTTGAGCGCGCTGCGGACCTTCAGGGGTGCACTGCGATGCTAATTGGAAAGAATAGCCAAGTGAGGTTTCGAGTTGCGAGGAATCAAACATAAGGGCTAGGGAAGGATTCTACTACCCGGTTTAGTAGAATTCGAGGTCTCGGGGGGCTAGGACTCGATTAAGAAACCTTTATTCGCTCGGAAGGGGATCGTGCTTGAGGGTCGTTTCTAATTATCCAGTGCTTGTACCTAAGGTAAGAAAACTAGTATATGCACAAGAGTTATTGGTTGGTATGCTTATTAGCCTTGAATTACATGTGAATGTATTGTATGACTGATGCTTGGCCATCGCATTGAGCGTGAGGCCAATCGGTATAGCGTGCGAAACACTGGTCGTGAAGGCAAGTTCATTTGGGGTTGCGGCCCCTACTTGCCCGGCATGAACCATGAGCTGAGTGCCTGCTTACGCACCTCGTTCAGTTGAGTCGCTTGGCCGAGCTATTTTTCCCGAGCCACTTAATTGATTATATGACTAAGATGAGTATTCTTTTGTAAACTATTGAATGTGTTTACAAGTTATATGATTGGAATGATTGCATTTGTTATTTTTGAAACATGTGATTACTGTTTTGAATATTTGTATTATTGTTACACTCTGTGCGGTTTTCTTACTGAGCCTTGGCTCATGGGTACTCTACGGTGCAGGTTTGGGCTAGAGTAAGCTGGACCAGGCTAGAGTAAGCTGGACCAGCCATGAGTTGGAGAGCTTTCGGAGTCGTGTGTACATATGCAGCCTGATCGACCGCCATGAACGAGATTTCTTGGAAGGAACTAGATTTGAACCCTATTTTGTTGCTTAGGACGGCTAGTTTGTATTTTATATGTCCTTTATAAGTCTGTAAACACTTATTGGGATCCCATGTATAAGCTAAACATTGTTAATGAAAACTGATTACTTCGTTGACCAAAATTTTTAATACCTAACCTTGGTTTAGTTTTTAATTACACATTTAAGTCCAAATGACTCGCTTAGCGAGTTAAGCACCATTTTAAACACACAGTGTAATGGTCTTGGCTAAGCAGGGCGTTACATAGGGAAAATGGAGTATGTCCAGTTGAGGTTCGAGCAGTAGTTTGATATGACCATAAGACTTCTGGAAAAATATCCAACCAAATGCCTTTGGCTTGCTTGAGATGCTTTTTCATTGTGTCCTTTAAGGTTTTGCTGACAACTTCTACTTGTTCGTTTGCTTGGGGATGAGCAATTGCAGAAAAGCTTTTGGTGATACCATGCCTTACACAAAAATCTGTAAATGTGTCGCTGTCATCCTAAGTGCCATTATCTGAAACGATCTTCTTTGGTAGCCTATATCTGCATATGATGTTTTTGACTATAAAATCGAGCACCTTTATGGAAGTAATTGTAGACAGTGGTTAGGCTTCGATCCACTTTGTAAAGTAATCCACCGCGACCATTGAAAATTTCACTCCACCCTTTCTTATTGGGAGTTGTCCGATCAAATCAATGCCCCATACTACGAAGGATCATGGGCTCTGCATTTGTTTAAGTTCATCAGGCACTACTCGAGAGATTTTGGAGAATCTTTGACAATTATTAAATTTTCGGACGTACTCCATGGAATCTTCATTCATTGTGGGCCAAAAATATCCTTGTCTCAGTATCTTCTTGGCTAGACTTTGCCCTCCTGCATGGTTGCCACATAATCCTTCGTGCACTTCTATTATTAGCAGTTCAGCTTCTGTTTTAGTAACACATCAGAGCAAAGGCATATAATACCCTCTTATGTCCATTACTCCATCAATAATCATGTACCTAGCAGCTTGATTTGAAATTCGTCAGACTTTAATTCTATCTTGAGGAAATGTTCCGTGCTCCAGGTACGTGGCTATAGGAGTTGTAACGCCCTACTAGTTTAGAGTTGTTACCATGTGATTTATAAACATGCCATTAGCTCGCTAATCGAGGTTTTAGGTTGAAAAGTGTAACTAAATTGAAATGAAGACTCAATAAACAACAATTGTTATAAAAGATTTGGACATTCATCAAAATCATAAATGTTATACATTCGAAATCCCAAAATACCGTTTCGAAATGTTTTACAACTCAAAATGATGAATATAGTCAACCTAAGCGACACAACAAATCATTACAACATATTTTCCCAGAATAACCCTGGTCATGGCAGCTAGGTAGGCTGAACATGTACACGTCGCTTCACGCTCTCTAACTCATGGTTGGTCGACCTTTCCCTTGCCCTTACCTGCGCCATAGAGCACTAGTGAGCGGAAGCCCAACAAGAAAACTCAACACATAATATATCATATCTCAATCATAGAATTAAACAACTTAACAAACAATAGAAAAAATGTGTAGCGGCCTAAGCCACCAGGTGCTTTACCAGACACTGGGTTCACGGTCTTTGTCGAGTGGGTAGATACCGCACCCTAGAGGGTCTTGCTCTAGCGGCCTACACACAGTGTGATTAATGATGATCCCGACCTTTGTCGTACCCAGCCTTTGCCACTCTCGACCTTCACTGTTCCCGACCTTTGTCGTTCATTCATAAGCATGGACAACACAACATAGCATTCATAGAATTTCACACATATATCAGACACAATTAATAGGGCCATGCCCTGAAACACAAATAATGGGGCCACACCCTGCTCTACGGGCACGATCCCCTAACCCGAGATTTGACATGAAAACCTAGTCACAACGCCATAAAAAATAGATAACCATCAACCTATAATCAAGTTAGAACTTTAGATTAAAATACTATCCTTCGGGACCTCGAATCCTACTAAACTGGGTAGTAGGATCCTTTTCGAGCCTTAACATTTGGGTTCCCGAGCCTAAAACCCTAAAATAGCCAACAATTCCCTTTTGAGCCGCGATGTGCTCAATTCAAAGAGCATATCTCTCACATTTGGGGGACACGGACTGTGGTGCGCCTCAGCCTGCGCCACAGCGCCTGGGAAAAAATCAGTGGCTCCTAAGCCTTGAAGTTCAAGCGGGCAGCAGGGCTGGGACTCGAGCCCCAAAACCCATAAATACCATGCATTTTTCTGTGTTTTTCCCCAACTTAACTTGCAAATTCTCAGCCAACCAATCCCTACACTCAAAATTCAAGCTACAGTTCGTATCCAAGCAGCATAACTAACCTAAATACCCCAAAAATTACTTCACCAACTCAAAAAAACTCAAGGATCACATTCCATAGTTTAACTCCATAAAACCTTAAAACTACAATTGAAAACTCAATAATATCATCAGAAATTCATACCTCAGCTGGTAGTTCGACCTGAGCTGACTCTAACCTCCACAAAATTTAAGTTTTCCAAACTCTAGCCTCAAATTCTAAGCCTCACACCTGAATTTTCCAAAATTTCTTAAGTCATCAAGAGAGGGAGAAAGAATCGAGAGAGAGAAAGTGTGGCAAAGCTGAGGAGAGTTCTGTTTTTTTCTTCTAAGTGCTTCCCCTTAATTCTAGTATTTGATCAGCTTAAGCCTATCCCTAGCTACCTAATGACCAAAATTCCCCCAAGTTTATTCCCAATCCTTTAGTGCCACCAAGGGCAATCCTGTCATTTGCAACATCCCGCTAATTCCTCGAGTGTTCCTATAAATCCCCATTTAATCCCGACATATTTAACACATACATTAAATCACTACCCGTTATCTGATAATCCCAAACACATATTATATCCCCAAAATACTCCTAGGCTCCTCCTGAACCGGGTACTCGACCCCGTTGCTATTATTTAGCTATTCTGCTCCCTAGGACCGTCTCAGATTGCATATTACAATTACATCACCACAATCTTGTGGTATCAAGCATAATATACATATAAATCACATTTATGCCCTCAACATGCCAAAATTACAATTATGCCGCTATTAACGAAATTGGTCCCACTTGCATATTTAATTCACCTAAACATGCATTTCTAATCACATATTCATTTAATTCACATATTAACATAATTAAATCAATTATTGCCCTCTTGGCACGCTAATCAAGGAACTAAGCCTTATTAGAAAATTTGGGATGCTACAACTATCCCATCAAGAAACTCGCATACTAATCTGGTCTCATCCGGTCAAACTGAAACAATGTTTTCTAGGAATCCTATGCAACCTTCTTGCATTAGGTCTCTAGCCTTTAGTGTAGAAATCATAGGTACTCGCGACCCACTCACTATCCCCACAAATACAAAGGATACCTCCCCTTCCGGTTCAAAGGTCACCATTCTTCTCTTGTAGTCTATCATTGCCCCATAATTTGATAACCAATCCATTCCCAGAATCATATCAAAGTCATCCATCGCTAATTTAATCAGGCCCACAGACAACTCCCTACTGTCTTTCTCTACTGGTAATGCTCTAACCCATCTCCTAGAGACTACCAGTTCACCAGTTGGCAACAAAGTCCTAAATCCCCTAGCATACATTTCACAAGACCTACACAGAAGGTCTATCACTCTAGCAGATACAAACGAATGAGTAGCTCCTGAATCAATCAATGTTGTAAATGAAGAACCGACACTAGAAATCTGACCTCTCACGAGCGAGGAACTAGCCTCAGCCTCAGTCTGGGTCAAGGTGAATACTCTAGCTGGAGTAAGGTTGTCGCTCTTCTTCAACTCTTCTTTTCTGGCTTGTTGGCAGTCCTTCCTTAGATGAATAACACTCCCACAAGTAAAGTAGGCTTTGAATCTACAATCTCCCTGATGTCATTGCTTGTACTGAGGACACTCTGGGAAATTCCTCTAGCTGTCTCCCCCACCCTGACGGCCACTGAAAGCACCACGTGCCCTCCTATCTGAACTAAGAGGAACAAAAGAATATGAGGCCTTTCTCTTCTGCTCACTGAGGCCATTACCCTGGCTAGAACAAGTAAAAGGAGGCACCATCCTCTGAGCATCGCGCCTAGTGGCACTCTCTCGCCATATCTGATCATCGTTCCCCTCAGCTGTAAGGGCCTTCTCCACTACCTGTGCATAGGTGGTAGTCCTCGAATCTAGTGTTATCTTGACGTCACGGGCTATCATGACGTTCAGCCTCTGTACAAATTGATCCCTCCGTGCCATATCAGTAGGCACCAAGTTCAGCGCGAACTTCGCCAACCGGTCAAACTTTAGTGTATACTCTATAACCATCATTCGATTTTGAGTCAGGTTGAAAAACTTATCCACCTTTGTATCTCTGACTGCAACACTGTAGTATTTGTTGTTGAAGATATCCCTAAATTTTTCCCAAGTCATAACTTTCACATCCCTCCTCTGGGACACAACGTCCCAACAGATGTGGGCGTCTTCTCTTAACATGTAGCTGGAAAATGCCACTCTCTCATTCCCTTCCACCCTCATGAAATCCAGGATGGAAGAAGGCATATTCATCCACTACTCTGCCCGCATTGGGTCTGGTCCGCCCTCAAAGGTGGGAGGATGCTGCTTCTTGAACCTCTCATATAAAGGCTCCCACTTGTTTTCCATCACAGGCTGGGCTGGCATTGGTGCCATAGCCTATGGAATTTGTAACCCAATGCCCTAAGGAGGGGCTTGTTACCTTAACTCTCAGAGCTCATCTTCCGTTCGTTGAAGTCTGGCTTCCATTTCGGCAAACAACTGTTGCCAATTCTATGGGGCAAGTTGAGGGACCTATCCCTGGTTGTCATCTTCGACCCTATTTCCGTGGAGTCTGATCAATTTCCAAGGCATAACTGTAATATGCCTGAAATTAATGATGCCACACATCAGGCATGACAACAACATCCAAAAACCACCTCTTAGTCCCATCAATACAAACATCAATCAACGCATCGCACACAACATATGGCATATCACAATCAAGGGGTCGTGCCTTGGCATCATACATATATAAAAACATTCATCATGTTCTATCTATAACATTTAGGTAAACAAGGCAACTTAAACAAGCAGTTAAGCACATAATTCATTTAATACCGACCAACCCAAAGTCGAGCTTGTCACTGGCAGCGAGCGTACATGTTCGATCGATCTCTAGGAATCATAAACCTTGGCACACTCTGATACCAAGTTGTAACGCCCTACTACCTTAGAGATGTTACCATGTGATTTATAAATGTGCAATTAGCTCGCTAATCGAGGTTTTAGGTTGAAAGGTGTAATTAAATTGAAATGAAGACTCAATTAACAACATTGGTTATAAAAGATTTGGACATTCATTAAAATCATAAAAGTTATACATTTGGGATCCAAAAATATTATATCGAAATATTTTACAACTCAAAATGATGAATACACTTGACCTAAGCGAAAAAACAAATCATTACAACATATTTTCCCAAAATAACCTTGGCCGTGGCAACCAGGTAGGCCAAACATGTACACGCCGCTTCACGCTCTCCAACTCATGGTTGGTTGACCTTTCCCTTGCCCTTACCTGAACCATAGAGAACCCATGAGATGAATCCCAACAAGAAAACTCAACGCATAATATATCATAACATAATCACATAATTAAATAGTTCAACAAAAAAAAAAAAAAAACATATATCGGCCTAAGCTGACCCAAGTGCTTTACCAAGCACTGGGTTCGTGGTCTTTATCGAGTGGGTAGATACCACACCCTAGAGGGTCTTACCCTAGTGGCCTGTACTCAACGTGGTTAACATTGATCTTGGCCCTTGCCGTACCTGGCCTTTGTCGCTCCCGGCCTTCACCGTTACCGGCCTTCACCATTCTTGGCCTTCGTCGTTCATTCATAAGCATGTACTTCACACATATATTAAACACAATTAATAGGGCCATGCCCTGAAACACAAATAATGGGGCCCCACCCTGCTATACGGGCACAAACAGTTTTCTTACCTTTGTCCCGAGATGACAAGTTGATGCGATCCCAAGCACGATCCCCTAGCCCGAGCTTTACCTAGTCACAATGCCATAATAAATAGATATATATATATCAATCTCTAATCAATTGAGAACTTTGAATTAAAATACTAGCCTTCAGGGCCTCGAATCCTACTAAACAGGGTAGTAGGATCCTTCCTTAGCCTTAACATTTGGGTTCCCGAGCCTAAAACCCTCAAATAGAAAAAAATTCCCTTTTGAGTCGCGACCCAGCCCTTAAAGGCCGCGACACACCTCAGCATGCATTGCAACGCTTGGGAAAAAAATCTGAGGCTCCCGACCCTCAAAGTTTAAGCGGGTCGCGACGCCTGATTAACAGGGCCGCGACTCGAGCTCCAAAACCCAGAAATACCATGCATTTTTCTGCGTTTTTCCCTTGCTTAACTTGCAAATTCTCAGCCAACCAATCCATATGCTCAAAATTCAACCTACAGTCCTATCCAAGCAGCATAACTAACCTAAATACCCCAAAAATTACTTCACTAACTCAAAAAAACTCAAGGATCACATTCCATAATTTAACTACATAAAACCTCAAAACTACAATTGAAAACTCAGTAATATCGCCAAAAATTCACACCTCAGCTGGTAATTCGACCTGAGCTGACTCTAACCTCCATAAACTTTAAGTTTTCCAAGCTTCAACCTCAAATTCTAAGCATCACACCAGAATTTTCCAAAATTGCTTAGGTCACCAAGTGAGGGAGAAAGAGACGAGAGAGAGAAAGTGTGGCAAAGCTGAGGAGAGTTATATTTTTTTCTTCTAAGATCTTCCCCTTAATTATACTGTTTGATCAGCTTAAGCCTATCCCCAGCTACCTAATGACCAAAATGCCCCCAAGTCTATACTCAATCATTTAGTGCCACCAAGGGTAATCTCATCATTTTCCACATCCCGTTAATTCCTCGAGTGTTCCTATAAATCCCCATTTAATCCCGACATACTTAAACAAACATTAACTCACTACCTGTTATCTGATAATCCCAAAATACTCCTAGGCTCCCCTCGAGCCGGGTACTCAACCTTGTTGCGACTATTTAGTTATTCAGCTCCCTAGGACTGTCTCGGATCGCACATTACAATTTTATAACCACAATCTTGTGGTATCAAGCATAATATACATATAATTCACATTTATGTCCTCAACAGGCCAAAATTACAATTATGCCCCTATTAACCAAATTGGGCCCACATGCATATTTAATTCACCTAAGCATGCATTTCTAATCACATAACCATTTAATTCACATATAAACATAATTAAATTAGTTATTGCCCTCTCGACATGCTAATCAAGGCACTAAGCCTTATTAGCAAATTTGGGACGCTACAGGAGTCATCCAGGACCGAGTATTACCGAGCAACAGTGTTTGCTCCATTTTGTTAATACTTGTGTTGACTGCGTTTTTAGCCAACGACGTGAGAACGTCAAATACGATAAACCTTCAAGAGAAATAAAAACGACAACAGACGGTATAAGCAAGAAAAATAAATAACACAGGAGATTTTATAGTGGTTCAGCCCCGATTGTCGGTAATAGCCTAATCCACTTAGAGTTGTGATTTATAAATCTGTACTCAAGATCAGATGGACTGAGCCAACTGAGTTTCTTCAGTACAGATTGTGAAAATACAAGAATTCTCTCTAATTTCAGCACTTTCTCTCTCTAGAATAGACAGACCCAATTTTCTCTCTCTAGAAAGAAGAAGCAGAAGAAGCCCTTCTCTCATCCCATAAGCTCTCTATTTATAGGCCTGGGATCCTCAACTGATATCCCCTTATAATAGGGATATTTTATTATATTTATTACATTTATATTACAAATAAACATTCAAAATTCGAAATGTAACAAACTCCCCATTTGTGGGAAGAATGAGAGATTCCCGCGTATGTTGTTGAAGTTGTGTCTGACTTAGTCTCCTCTAGCTAGTTGGTCCACCTCCTACTCACTACCCATGCAAGTGCTGGTTGAACATGCATGGTGGTAGGATATGCATGGTGGTAGGACATGTTTTTGGTGGGTTGAACGTGCATGGTGGTAGGAGATGCACTTCTCTCCTCTAACATGCACTCTCCTCTAGCATGCCATGTTCCTCCTTGAACCAATCTTCTTGGCTTCTCCTCGGACCAAGGTGGTCCGAGGCAACCTCCTTGGCACCTCACCTTGGAAAACATTGAGGCAACCTCACCTTGAACAACATTGAGGCAACCTCACCTTGAACAACATTGAGGCAACCTCACCTTGGACAACATTGAGGCAACCTCATTTAGCATCTCCCAAACATGTCCGATCGAACATTGTATAGGCTCTCCTTATCAAAATCTAAGTCTCCATTCTCTTGCATGAGACTCCTCCTCCTTAGCTATTTACCTTGGACACGTTCGAGCCAACACTTAGAAAACCTTGGGAGGCTTACCTCCTACACACCCTTGGGGTCTCTTAGGGCCACATCCTCCTTGGGGTCTCCTAGGACCACATCCTCCTTGGAGTCTCCTAGGACCACTCCCCTTAGCTCTCCTAGGAGGCACTCTCCTAGATGCATTCTCCTTAGCCTCCTAGGATGCATTCTCCAATTTTTGGGTATAACAACTTGGTTGGGCCAGGTGCTCAACTAGTATTACGTTTAGGGTGTCTGCATGCTTGGCACTTACAAGTTTTGTTAGGGCATTTGCATTGGAATTTCGGTCACGGGGCACTTGTTGGATGGTAAATTTTTTGAATTGTGCCAGGATATATTTTGCCTTGCTGAGGTAGAATGCCATTTTTATACCTTGAGCTTGGTATTCTCCCAACACTTGATTCACAACCAGTTGTGAATCAATATATATGTCTACTGCCACAGCTTTAACATCTCTAGCGAGTCATAATCTTCTATCAAGGCTTCATACTCTGCCTTATTATTTGAGGCACTAAAGCCTAACCTTAGTGCATAGTGAATATGATGTCCTTCAGGTATGATAAGTATAAGTCCAGCTCCAAAATTATACTCATTGGAGGATCCATCTACGAACAACCTCCAAACGAGCCAATTTTCTTCGTTGTCTTCAGGCTATTTTGCTTGCTCATCCTCTTTTGGTATTCCAGTGCATTCAGCAATAAAGTTTGCTAAAGCTTTCCCTTTAATAACAGTTCTTTGTTGGTAGGTAATACCATACTGCCCGAGCTCGACAGCCCACTTAAGTAATCGACTAGATGCCTTTGGCTTTTGCAGAATTCGCCTGAGATGTTTATCAGTTAAAACTGTGATTGGATGAGCTTGGAAGTAGGGCCTTAATTTTCTTGCTGAAAGAAACAAACAGTAAGCCAATTTTTCAATGAACGGGTACCATGATTCTGCCCCGACCAGGCTTTTGCTTATATAATATATTGGATGTTGGGTCCTATCTGCTTCTCGGATCGGGGCTACACTAACAGCGTATTAAGTGACTGCTAGATACAAGTATAGAGTTTCCCCATCAAATGAATTCAATAAGACTGGAGGTTGAGTCAAGTGTCTCTTACGTTCCAAGAGAGCCTTTTCACATTCCTCCATCCATTCAAACTTGCTATTTCCCTTTAGAAGGTTGAAATTTTTTACGCACTTGTTGGTGAATGTAATGCCCTGAATAGTCAGAACGGTTACACCGTGTGTTAAAAATAGTGCTTAACTCGTTAAGCGAGTCATTTAGACTTAAAAGTGTAATTAGGGTTAAACGATAGTTTATGTATCAAAAGTTTTGGTCAAAAGTTGGACTTTTCATTTAAAAGGTTAAGTAATTATGGGGGATCCCAAAAGTTTATAATAAAATAAAAGTTAATCAAAAATACAAATTACCCGACCTAAGCGGTAAGTTTTCAACTCTAGGCTCCTATTCCCCAAAATATCTCGACTGTGGCTGTAACGTCCCAAATTTTCTATTAAGGCCGAGTGCCTTGATTACTGTGCCAAGAGGGCATAATCAGATTTATAGGTGGAATTAGTTTAATATATGTGTGATTATGCGGTATAAATAATTTGTGTGGTCATGTGACTAGATAGGCATGTTTATGTGTATTAAATATGCATGTAGGGCCATTTCTGTAAATTGGGGCATAGTTGTAATTTTTGACCCATTGAGGGTATATTTACAATATGTCTATGTTATGAGTGAGACCCCAGTGTTATGGGGATATATTTGAGATGTGTGGTCTAAGACGATCATAGTGAGCGAATTAGTTTGATAGTCACAACGGGGTTAAAATACCTGACTCAGTGTGAGCCTAGAGGTATTTTGGGAAACCTATTGAGTATTCAGGATTTATTTGATGATTATCTATGTATGTCAAGATTGATAGGGAATTTATGGGGCTACTGGAGGACTAGTGGGATGGTTTTTCCCTTGGGGGTGTGAGGGAGTCAAGGTTAAGGCTAGGGAAAATTTGGTATTTTCCCTAGCATTGGACTGCCTTAGCCACTTAGAGACTTTAGGAAGCCTAGAACCAAATTGAAGAAAACCCTCAGCAGACCACTCTCTCTCTATATATATATATATCTATCTCTCTCCCTTGCAAATGATTCTCTCAAGTTTGTGAAAGGAATTTGCTTAGTTTCAAACTTAGGGATGTCCTTGGTGGGAATTGGGAGCTAGGGTTTGGGGATTAGAGGCTGTCAAACTAAAGGATCCAGGGGGGGGGGGGGGGGACTCAAATTCCAGTAGGTAATCTCAATTCTCAAGCTTTTAGTTTATTGTTTTTGGTATTTTGGTTGAAATCTTAGAGTTCTGAGTTTGATGGTGTTTATAAGGTTTCGATGATTATTTTGCGGTATTTTTGTATTACTGGTGTAATTATGTGGTTGAAATGGGTTAGAAATCAAGTTTGGGGTGGATTGGGAAGAATTTATGATTTTTGGAATTGCAGGAATTCTGGGTTCATGGGGTCGCGTCGCGGCCCTGTTCTTGAGAAGTGAGGCCCGCATGAACCCAGAAGGTCTTAGGGGGTTTGCTGAATCAACCGAGCACCGCAGCGTAGGTTGGGGCGCGCCGCGGCTCGTGTCCCCCAGGCAAGAGCCGTGGGCTCTCTGACTTGTAGCGCATCGTGGCCCTATGGGCTGGGTTGTGACTCTAATTAAAGACTAAAAAAATTTTTAAGATCGGGAACTCAAACTTAAAGGTTTGGGAGGGATTCTACTACCCAATTTAGTAGAATTCGAGGCCCCGGAGGCTAGTATATTATTATGAAGTTTTTAATTGGTTTAGGATTTGATGGTTATTTACTATTATTACGTTTTTACTAGGTTTTATCGGTAAGGCTCAGGATTAGGGATCGTGCTTGAGATCGCCTTGTACTGTAACTCGGGACTCAAGTAAGAAAATTGTTTGTGCCCATAGAGCAGGGCATGGCCCGATTATCTGTGCTTAGTGTTATGTGTGAATATTTGTAATTTCTATGTCATGTATGTGTTTGTGATGGATCGACAAGGGTTGGGATCGGCAAAGGTCGGGAGCAGCAAAGGTCAAGATCGGCAAAGGCTGGGATCAGCATTAAGCATGCTGAATGCAGGTTGCCATGGCATGGACATCTAAGGGCGTCATACTCACCCGCCTTGTTAGGACCGTGAACCTGGTGCCTATTAATGCACCCTTATTGACTTAGGCTGCTATTGTGAATTGTTTGTTGTGTTTGTTTAGTTATGTATTTAATGAAATGAGTTGTTATATGCTATGTTTTTGGAGTTTTCTTGCTGGGCCTTGGCTCATAGGTGCTCTATGGTGCAGGTAAGGGCAAGGGAAGAGCCGACCAAGCATGATTTGGAGGGAATGGATAGGTGGGTACATTTTTGGTCTACCTGGCTACCACGAGTGGGGTAGTTTTGAGGAACATGTTATAAATGTCTGATTTTGTCACCTAGGTCAATTGTATAATAACTTTTGAGTTGTAAATATATTTTAAACAATATTTTGGGATCCCAATGTAACTTTTTTATGATCTTAATGAAAGTACAAATCTTTTTATATGAAAGTTTTATTAAATGAGTCTTTGTTTTAATTTAATTACACTTTTGGGTTTAACACCTCGATTAGCGAGTCAAATGAGCATTTTAAAATCACATGGTAATGACTCTAGGGTAATAGGGCATTACAACTAGGTATCAGAGCAAGCCAAGGTTTATGGTTCCTAGAGATTGATTGAAAATGTACGTTCATTGCCAAATACAAGCTCGACTTAGGGTTGGTTGGTATTAAGTGAAATATTTGTCTAATTTCTTTTCTGAATTACCTTATCTGCTTGTTAATATAGAGAGCATGAATATTATAGACTTTTGTCTTGGTATGCTAATTGTATATGGCTATTGTGTTTTTTGGCCCTGCTCGTGGAGTAGTTTCGGATATGATTATCATGCCTGATAGGTTAGGGTAGTGACAGCAGACAGATCAGGAAGCTATGTATCTAAGGCAGTCAATTGGACCAGGCATGGTAATATTACGATTTTGGATGATAGTCGGGGCCAGAACCCTCCGTCTGCCCCCGGGAATTGAAAGCATATGTTTGTTGGAATGCAAGCAAGGCTACAAAATTAGGAGGAGGAGATTAGGTGGTTGAGACAAAGGATCCCGTCAGGGAACGCTGCCCCGTTGTTTCGAAAGCAATGGCACTAGTTTCAATTCAACTTGAGGGTGGAAATAGATGGGAACTGCTGAATAAAACATTCCAGAAGCATTATCCTCCAGTTTTTTTGGGGAGGCCTGGACCCGTTCAGAACTGAATAGTGGATGGGCATGATTAGCTCCATCCTTGACTATATGGGGGTTGGTAGGAAATGATAGAGTGGTTGATGCCACATACTTGTGGCGGGAGGATGCCCGAATGTGGTGGGAATAGGTAACCCGGAACCGAAATGTTGTCATGATGGGTTCGGAGGAATTCAAACAATTGTTCAATGAAAGGTACTGCTGTGACACAGTTCGAATTTTGAAGACCAATGAGTTTATGGACTTGGTTCAAGGTAGTAAGATAGTGGCAGAGTATGTAAATGAATTTGATGTGTTGGCCAAATTCGCTTTTAATTTGGTACCAACAAATGTGGCCCGGAAGGAATGATTCATTCGATGACTAAACTTTGGGGTAGCCTAGAGAGTTAGGATCGCTCTAGTACATGAGAATTCTACCTATGCTTAGGAGATAGGGAGGGCCTTTGCTATAAAGGACACAAGAGATGATATATGGAGTGAAAGTGTCGTAGGGCAGGAAGCTCAGACAATGGTACCCCCATTTGCGGGATCAGGTAGGGGCAGAGGCCCTAGTAACCAGAATATAAAGACCCTTGATAGTATTACTACTCCTGGTCCAGATAGGAGGGGTTATAGTACTTAGTGTGGCCGTCAGGGCGACAATGAGGTCTGGAGAAGTTATCTAGTGTGCGCCATGTGTAGGAGATGCCATCTGGGAGTATGCCAAGCGAAGGCATGTCTTCTATGTGGAATAGTTGGGCACTTCAAGAAGGATTGCCTGAGATCGAAGAGGGGAGAACCAAGGAGTGCGGATAGCCCGACTCTGGCTTGAGTGTCCGCCTTGATGCACTCAAAGCCGAAGGCTAGTCCTTTGGAGGTGACAAGTTGGCTTTCTAGTTCTCGTTCTTTTATATTGTGTTGATGAAGCTTGATGCTACGTATCTCTTAGAAGAGACATAGATATGTGGTACATACTATATGATTATTATGCTATGGGGCTTTAGCTTTTAGTGCTGCAGGGGGAAAATTGGTAATTTCTAGGAGATGGGTCAGATTATTATTGGTAGAAAGTTAGCAGTAATAATTAATTGAGCTAGTTATATGAGGATTTCAATATGATCCTGAGTATGTATTAGTTTCCAAATAAGGGACAACCATGGACTGTAAGGAAAGATGGGGACTTCTGAGTTTAAAAGGGGAAGGACCCGGTTGTGTTCATGAGATGCCTAGCTATTGTAGTAGGTACCACCATGGTTATATTAGTTAGACCAGAGCGAAATTGGATTGCTCAGTGAGGTTTCAGATAGGTTTTAAGGATTCTTTGGGATTGTTGTTGCGACAAGGAATTGAATGTGCTACGGGATTACGTCAGGAATAGAACCAGTGTCAAGGAAATCAGAAATAATGACACTAGCTGAGCAGAAAGAATTAAAGGTTCAGTCGAAGAAGTTATTTGACTTAAGGGTTGATTAGACGGAGCAACTCACCACGGGACATGTCAACACCATTTTTTAAGAAGGAGGCCAACTTTACTAGAATGTGTACCAAATATGGATAGCCAAATAAACTAGTTGTTAGGAATAGGTATTCTATTGCCAAGAATGAAGGATTTATTTTCCCTGTTACAAGGTAGGACTGTACTCTTGGAAATTGACCCTCGATCTGGTTATTACCGACTGAGGATCAAGGAAAGAGACATTTCAAGAATTATCTCTTGCACTAAGTATGATATGATTGGGTTTAGTGAAGGCTCTTGAACTGAATAATGCTCCAACGACCAACGTAAATTCAACAAGTAGAGAGTATAGGGATGATTTGGACAAGTTGTATCTAGATCGATCGATAATATTTTGGACTACTTCCGATTAAAAATGGAGCAGGAGTAACATTTTTGCTCATACTACCGAGGCTGAGGAAGCAGGATTACAAGTGAGGTTCCAGAAGGGATAATTTTCAATTATCAACCAATATTCTTCGCACCCTTCGGTTGGCGAGCTAAACGGTTACCACCAGTGGATCATTATGCGGGAAATGAATGTGGCTAGTGTCCTCTTCCATGAAAATGATTTTTTTTTCTCCAACCGTTGTTGTTTCGATAACCATTGCTCTGGTATAAATTCAGCACTGTTGTGGGTTTTTAGCTCCTGTATATACCTTTTTTCGGCCCCATTGCTCATACCCACCAAATAAGGTCCCCCGGCAATAGTAGTTATATCCCTCCTACTATTGGAGGAGGATCGACTTGGTTCCCCTAATCTGTCTGAGCTTTGGGTTGGCCGATTGGTGTTTCCGGAGCTAGATGAGCATTTTGCGTGGTTGATTGATTGTGAACGACTCAGTTTCGAGCATACAGGGCTAACGGTCCAACTCGAATAAGGGTTTCGATCTCATCTTTCAATTATCAACAATCATTAGTGTTATGGATGATGTCATTGTGATATTGGAAAAATTTAGAGGGATCTCTCTTTGCCTCTGGTGCCTCAATGGTTCTGGCTTCTTCCATGGAAGGTGATTAGAGTTTGCCAGGAGGATATGTTCTCGTGTATCGGTCAGTTCGGTGTAGGTGGCATAGATGGGCTTGAATTTTTTCTTGGGATTGTTCTTCTTTGTGTCATTATGATCACCCTCGCCCTTCCCTTTCCTCTTATTGTTTCCCACGTGGTTATTTTGGGTAACAGGTTCAATTGTAGGTGAAACATTCGTCACCACTCCAGTAGGCTGAATAGGGACTTAGCTAGTTCCTGTGACAGCAGATCGCGCCTCCTCCAAATTTAATCATTCCTGAGCCCGGGCCAAGAATTCATCTGCACCTTTAACTCCTTTTCATTGGAGTTCCTACCATAAATCTCCTCCTACTGTGATTCCCATCCTCATTTCCATGAGCTTGGAGCTATCATCGACATCTCTAGCCCGTGCTGCAGCATTGGTGAATCTGCTCAGATATG
Source organism: Humulus lupulus (assembly GCF_963169125.1). Lineage (NCBI taxonomy): Eukaryota > Viridiplantae > Streptophyta > Magnoliopsida > Rosales > Cannabaceae > Humulus > Humulus lupulus. The sequence continues at coordinate 161,909,404 of NC_084798.1, read as the reverse complement.
CTTTGAGGGACTCACCAGGTTGCTGTTTTATGTTGGTCAATAAGTCGGTCTCAATGCGAGTTTCCTTCGAAGCCCAGAATGCTCTTTTAAACTCGGAAGACAATTTCTTCCACAAGGTGATCGAATATCTTTTTTATTTATTTAACCACTGTCTAGCGAGTCCAGTTAGAGTTGCGGGGAACAAAATACACCTTAGGTCAAACCCGACATTGTGGGCCATCATTAGTGTATTGAATGTCTCGAGATGATTAGATGGATCTGAGTTTCCATCAAATGCAGGCATGGTCGGTGTTAACGGTGAGAACTCATCAACGATGTTAGGTCAAAAAACTTAAACTTTAGTAAGAAAATAACTTATAAAGAACTTAAGAATGGACTTGAGGAAAAATAAGTGAAGAACAACAATGGAGTAAAAACTCGTATATTGCTTAATAGCCTGAATGGTGGGTACATCTTCAGGGTGGTCGCACAGGTAAAAGTGGTGTAGAAGGTCGTGGTGTTGGCTCTGGTACATGGTCAGAGGCCTCCAAAAATGCTCATGGTCTTGTACCATGTCCTACTTCCACCACTTTTCCTGTACAGACATCATAGGTGTGTTGGGGGAGTCCTTTCCATGTACCATTCTTGTACTGCCACTACTTGTCTGGCATGGACATCATATTTGAGCTTTGCCTTCTTTTGGTTGATACATATGTTTCGTACCCATACGTGTTCCATGTGCCCCATAGATGTTTTCACCTTTCTAAGATGTGCCTATGCTTCAAGCAACTTTTTATTCTACTAAATATCTGACTATTTGTGGCCTTCATGGATATACATATGGAAGGTGTGCCCCACTGGTGACACTTACTTAAGAAGATAGGGCAGGGCCTTGTTAGCAAGGTGCACGTCTCCAAGAGGCTTGGGAAGCAAAGGCCTCACGGGATGGCCTATGAGACTGAGGCGTGGCACCAAGTGTAAGGAAAGGCCTCGCGAGATCCTACGCATAAGGTAGGCATGTGCTACATGAGGCTTTTAGCGTGAGGCCAGGTGGATGGAGCTTCTGTACAATGTGCAACATCAGGCACGAGGCGCAACATCAGGCGCGAGGTGCGACATCAGGTGGGAGGGGCACCACGCAAGATCTTGGGCGCAAGGCAGGCGTGTGTTGCGCGAGGTACTGGTCAGGCATGTGCGTCGCAGATCCAGGCGGCTGAAGCCTTCGCATGAGGCACGACATCAAGTATGCGGGGCGCCTTGTGAGATCTTAGCAAGAGGCACGCGTGTGTCGCGCGAGGCGCTGGTCATTCGTGTGCCATGCGGATCCAGGCGGCTAGAGCCTCTGCGCGAGGTGCGAAATTAGGCGCAAGGTGCGACATCAGGCGCGAGGGGCGCCTCATGAGATCTTAGGTGTGAGGCAGGCGTGTGTTGCTCGAGGCGTTGTCCAGGCATGTGCCACTCGGATCCAGGCAGCTGGAGCCTCCGTGCGGGGTGCCTCATGAAATCTTAGGTGCAAGGTAGGCGTGTGTTGTGGTTAGGCGTGTAAGGTAAGTGGGCCTCGCAGAGGCACGAGGCGAGGTGGCCTCACGGAGGCACGGGGCGAGATGGCCTCGTGGAGGCGCAAGGCAGAGCAGTTCTTGCGAGGCATATGGCCAAATGGCCTCGTAGGAGAGCAAGGCGAGGTAGCGTCACAAAGGCGCAAGGCGAGATAGCCTCAGGGAGGCGTAAGGTGTTATGTGACCTTGCACGAGGTGCGCTTGGTGTTAGAATATACTTTTTTGTTTCCTATGCTTATTTGATGCCTTGGGGGACATGTAATGAAGGTTCTTTAGGAGTGGGAATCTTTTGGCGTCCACACTTACCTCCTAGTTTATAAGGAGGCCTTTAGGTGTTCTTGTAGACTCTTTTTGTGCCATCTTTATGACATGCAAGGTATAAGTGCGTTTCCTTGTTTATGAGATATGGAAAAACATACTTCATGAGTGGTGTTCCTCAAGACATCCTTGAAGTTTAATTGATGCCAATCATTCCTTTGTACAGATCCCACAGGTGATATTTTTTTACAAAACATCGGGCCATACGAAGGAGCTTGAGGCGCACTTCCTGAAGGGGCCAAATAATTTTTGTTTAGATGAGGTGAGCTCTCAAGTAATGCTCTTAGATTTTTCCCTGGGTGGTTTATGTGTATCCAGCGCTTGTCAGATTTCATGGTGAAGAGTGCTTTAACATTTTTTTTGTGGTCTTTTTGTCTTTTCTTCACTATCAGAGCGGCAGGTCGACTCAACCGCGAAGACTACCAGTACTTTCTCATTGAAGAAACACACTTGGTGTCCTGTTAGTGTTCCATGCTCATTGAAGGGGCATTTGAGCTTCGCTTATGTATGAATGTTGGTTTATTTTAAGGATGTGTTGACCCTTTGGGTATCTCCCATCCTCGTTTTTTTATTTGTCATGCGTGCGCTTTTGACTTTTTATTTTTGATCGAGAAGTGTCCTTCTCGTTATTATGCATAATACTATTTTTGCAAGCGTCTTCTTTGAGACCCTTTTTACAAGCTTCTTCTTTGAGACCTTTTTTGCAAGCGTCTTCTTTGAGACCCTTTTTTGGGCTAGGTGACTTTAATTGACCTAGGATTATTATGTGGACCCTTTTTAGTTCTTGATATGATCTCCCCTTGGGTTCCAACCCCTACAGGGAGATGGTACTTGTGAAGTCTCACGAGCGCCTATTTTCAAGGCCATTTTATTGATTGCGACATAATTTTTCGCAAAGACCTCCTTTAGGCCCCCTTTTTCCTTAGGTTACGCGACTTGGTTGATCTAGACTTAGGGATCTCTCTAGGCTCCCTTTTTTTCTTCTACGATGTGGTCCTTTTTATGGGGTGGATGTGTTTGTGAGGAAGTTACTTTTGAGGGACCTTTTGACTTTCATAGATTCTATAAAGGTAGCTAGTCCTTATAGATTCAAAGGTTGTCTTATATGGTTCACCACTCATACATATATTTATACAGATATAAGTATTTTTATATATATCTTCCGAGACCAAGCACCTGCTTTGCACATGGCCAGGCACCTATTGTGGCTCGCGAGGCTACTATTTTGCACATGGCTAGGTGCTTGTTGAGTCTCATGAGGCTGGGCACCTATTTTGCATATGACTAGTGTCTGTTGAGGCTCGCAAAGCTATGCACCTATTTTTCACATGGCTAGGTGCCTATCGAGGCTCGCGAAGCTGGGCACCTATTTTGCATATGGCTAGGTGAGTGTTGAGGCTCACGAGGCTAGGCACCTATTTTGCACATGCCTAGGTTCCTGTTGAGGCTCGTGAGGTCGGGCACCTATTATGCACATGGCTAAGTTCCTATTGAGGCTTGTGAGGCTGGGCACCTATTTTGCACATGGCAAGGTGCTTGTTGAGGCTTGGTATAATACCTCCCAAGTGGTTGATGGGATCTATCAGAGGTTATCTTTGATGAATCCCACTAGCTTCTTCTTGAAGTCTTCTTGTAGACCTCTTCAAACCTTCAACTTGATCTGCGACTTCTCTATCACAATGACCTCTTCTACACGGAGTCTTCAGACGTATTGGTAGAAGGGGGATTGGAGGAAGGTTTGATCCCCCCAGAATGCAAGTTCTTGTGGCCCTCTTCCACACGTATATACTTCTATGCACTTTCGAAGAATTTTTCTAAGTTTGCAACCTCTCTCTTAAGCATGTTCTCCCACAACTTGCTTTCTGGATGAACTCTGGTTGTGATAGCCATCTTGAGCTCCGGTTTAGTTGAACTTCCCAGCTTAGTTGCTTCCATATTGAATCTATGGATAAAGCTCTCCAGGCTTTCACTCTCGCCTCGTTTTATATTAGCAAGGTTGGTACTTGGCATAACATCATCACAGACCGTGTGGTGCTGCTGAAGAAATTCTCCAGAGAACTGCTGCAATGACTTGATTGGTCTTGGCCTTAACCTCTTGAACAACTTGTACGCAAATCCTTTAAGTGTAACGATGAAACAATGACACCTTGCTCTGCTGTTGACCAAGCCCTTAACTTCATCAAATCGTTGAAGGTGTCTAAGTGATACTTTGGGTTTGTAGTACCCTCGTACGGAGTCATACGAGGCTCTTTGGAGTTGGTGGGGAGTTATTCAACCTAGTTCCCCTTGCGAAGGGTGACTCATGGTCGATCTCATCATCATCTCTGTGCCACCCAGGTGCAGTGACAATCTTATTTCGGAGGCTTTGTATTTCATTGTCTAATTCCTTTCTCCTTTTGTTTAAGGAGTCTCGTGGATTCTTAAGGTGAACTGGTTGTGCCTATCGGAGGAGCTACATGGGGTGTGGTCTTTACCTCGGACCCTCTTTGGTTAATTTTATCCCTAAAGTCGGTTGTAGCTCTTTTGGAGGCTATAGAGGGTGTGGTTTTTACCTCGGACCCTCTCTGGTTAAGTTTCTCCCTCAAGTCGGGTGAAGCTCTTTTGGAGGCAGTCTTGGGTTTGCACCTCCCATAGGTGGGATTCGTGCTAGGTTGCATCGTTGGTGTAGAATCTTCCTTGCATCTAGGGCGAGGGGTATGACTAGTGGAAAGCTGCGTTTTTCTACTGTCCATGGGTATGGTGGTTTCTCCTCGTACATGTTCCCTCTCTTTATTCTTAGATAGGAGAGCATCAGAGTTTTCGTGTAACAGGTCGTTGAGTACCTCTTGCATGTTCTCCACGGTGCCCTGCAACCTTTAGTTTTTCAAGTGCAGGTCACGTATTTCATCTTTGTAGCGATGAGATCGGGAACTTGAACTCACTGAGTGTATTCATGGGCGCTTACCATGTCTATGTTTGGAGGGACCCAGGTCCTGATGGCTCAGACTTGGGGCCACCAGTGGTCGTGGTAGAGGGTGAGTTGTACAACGCTTCATTGGAGCAGTGACATGTGCTACATGGTCCGGTGTAGGATGCATGGTAGGGGATGATACTTCTTCCTCTTCGCCATTATCTCTGGGCGAATCTGACAAACCTCCATTCGTCAGCGGGGGAGGATCCCTCATGGACGCCCTTAGCTGCGTTCCGTCTAGGTGAACCTCCAGTTCTTGGTGCTCTTGTAGGCATTTTGAACGTCTTGGCATGTTTTCTTACTGAAATTAATGGAGGAACTATTGTTTGTTAGTTGTTCTTCCCACAGACGGTGCCAAATTATTGACGGTGAGAACTCGTCAACGATGTTAGGTCTGAAAACTCAAACTTTAGTAAGAAAATAACTTAGAAAGAACTTAGAATGAACTTGAGGAAAAATAAGTGCAGAACAACAATGGAGTAAAAAACACGTATATTGCTTAATAAACTTAGTATACAATGAATTTTCCAACCAATCCCTTTGTTTGAGGGGTGAGGATCTATTTATAGCGGAGCTCTAACGACTCCAGATACATTGTGGTCCCGAGGGACCATATAGTATATGAGTACATCATCAGGGTGGTGGCATAGGTAGTAGTGGTGCAGAAGGTCGTAGTGTCGGCTCTGGTACATGGTAAGAGGCCTTAAAACATGCTCATGGTCTTGTACCATGCCGTACTTCCACCACTTGTCCGATACGAACATCAGAGGCGTGATAGGGGAGTCCTTGCCATGCACCATTCTTGTACTTCCACTACTTTTCTTGCATGCACACCATATTCGTGCTTTGTTTTCTTTTGGTTGATACGTATGTTCCGTACCCATATGTGTTCCATGTGCCCCGTAGATGTTTTCACCTTTCCAAGATGTGCCTATGCTTTAAACCACTTTATATTTTGCTAAATATCGGACTACTTGTGGCCTTCATGGATATACATATGGGAGGTGTGCCCCGCTAGTGACACTTACCCCATAAGATAGGGCAGGCCTCGTTAGCAAGGTGCACGTCTCCAAGAGGCTCGGGAAGCAAAGGCCTCACAGGATGGCCTATGAGAGCAAGGCCGTCACCAGGTGTTAGGGGGGGCTCGCGAGATCCTAGGCACAAGGTTGGCATGTGCTACGTGATGCCTTCAATGAGAGGCTAGGTGGTTGGAGCTTCTACGTGAGGCGCGACATCAGGCACGAGGGGCGCCTCGCGAGATCTTGGGTGCGAGGCGCTAGTCAGGCATGTACCATGCAGATCCAGACGGTTGGAGCCTCTGCGCGAGGCGTGACATCAGGCGTGCGGGGAACCTTGCGAGATCTTAGGCGCAAGGTAGGTGTGTGTCGCGTGAGGCATTGGTCAGACGTGTGGCACGTGGATCCAGGCAGCTAGAGCCTTCGTGCGAGGTGCAACATCAGACGCGAGGGGCGCCTCACAAGATCTTAGGCGGGAGGCAAGCGTGTGTCGCATGTGGCAAGTGTGTGTCGCACGAGGCACTGATCAGGCATGTGCCACGTAGATCCAGGCGGCTAGAGCCTATGCACGAGGTGCGACATCAGGCACATGGGGTGCCTCATGAGATCTTAGGCGCGAGGCTGTGGTTAGGCGTGTAAGGTAAGTGGGCCTCGCAGAGGCGCGAGGCGAGGTGACCTCGCAGAGGCATGGGGTTAGATGGCCTTATGGAGGTGTGAGGCAAATCGGTTCTTGCAAGGCACATGGGCGAGGTGGTGTCGCGAAGGTGCAGGGAGAGATAGCCTCAAGGAGGCGTAAGGTGTTAGATGACCTTGTGCGAGGTTCCCTTGGTGCCAGATTATACTCTTTTGTTTCCTATACTTATCTGATGCCTTGGGGAAATGTAATGAAGGTTCTTTAAGAGTGGGAATTTTTTGGCATCCACAGTCGGCATCTTGAAGCCAAAAGGATACAGAGCTGCTGCGATGTTTTGAGCGAAAGGCTCGAGCTCTTCGTCGGAATCACAATCGTCAATTCCTTTTCCAGATAAAAGCCTCTTCATCTACTCCTCCATCAAAGCTAGCCACTCGAGGGTTGGATCTCTGGTATCTAGGTTAGCTAGGAGCTGATCACCAGCCCCCATCCTATTGTACGCATTAGATGGGTTGTTTTCCCTCTAAGCTTGGACTTGGTTAGGTGGGACATTCCCATTTTTGCGTATGATAGATGGATTTCCCTCGTGCTGAGTGTAACTCATATCATCACTACGAGCTGGATACCTCCTTTATGAATTCAGATGATCACACAGGTTAGGATGTGGATTAGAATGAAGACTTTGTGCAGAACTAAGATGATTCGTCATATCGCTTTCAGACCTCCCTCCACACTGGCTCCCCTTCCAGTAACTTCAATTAGTGAAACTTACAACTCGTGGCTAAGATCGAGGACCTGGATTATTAGCACGAGGTCGTGGGACATAGATGTCCTTTGACGGAGGAGGACTCCTCCTCCTGCTATCCCCACGAACTAAAGCGTTCCTCTACAGGCGCGCTAGTGTTTGAAGTCTAACCGATGATGGTGGGTGCCTTATCGGTGAGGCTATCCTCGTCCCATCAGGTCGTACTAAGTTAGCCCATCTCGGTTCTACCTCGATCTCCTGAGTCCTATGTGCCCGTGGCTCTGATCGCTGTATGGATGGATTTGCTGGGGCATTTTTTCTTCGTTAATTGGTCCTAACCTTGCCATGTTGGGTTGTTGTGTACATTCCTTGGAATCTATTCAGAAGGGATGGAGCTGGGGGTTGCAGTTTTGATCGATCGACTAACATGGGGATGATGGTTCCTGTGAGGATTAGCAGGTTGAGGACTCCGCTAATTTCACTCGGAGGGTATAGAGCTCGAAGTTTTCATCCTGATAGAACGACTTGGTTTGGGTCGGTTATTCCCATGGGACCTATGGGACCCACTTTGCCTCTTTCCGACGTTAGCATCGGTTGTAAGAGGGGGTGACCAAGCCAGGACCTCCTCGATTGGCCTGTTAGCCCGAGCTAGATGGCTCCTTAATTGGGCGTTTTCCATTTCGATCGCTGTTAGATATCCAGGATTAGGATTTGGTGGGTGTGATGCTGAACTCCCAGTATCGTCTTGGCCCATATGTTGTTTCCCAGTGCGTTGCTGAATGTCTGGGCCTTTTTCAGTGGGAACGACCGTATGATGCACCTCTTGGTCACCAGGCTGCTCTATTTCATTGTCGTGCATTGATCGGGTGACCACCATGATGAATGTTGAGTGAAACTTGTAGGGGAATAAGCATTAATGAACTCTCAACAAAAGCACCAATCTGTTGATGCGGTTTTTTGCCAACAGTGGATTAAGAAATTCGCTAACAGAGAGGTTAGTGCTTTTCTCACGTGCCCACAATATGATGCCACGTGTCCAACCTTCATGTCGTGTTAGCTGTGTATATTTTTGGGATAACAATGTGATTAATTGATTAAATGTGTGAATACGTGGCATAAATGGTTTATATGATAATATAAATATATATATATGCATGTTTATGTGTATTAAATATGTATGTGGGCCTATTCTTGTTTATAAGGGCATATTTTAAAATTTGGCCCGTTGCGGGCATAAATGTGATTATATGTGTTAAATGATTGAGACCGCATTATTATATGGATATATTTGCAATTTTTGGCTCGAGGTGATCCTAGTGAGTGGATTAGCGAAAGTCACAATAGGGTCTAATACTAGGCTTGGGGTAAGCCTAGGGGTATTTTAGGAAATTTAACATATATTTGGGATTTATCAAGTAACGGGTAAGTATTTGGTAATTAGTTGGGCATGTCAGGATTAATTGAGAATTTGTAGGACGACTCGAGTAATTAGCGGAAAACAGGGCAAATGACCGTTTTACCCTTAAGGGCAATAAAGAGGTTGGGTTGTTATTAGGGGCATTATGGTCTTTAGGTTAAAGGATATAGCTTAATTAACTTCAGTAATCAGTTAGAATATATCAAAAGTCTTAGCTCTCTCTCTCACTATCACGTTCTCACTCTCTCTCTCTCTCTAAGGCTTAGGGGTTTGAAGGAAAAACTTGGAATTGGGGCTGGAAGTAATGGATTCAGTTGGGGATTTAAGCTAGGATGGGATGAGGTGCAGCTCAGGGTCAAAGTCATCATCAAGGTAAGGTTTAAGCTTTGATTGTTTGGTGGAAATCTGCTGTTAGTATAGGTGTTTCTTTAAGCTTTTAAGTTTTAAAGGGATCTTGATGAATTCTGGCTTCTTAGGAGAATTTTGGTTAGAATTTTAGGAGGTTGTGTTGCTCTAAGTAAATTACTGAGGTATAGTAGTTTAATTTTTGGTTCTGGTGCATGTTGGATTAGATTTTGATGAATTGGATTGGGAGAAAACGTAGGAAAAGCCAATGGATTTCTGGGTTTACGGTGGTGTGCCACGACCCAGTTCTTGGGCGTCGCGGCCCACATGACTCCAGAAGCCTGGGGGGCTTGCTGTTTCGCAGGCGTGTTGCGGCCCTAAAAAGAAAGTTGCGGTTCGCCAACCCCTGAGGCTTGGGGCTGGCACCTCTGACTTGGTGGCGCGCAGCGACCCTTAGGGCCAGGTCGTGACCCGCCTAGGCAGCCTTAGTCAAAATAGGTTTTTAGGCTCGGGAACTTAAACTTAGGCCCTCATAACGAATTCTACTACCCGGTTTAGTAGAATTCGAGGTCTTGGAGGCTAGTATTTTATTCCAAAGCATTTATTTGGGTTGGATTTTAATAGTTATCCATTTTCGCTTGTGACTATGGTTACCGTTAAGGCTCGAAATTGAGGATCGTGCTCGTGATCGTTATACATCTTCAACTCAGAATCCGAGGTAAGAAAACTGCACCAGAGTTATGAATGGGGCTGAGATGCCCTGTAAATGAACATATGTGAGATTATAAATGTATTTGTGATTGGAAATATCTGGATAGGTAGGTTAGGTCGTGCTACTTTCGATTGTGTATTTTGCAACTTGTATATCTGCTATGTTTGATGTGAAAGTCTGGCCTAAGGTAGTCGGGGCTGATGTTAAGCGTACTAAACGCAGCTCGGCCTAAGCGAGCCGAGATCAACTAAATAACTAAAGGGCTTGGCCTAAGGGTGCCGCACCTAACTAATTGTATTAAGATTGAATTATATGTTTGGATTAAAGTGTTTTTTGTTGCCTAGCATATTGCTTGTATTCTGCTATTGATTGAACTGGTTGATCTAAGTTTACTATGCACACTCTTTTGCTATCTATGCTTGTTGAATTTTAGTGTTTTTCCTGAGCTTTGGCTCACGGGTGCTACGTGGTGCATGTAAAGGCAAAGGAAAGTTGGACCAGCCATGAGTTGAAGAGCTTTGGGGGCAGTGTGTACATCGGCAGCTGCTCGACCGCCACGGCCGAGGGATTTACATGTGCTAGAGCCAAAATTGTATTTTGTTATTTAGGCTAGCTGCAGTTGTATTTACTTTTGAAGGTTGTAACCACCTTGCAAACATTATTTTTTGGGATCCCATGTATCAAACTCTTATTTTAATGAAAGTCAACCATTTTATGATCAAAATCTTTTAATTCTAACTTGTCAGTTGACTTTAGAAACACGTTTATGTTCAAACGACTTGATTAGCAAGTCTTGCACTATTTTAAATACACAGTGTAACAGTCTTGGTTACCCAAAGTATTACAAAAACTATGACATAAACCAAATTTCATACAAAAATATGGGAAACTAAATCCACAAAATTAAAAATTCTTAAAAAAGTCATAAAATAAGTTTTTGGAAAAAAAAACATGTAAACTTGTTAAAAAAAGTCATAAACACATTTAATTTCCTCTTAAAAAATATCCACATTTGATAAATTTTTATTCTTTTTCTAGATTAGTTTTTTTTATATTATTCCATATGTACGCCCTAAATTTCTGCGGGATATTAGCGGGCTGGAAATGGGCATAATCCTACCAGCCACGTGGAAGCCACCTACCCGGAGCTGATGGTACAAGTCTCTACCTCTTTAGCTCGAGATAGCCAAAGGTTTAGTAAGAATACTCAAAGGCATCGGGTCACCAGTGTAGACACCACGAGCTAAGATTACGTCAAGCTCGAGGTACGACCAGGAGCTGACGTCTTCAACCCTTTATAAAGTCAACCACACAATGTAAACGTGCATATATCAGACATCATGTGTCTACTCCATTCCTGAATTCTCGGACACGCAGCATAAACACGCGTGTTCAGGCACCCCACGACTGGTTTGGGCCATGCGGCCCATTATCCCCCTTACCTATTGATTAGACCACACTTCATTCTCAGGTTTTAGGAATTAATCATGAATGTCACAGGAGTGACATGATGGGTAAGAAGGTCACAGGATGACCCCCTTTGCCAACACTCAGGTGTCCTCTCCCTATAAATATGGAGATCTTAGGCATTGCAAAGGGTTGGCTTCTATTTTGTAAAGAAATACCATGTAAAGAGTATCAGAGATATATCAATAATATTTGGCTGGTGGACTAGAAGGATTTTAACCTTCGAACCACCTAAAAAAGTATTCGAGTTATAATCTTCCTTTGAGATCATTCATCTATTACGGTTCATCATTTAGCACTAATCCCTCTCCTTATTCATATAATTATCTGTTGCCGAAGAACTGCGTCAACAGTTTGGTGCTTTCATTGAGAGTTCTTAGATTGGTGCTATTGCAAAAACCTAACCATGGTAGATACTCGCTCGAGACATGGTAACGAGGCAGACCAACGTGATGGGCAAGAGGCCCAGCATGCCGCCATATCGGATGAGCAGAACCCTGAGGTTCAGCAACGACCGGGCAAGCAGCCAGTGGGCCAAGACGACATTGGAAGTTCGGCTCCCCGGCCGCCCAATCCGAACCCGGATTTCTACACGGCGGTAGAAATGGAAAATGCACAGTTGAGGAGTCAACTGGTGAAAGCAAACAAGCAGATTCAAGAGGTTTTGGCCCGACTACCCCCTCTTGCAACCGACGCTAACATCGGAAAGAGGCATGGTGAGACTCATAAGTCCCGCAGGGGTAACCGGCCCAGGCCCAGTCGGTCGGTCAGACCCTCAACATCAAATTCTACTCCCACGTCACACCACCAGGAAACCGCTTTTGAGGAACTTCCTAGGGCCGATCAGCAATTCAGCTGATCGATCTGGACCTCAACTCCTAGCTCACTTCCTCCCTCGAGTGCACCCAGGAGGGCTCGAGGAAGCTCGCGAAGGAGATTCGAGGAGGGCTCGCGACGACAGCCTACCCTGGCCAGCCATCCTGCACCCCGCTCAGACCGCCGAGCACAGGACGCGGAGGATGGTAGAACGGAGCGGCCGCGACCTAGCTTAATCCGCCCTGATGGGACTAGGATCGCATCCCCAGTCAGGCATCCTCCTTCACCAATAAGATACCCATCTCCTCCCCGTCCGGTCTGAGACATTCCGGCTCATGGGATCAGCCGAAGAAATCCTCCTTCCGTCGGACCTTCCCATCGTAGTCGGGCGCCCAGGGAAGTCCCGGATCCTTACCCTCAGTGGCGGGCTCCGAGCTTTTCAAATGGAATTTGCTGGACCGGGAGTCGACGAAGTGACATGTCCGGCGGAGACCTGCACCATCGTTTGAGCTCAGCTCAAAGCCCTTAGGCCACCCCGAGGGGCGACCTCCGAGATCGTCTAAACTCTCAGAGAGGAGACCCAGTTGGAAATGGCAGTCATGCTCGCCAAGGGGAAGGCTTATCTGAAGTACGTGACAGCAGGAATGTCCCACATAACCTATCTCAAGATAGGAGGGACAATAACCCGCCTAACGCGTACCATGGAACTGGAGCTGTTGAACAGCCCCGGAACAACCAAGGAAGTCAGGACCAAACCCTTGAGCGTCTGGCTTAGATGGAGGAGCTGATGAGGAAGCTCTTATCAGAAAAAGAAAAATATGAGTACGACTCGGGGGATGAACTCGAGCTCTTCGCCCCCAGCATAGCAGCTACGGCGTATCCACCTGGTTTCCGTATGCCTCACTTTTCCAAGTTCAATGGAGACGGGGACCCGTCAGATCATTTGGGTATGTTCAACACCCTGTTGATGGCCCACAACATCGGTCCCGAGCTGAGATGTTTGATATTTCCTTCCACCTTGACTGGGCCGGCTAGGCAATGGTTCAAGCATAGTAAAAAGCAGTCCATCAGATCATGGAAAACCTTTTCTGTCGACTTTAAGAGGGCATTCCGAGCTTGACAGGCTGCCCGGATCAAAGCCGACACCCTGGAAAACGTAAGACAAAAGCCCGACGAACCTTTGAAAGATTACCTGAGCTGATTCACAAACGTCGCTACTCGGGCCAGGGACGCAGATGACAACTCCAAGCTCATGGCCTTGAGGACTGGGATCCTCGTCGGAGGCGGACTCTGGGAAGAGATATAGAGAAAAGGTGTCAGCACCGTGAACGAATTCCTAAATAGGGCCCGGGGATGGATAAACCTGGAGGAGGCGCGAGCATCGGCCGCGGGAACCAGTCAGGCCCCTGAACAGCCCGCTGGAGTGGGAACAGATGTCGTGACAGCAACACAAACCGTTACATATAATAACCAGTTTGGCAGAGGCAAGAGAAAAGGGAGCAGCGAGGGCAGCCAGCACGGCCCGAAGAAGAATAAGTCCGTGGAAAAGTTTAAGCCAGTCTACGCGACTTATACCGAGCTCACAAACACTAGGGAGAACATTTTCCTAGCAAACTCTGCTTGCCTCCCCTTGAAGAAGCCGGAACCGATGAAGCATCAGAATGGTAAGAGAGACCCCTCTAAGTTTTGTCGATTCCACAACGACATTGGCCACAACACTGATGATTGTAGGTATCTGAAGGATGAGATCGAGACTCTCATCAGAGCCGGACCCTTGGCTCAGTATGCGCGGAACAGAGTTCCCGCCAGTCAACCAGCTCCGGAAGCTCTGATTGGTCAGCCCGGGTCTCGGATAGATCAGGACATCCCTCCTCTTGTGGTAGGAGGGGAGATCTCCACTATCTCCGGAGGCCCCCATCTAGCTGGCACGAGAAGAGGTGCCCAGAAGAGATATGTTAACGAACTTAAGGCTCATAATGGAGTGGAGTTCGTCCCTGAGCAGTATCTACCCAAACAGCAACGATTGGATAGGCAACCAATCATATTCACCAAGGAAGATGCCAGTCACGTCTAGTTCCCTCATAACGACCCTCTGGTCATAGTCGCTCAGCTTGCTAACCAGAGAGTTAGGAGGATACCGGTCGATAATGGGAGCTCGGTGAACCTGCTGTTCCGGTCTATGCTGGAAAAGATGGGTTTATCTGTCACCGAGTTGAAAGCCACCTCCATGATGCTATATGGATTCTCTGGAGAAGGGTCGGCAGCAATAGGAACAATCGAGCTGGTGATCACCTTGGGAGAGGGACCCCGGGCTGTCTCTAAACTCCTCGAGTTTGTGGTCATCGATTGTCCTGCCGCGTACAATGTTATTTTGGGCCGACCTACTTTGATAGTGTTCGAAGCAATAACCTCCATCCGCCACCTCGCGCTAAAATTTCCCTCTTCCTCGGGGATATGCACTATCCAAGGCGATCAGCTCGTTGCCAGGGAATGCTATAGCATTTCTATGAAGGGAAAATCAAAACCCAGGCAACAGACGATGACCATCCAGGGCGGGAATGAGGAATCTTAGGAACTTGTGCCTAGTCCTGAGATTGAAAAACCTCAGAATGCCAAAGGGGAGAATATCATCTTACATAATGATATCGACCCAAAAGTAGGCGAGGATAGATCCGAGCTCCAGGCCATCGAAGAGCTCGAGGAGGTAAACATCGACCCACAAGACCCCTCGAAGGTGGTAAAGCTCGGGAAAAATCTATGTAGCGAAAGGAAGGCGGAACTGATTAAGTTTCTGCGAGAAAATCTAGATGTGTTCGCCTGGTCTCATGGAGACATGATAGGGATCAGCCCAAACATCATCATGCACACCCTCCACTTGGATAAAAGCGTGCCTGCAAAATCCCAGAAACAAAGGCGCCTAGGAACAACCCGAGCTGAGGCCCTAGAAGAGGAAGTAGCCCGACTCTTGAAGTGCGGCTTTATTCGTGAAGCAAAGTTCCCGATCTGGGTCACCAATCCTGTGTTGGTCCCGAAGCCCAACAGAAAATGGCGGACCTGCATCGACTTCTCCGATCTGAACAAAGCCTGCCCCAAAGATTGCTTCCCTTTGCTAAGGATCGACCAATTAGTAGATGCCACGGTAGGGCACGAGCTCATGTCTTTCATGGACGCATACTCGGGCTATAGCCAGATCACCATGAATCCAGCAGACCAGGAACACACTAGCTTCATGACCCCAACTAACATTTATTGTTACAAGGTCATGCCCTTCGGGCTGAAAAACGCCGAAGCTACATACCAGAGGTTGGTAAATAGGATGTTCACCAACCAGATCGGGAAGAATATGGAAGTGTATGTGTAACGACCCAAATTCACTAGTAAGGCTTAAGGGCCTTGGTTAGTGTGCCAGGAGGGCATGATGGGAATTATGTGTGATTATTATGATTTAGATGCATGATTATGATTTAAGCATGTCATATGATTACTTGAGTACTTGAGATGCATGACTATGTGTGTTAGTGTGCATATGGGCCCAGATTAGGTTAGAAGGGCATAATCGTAATTTTAGCCATTATGGGCATAACTGCTTTGATATATGTGATAATTGTTGAGACCACATTATTATGTGGCTATATCTGAGATCTGTGACTTGAGACGATCCTAGTGAGCAAAGTAGCGTAAAAGTCATATCGGGGATTTATACCCGGCTCGGGGTGAGCTTAGGGGTGTAAATGGGAATTTAGTGGATAAGCTGGATATTATTATGATATTGAGGAAGGCTATTGGTGATTAGTAAGGTATCGGGAACTAAGCGGGAAATAATAGGGACACTCGAGGAAGTAGCGGGAATTGGGTAAAAAGAATAAAATGCCCTTAAGAGGACTAAAGGATTAGAGATAACTGTGAGGGCATAAAGGTCATTTGACTTTTAAGGAAGGGTATTACTGAGGTTTTAAGATAGTGGGATTTATAGAATATCAAAAGGGTCTGAAAAAGAAGGGAAAAGAAGGAGGGAAAACAGAGAGAGTTTCTTGAGTCGGTTTACACTTTCCTTCACCTATTTCTGGAGAATTTCTGGAGCAAAGATTAGAGGAGAGCTGGGATAACTAAACCTCAAGGACTATGATCTAAGGCTAAGGAATTGACAGAGGTTTAACAGGGTTTCACCAATACTTGAGGTAAGATTCTAGAGTTCATCCATTTCTGTTTCTGTTTTTTAAGCTATGGTACTTGAGTGGAATTGAATGGAACTTTAGGGAATTCAGGCTTAGGGCTGAGGAGCAGCAAGCCAAGGGGAGCCTAGGGTTAGCTTGTGGGCGAAATTCTATCAAAGGTATGAATTCTAAACTCTAGTTCTGATGTTCAGCTGGTTTATGTTAGGTTCTGAAGTTTGGAGGTGGCTATGGTGAATTTTGAGTTTGTGATTGCATGTGCTTGGAGTTTAGAGGTTTAGGGTGCTTGGGATGAGTGGAGTGTGGTCATGAGGTTGTTTTTAGGTTTGGGTAAGAGTTGGAAGAGGTTTGGTTGAGTTTGGCTCGAGAAAATCGCACAAGGGAAATTTTGGTGTTGGGCTGTCTGTGACTAGCGCTACAGCGCTAGCCTTTGGGCGCTGTAGCGCTAGGCCATCTTGCTGAGGGGATTTGGTTTCTGTCTGTAGCGCTATAGCGCCCTCCCAAGAGCGCTGTAGCGCTACCCTGCCTTCTGAAGGGGATTTTAGGGTATTTTGCAAGGGTTTTTGACCTAAGGTTTGGGGTTTGGTTCCACCACCTTGTTTGGTGGAACTAGGACATCCCGGGGGCTCGGGATTAGCCCCAGGGCTAGGTTTTGAACTTGAGGGTTGATGTTGACTTTGGCCATGATTGTGTTTAGGTGAGCGCTAGGGCTCGAGTGGGATCGTGCTCAAGGTGTCGAGGGATTAAAGCTATTGAATTGAAAGGTAAGAACACTGCACCCGAATGTATGATTGTGATGGGACTAAGTGCTCCCGAGAATTGTTTTGTGTCATCGTTGGTATTATGCCAAGGGACACGTGTAAGCGGTCTAAGAGTACCGTTCATGAATGTAGCGCATGGGACACGAATTGGCCACTGGGAGCCAGAAACAAAAGGATAACAAAGGGAGCAGCTTGTGAGCGCTAGCCCTGGTTATCATCTGTGCATTGTGTTATATGAGCTGATATGCTTTGTATATGAAATACTTGACTAATGATAAGCTTTGTATATGAAATACTTGACTGTTGATATGCTTGAAGTTTATGAGATGCCATATGTGAGATTGACTTGACAGCTAAATGTGCATGTTCTATTGTTAATATGTGTTCTTGCTGGGCCTTGGCTCACGGGTGCTACGTGGTGCAGGTAAAGGCAAGAGCAAGCTGGACCAGGCCTGAGGTGGAGAGCTCCGAAGTGAATGTACATAGCTAGTCGTTCGATCACCACGATCGAGGAGTGTGTCAGGACAGAGATCACCTAACCGCTCATTTTGCCTTAGCATGGCTGTTAATGTATTTAAACTTTGTAACTTTTGTAAAAGGATTTTAAACTGTCATTTTTTGGATCCCATGTACATAAACAATGTTTAGTATTGAAAATGTATCTTTCGAGACAAAAATGCTTTTAACCCTAGTTCCTCTACTATCTGGGTAACACGTGTTTACTTTAATGACTTGATTAGCGAGTCTGGCACTTTATAAACACACAGTGTAGCGGTCTTGGCTATCCAGGGCGTTACAACTTGGTATCAGAGCGTCCTAGGTTTATGGGTCCTGAAGACTGGCTGGGTATGTACATTCGCTGCGGGAGACAAGCTCAACTCAGGGTTTGGTAACTGAATATGTATGATTATGTGTTTAAATGATTTGAGTGAGATATGAATGTTGGTATCTGTCTGATGAATAGGGAGCATGAGATTCTGATAGGGCCTGGCCCTTGACTATCGCATGATGTTGTTGGGGCGTGCTTATTAGCATTGTTGTGCATGTGAATGAATATCTGGATAAATTGCTGTACTTGATTGGTTGTGAATGATTGGAGTTCCAGAGATGGATTATGAGAGAATTATTACCCTGTCATCATAGCCTAATTGCCGAGTCGTTGCTTGCAGATTGACTTGAATAGTTATGCGTTCAAGGAAATCCACACGACAAGCCGGCAGGTCTGGGGCTAGAGAGGATGACCAGGGCCCAACCCCTCCGCCAGTCCCTGAGAACTGGCAGCAGTTAATGGCAGAAATGCAAGCTAGGCTTTAGAGCCAAGATGAGTTGATCAGAATGCTACAGCAGGCTCCATCTGGGAGTGTTGCCCCAGCTGGGCCACCGGCGCTGGTACCTGTGGTACAGCCCGTTGATGTTGGTAACAAAGTGGAACCGTTGTATGAGCGGTTCAGGAAGCAGCAGCCCCCAATCTTTGAGGGTGGGCCAGATCCCCTAAAAGCTGAGCAGTGGATGACCTTGATCACCACTATACTTGATTATATGAAAGTAGAGGGACATGATAGGGTGGCCTGTGCCACTTATATGTTGAGAGAGGATGCCCTAATCTGGTGGGAGGTGGCGTCACAGACTAGAAATGTTGCTGCAATGACATGGGAGGAGTTTAAAGATTTGTTCAATCAAAAGTACTATAATGTTGCCGTCAGGGCAGCAAAGGTGAATGAATTTGTGGGATTGGTTCAGGGCAGTATGACTGTTACGGAATATGCCCTTAAGTTTGACAGACTTGCAAAGTTTGCACCAGATCTTGTTCCTACCGATGCGACCAGGTTAGACAGATTTGTTAGAGGGCTAAATGTCATGATAGCCCGGGATGTAAGGATTACTACGGTTCCTGGAGTGACCACCTATGCCCAGGCTGTGGAGAGGGCTTTGACTGCTGAGGAAGCAGAGAATAGGATATGGAGGGATAGTGCAGCAAGAAGGGAGGGCCGTAGGCCAGTTCCTCCATATTCGGGTTCTAGTAGAGGTGGAGGTGTCAGTGATTTGAAGAGGAAGGCTCCTGATGCCCCAATTGCTCCTAGGTTTGATAGAGGAGGTCAGGGTACTCAGGGTGGCTGTCGGGGAGGCGGTGATTCATGGAGGACTTACCCAGAATGCCCGAGGTGCAGGAGACGTCATCTGGGCGAGTGTCAGGCTAAGGCCTGTTATGTATGCGGGGTGGTGGGACACCTCAGGAAAGATTTCCCAACAGTGAAGAAGGGCGAGGCAGGGAAGGTGGACATCTTGACTCCAGCTCGAGTGTTCACTTTGACGCAGGCAGAGGCCGAGGCTAGTCCCTCGGTAGTGACAGGTCAGCTTTCTAGTGCTGGCACTTCTTTTACTGTTTTGATTGATTCTGGTGCTACGCATTCATTTGTATCTGATAGGGTGATTGATAGATTGTGTAAACCTAGTGAGTTTAGTGCCTCGGGGCTTGGGACTATTTTGCCTACGGGAGAGCTGGTGGTGTCTAGGAGATGGGTTAGGGCACTGCCAGTGATAGTTGACGATAGAGAGTTGTCAGTGGACTTGATTGAGTTGGGTATGGAGGACTTTGACATGATTTTAGGTATGGATTGGCTGGTTAAATATGGAGCTACAATTGACTGTAGGAAGAAAATGGTGACTTTTGAGCCAGAGGGTGAGGATCCCTTCGTTTTTGTGGGAGCGGTGCATGGACCCCGTGTACCCAGGATATCTACATTGAGAGTCAGAGATTTGTTACAGGGTGGATGTATAGGTTTCTTGGCTAGTGTGGTGGATACCACCAAAGTTTCATCAGTTGGACCGGAGAAGACCAGATTGGTTTGTGAGTTCTTGGATGTGTTCCCTAAGGATTTGCCAGGGCTGCCGCCGCGTAGGGAGATTGAGTTTGTTATTGAGTTGGCACCGGGGACAGAGCCAGTGTCGAGGGCACCATATAGGATGGCACCAGCAGAACTGAAAGAGTTAAAGATACAACTGCAGGAACTTCTGGATATAGGGTTCATCAGACCTAGCTATTCGCCATGGGGTGCACCAGTTTTGTTTGTTAAGAAGAAGGACGGGACTCTGAGAATGTGTATTGAATATCAGGAATTGAACAAGTTAACTATTAAGAATAAGTATCCCCTACCGAGGATTGATGACTTGTTCGATCAGCTGCAGGGTAAGACGGTGTTCTCAAAGATAGATCTTCGATTTGGTTATCACCAGCTGAGGATCAAGGATGAGGACATACCTAAGACGGCCTTTCGGACGCGGTATGGGCACTATGAGTTCTTGGTCATGTCTTTTGGTTTGACCAATGCCCCAGCAGCTTTTATGGATTTAATGAACAGGGTATTCAAAGATTTTCTGGATCAGTTTGTTATAGTTTTCATTGATGACATCTTGGTGTATTCCAGTTCAGAGGCAGAACACGAGTTTCATCTTCGACTGGTTCTTCGGAGGTTAAGGGAGCATCAGTTATATGCTAAGTTTAAGAAGTGCGAGTTTTGGTTACCTGAAGTGACATTCCTTGGACACATTGTAGGTGCGGATGGGATTAAAGTAGATCCGTCTAAGATAGAGGCAGTTAGGGATTGGCCGAGGCCAAGGAACGCCTCAGAAGTGCGGAGTTTTCTTGGTTTGGCAGGCTACTACAGGCGGTTTGTAGAGGGCTTCTCGAAGATAGCAGCTCCGATGACAGAATTGACAAGAAAGAATTTAAAGTTCATTTGGTCAGACAGGTGTGAGGGTAGTTTCCAGGAGTTGAAGCGACGACTTATTACTGCACCAGTGTTGAGTTTTCCTTCAGGAGAAGGAAAGTTTGTTGTTTACTGTGATGCGTCGAGGTTGGGTTTAGGCTGTGTGCTGATGCAGAATGAGAAGGTGATAGCTTATGCATCACGACAGCTGAAGGAGTATGAGCAGCGGTATCCTACTCATGATTTGGAGCTGGCAGCGGTGGTCTTTGCACTGAAGATCTGGCGACATTATCTTTATGGGGAGAAGTGCGAGGTATACACTGACCATAAGAGCCTGAAGTATTTCTTTACACAGAAGGACCTGAACATGAGACAGAGACGTTGGCTGGAGTTGGTAAAGGACTATAATTGTGATATTCTCTATCATCCAGGGAAAGCCAATGTGGTGGCTGATGCATTGAGCCGCCGAGGTCTAGGTCAGTTGTATAGCTCCGTTCAGATCTCAAGGGAGTTAGCTGATGAGATGGTTAGAGCAGGGATAGAATTGGTAGTGGGCCAGTTGGCCAACATTACTCTGCAGTCGACCCTGCTAGAGCGGATCAGAGAAGGGCAGTTGGTAGACACTCAGTTACAGGGGATTAGAGATGATGTCTTGGCGGGGGTAGCTAAGGACTATTCTGTTTCTGAGGTTGGTTTACTTCGGTATCAGGGACGAATTTGTGTTCCAGCTGATGAGGGGATCAGACGAGAGATATTGGATGAGGCTCATACGACGCCGTACTCGCTTCATCCGGGTACCACGAAGATGTATCAGGATCTACGAACTTTGTATTGGTGGCCCGGGATGAAGAGGGATGTAGTAGAGTACGTTGCCAGATGCTTAACCTGTCAACAGGTGAAAGCTGAGCATCAGCGACCGGCAGGGTTGCTTCAGCCTTTGGGTATTCCTGAGTGGAAATGGGAGGATATTACTATGGATTTTGTAGGAGGTCTACCCAGGACAGTAGGGTTTCATGACTCAATATGGGTTATAGTGGATAGATACACCAAATCAGCCCATTTCCTTCCAGTGAGGTCAACTTATACTATGGATCAGTACGCTGAGTTGTACGTGAAAGAGATCGTACGTCTCCATGGGATTCCTAAGTCGATTGTGTCAGACCGAGATCCTATCTTCACTTCCAAGTTTTGGGGAGGTTTGCAGAAGGCTTTAGGAACTCAGTTGAAGTTCAGTACAGCTTTTCATCCTCAGACTGATGGACAGTCTGAGAGGACGATTCAGGTATTGGAGGATATGCTCAGAGCCTGTGTGATTGATTTTGAGGGTTCATGGAGTAAGTACCTTCCGTTGATTGAGTTTTCATACAATAATAGTTATCAGTCAACAATTGGAGTGGCTCCCTACGAGATGTTATATGGAAGGAAATGTAGATCACCCATTCATTGGGATGAGATGGGTGAGAGGAGATACTTGGGGCCAGATATGGTTCAGAGGACAGGTGAGGCTATAGAGAAGATCCGGGCTAGGATGCTCGCATCTCAGAGTAGGCAGAAAAGCTTCGCTGATCCTAAGCGTATGGATGTGGAGTTTCAGGTTGGTGAGCACGTCTTTCTTCGAGTTTCACCTCTGCGAGGGGTAAGGAGGTTTGGTAAGAAGGGCAAGCTAAGCCCTAGGTTCATTGGACCATTCGAGATCCTGGAAAGGATTGGTCAGGTGGCTTACAGATTAGCTTTACCGCCATCATTGTTTGGAGTTCATGACGTGTTCCATGTCTCCATGCTTCGGAAGTATGTCTCAGATGTGACTCATGTGTTGAGGCATGAAGATTTGGAGTTACAGGCAGATTTGGCTTACGAAGAGCAACCGGTTCAGATCTTGGATCGGAAAGATAAAGTATTGCGGAATAAAACGATCCCTTTGGTTAAAATACTATGGAGGAATGCTAAGGTCGAGGAGGCGACCTGGGAGCTTGAGACAGCTATGCGGGATCAGTATCCGGAGCTGTTCAGGTAAATTTCGAGGACGAAATTCTCATTAGGAGGGGATAGTTGTAACGACCCAAATTCACTAGTAAGGCTTAAGGGCCTTGGTTAGTGTGCCAGGAGGGCATGATGGGAATTATGTGTGATTATTATGATTTAGATGCATGATTATGATTTAAGCATGTCATATGATTACTTGAGTACTTGAGATGCATGACTATGTGTGTTAGTGTGCATATGGGCCCAGATTAGGTTAGAAGGGCATAATCGTAATTTTAGCCATTATGGGCATAACTGCTTTGATATATGTGATAATTGTTGAGACCACATTATTATGTGGATATATCTGAGATCTGTGACTTGAGACGATCCTAGTGAGCAAAGTAGCGTAAAAGTCATATCGGGGATTTATACCCGGCTCGGGGTGAGCTTAGGGGTGTAAATGGGAATTTAGTGGATAAGCTAGAGATTATTATGATATTGAGGAAGGCTATTGGTGATTAGTAAGGTATCGGGAACTAAGCGGGAAATAATAGGGACACTCGAGGAAGTAGCGGGAATTGGGTAAAAAGACTAAAATGCCCTTAAGAGGACTAAAGGATTAGAGATAACTGTGAGGGCATAAAGGTCATTTGACTTTTAAGGAAGGGTATTACTGAGGTTTTAAGATAGTGGGATTTATAGAATATCAAAAGGGTCTGAAAAAGAAGGGAAAAGAAGGAGGGAAAACAGAGAGAGTTTCTTGAGTCGGTTTACACTTTCCTTCACCTATTTCTGGAGAATTTCTAGAGCAAAGCTTAGAGGAGAGCTGGGATAACTAAACCTCAAGGACTTTGATCTAAGGCTAAGGAATTGACAGAGGTTTAACAGGGTTTCACCAATACTTGAGGTAAGATTCTAGAGTTCATCCATTTCTGTTTCTGTTTTTTAAGCTGTGGTACTTGAGTGGAATTGAATGGAACTTTAGGGAATTCAGGCTTAGGGCTGAGGAGCAGCAAGCCAAGGGGAGCCTAGGGTTAGCTTGTGGGCGAAATTCTATCAAAGGTATGAATTCTAAACTCTAGTTCTGATGTTCAGCTGGTTTATGTTAGGTTCTGAAGTTTGGAGGTGGCTATGGTGAATTTTGAGTTTGTGATTGCATGTGCTTGGAGTTTAGAGGTTTAGGGTGCTTGGGATGAGTGGAGTGTGGTCATGAGGTTGTTTTTAGGTTTGGGTAAGAGTTGGAAGAGGTTTGGTTGAGTTTGGCTCGAGAAAATCGCACAAGGGAAATTTTGGTGTTGGGCTGTCTGTGACTAGCGCTACAGCGCTAGCCTTTGGGCGCTGTAGCGCTAGGCCATCTTGCTGAGGGGATTTGGTTTCTGTCTGTAGCGCTATAGCGCCCTCCCAAGAGCGCTGTAGCGCTACCCTGCCTTCTGAAGGGGATTTTAGGGTATTTTGCAAGGGTTTTTGACCTAAGGTTTGGGGTTTGGTTCCACCACCTTGTTTGGTGGAACTAGGACATCCCGGGGGCTCGGGATTAGCCCCGGGGCTAGGTTTTGAACTTGAGGGTTGATGTTGACTTTGGCCATGATTGTGTTTAGGTGAGCGCTAGGGCTCGAGTGGGATCGTGCTCAAGGTGTCGAGGGATTAAAGCTATTGAATTGAAAGGTAAGAACACTGCACCCGAATGTATGATTGTGATGGGACTAAGTGCTCCCGAGAATTGTTTTGTGTCATCGTTGGTATTATGCCAAGGGACACGTGTAAGCGGTCTAAGAGTACCGTTCATGAATGTAGCGCATGGGACACGAATTGGCCACTGGGAGCCAGAAACAAAAGGATAACAAAGGGAGCAGCTTGTGAGCGCTAGCCCTGGTTATCATCTGTGCATTGTGTTATATTAGCTGATATGCTTTGTATATGAAATACTTGACTAATGATAAGCTTTGTATATGAAATACTTGACTGTTGATATGCTTGAAGTTTATGAGATGCCATATGTGAGATTGACTTGACAGCTAAATGTGCATGTTCTATTGTTAATATGTGTTCTTGCTGGGCCTTGGCTCACGGGTGCTACGTGGTGCAGGTAAAGGCAAGAGCAAGCTGGACCAGGCCTGAGGTGGAGAGCTCCGAAGTGAATGTACATAGCTAGCCGTTCGATCACCATGATCGAGGAGTGTGTCAGGACAGAGATCACCTAACCGCTCATTTTGCCTTAGCATGGCTGTTAATGTATTTAAACTTTGTAACTTTTGTAAAAGGCTTTTAAACTGTCATTTTTGGGATCCCATGTACATAAACAATGTTTAGTATTGAAAATGTATCTTTCGAGACAAAAATGCTTTTAACCCTAGTTCCTCTACTATCTGGGTAACACGTTTTTACTTTAATGACTTGATTAGCAAGTCTGGCACTTTATAAACACACAGTGTAGCGGTCTTGGCTATCCAGGGCGTTACAGTATGTTGACGACATGCTGGTCAAGTCAAAAACTGCCGATAACCATGTCTCCGATCTGGAGGAATGCTTTAAGATACTAAGAGAATACGGCATGAGGCTAAATCCCCATAAGTGTACTTTCGCGGTCGCGTCAGGAAAATTCCTTGGTTTCATTGTCAATACCAGGGGAATAGAAGCAAACCCCGATAAGATTAGGTCGCTACTCGAGATACCCTCACCCCGATCGCGAAAAGACGTTCAAAGTCTGACAGGAAGGGTGGCGGCCCTTAATCGGTTTATTTCTAAATCTACCGACAAATGTCTGCCATTCTACAACCTGCTCTAGGGAAATAAAAAAATTCGAGTGGACCGAGGAATGCGAACGCGCCTTCCTCGACCTGAAAGCACATTTAGCCGAGCCGCCCGTATTATCCAAACCAATGGCATGAGAGCCTCTTTTCCTTTACCTAGCTGTCACGGAAGATGCAGCTAGCGCCGTATTAGTCCGAGAAGAAGACCGATCTCAAAAGCTAGTCAATTACATCAGCAAGAGGCTTCTCGGAGCTGAATCTCGATATCCATTGATGGAAAAGATGGGTTTCTGCCTTATTAGAGCCTCCCAAAAGCTAAGACTGTATTTCCAGTCCCACTCAATACAACTCATAACCGATCAGCCTTTAAGGCAGGTTTTACAGAAACCTGAAGCATCGGGGCGTCTATTGAAGTGGGTTGTCGAGCTCAGCCAATTTGAGATATTGTACATACCGCGAACTGAAATAAAAAGCCAGGCCCTGGCTGATTTTGTGGCAGAGTGCACAGATTTCTGAGAAGATCCTGTAGAAGAGTCAGTCCAGGCCTCATTAGCCCAAGCCTCATGGAAGGTCTTCGTAGATGGCTTGTCTAACGAGAATGGCTCCGGGGCTGGAATCATATTGATATCCCCAGAGGGACACCGATTCCACTCGGCGCTGCGATTCGGGTTTAAAGCATCCAACAATGAGGCCGAATACAAAGCTTTACTGGCTGGGCTAAGGGTGGCCCAGGAGCTGAGGGCCAGCTCCGTCCAGTGTTATAGTGATTCCCAGCTCGTGGTAAACCAAGTGTTAGGGGAATACCAAGCACGGAGGAACCAAGATGGCTGCTTACCTGGCCAAGGAAAAGAAAGAACTATCCGCATTTGAGCGTGGGCCAATCGAGCAGATACCTCGGGAGAAGAATGCCAACACGGACGCCCTGGCAAGGCTCGCTACCTCTGGGGAGGCGGAGACTTTGGGGCTAGTGCCGGTAGAGTTCTTGGAAAGACTAAGCATAAAGGAAGTCAGGGCGGAGGTAAAGATGATAGATGCCAGACCGACTTAGATGACTCCCATCCTCGAGTATCTCATAGCAGGAAAGTTACCCGAAGGGCGAAATGACGCAAGGCGGGTACTTTACCAGGCTCCAAGGTATACAGTCATAGATGGGATATTATACCAGCGTGGACACTCTTTACCTCTCCTACGGTGTGTTCTACTAAGCAAGGCGAAGACCATTTTGCAGGAAGTGCACGAGGGTTTTTGCGGAGATCACACTGGGGGGCAAAGCCTGTCCCTGAAGATACTAAGGCAAGGGTATTATTGGCCCACTCTGTCAAAGGACTCGATCTCCTACGTCAAAAAGTGTGACAAGTGCCAGCGATTTGCCACAATTGCCCGAGCTCCCCCGGTCGAGCTGAAGATGATCTTGTCCCCATGGCCATTCGCGATCTGGGGGATTGACCTAGTTGGTGCCCTCCCTACTGGAAAGGGAGGAGTTCGCTACGCGTTGGTGGCTATCGACTACTTCACCAAGTGGGCAGAAGCAGAGCCCCTGGCGACGATCACTTCAAAGAGAGTCCTCGACTTCGTGGTCTAGAATATTATCTGCCGATTCGGGCTGCCAAAGAAGATCGTGTCGGATAATGGAACGCAGTTCGATAGCGACCTCTTCACCGAATTCTGCGAGTGGCACGACATTGTTAAAAGCTTCTCCTCAGTGGCCTATCCCCATGCCAATGGGCAGGTCTAGGCTGTCAATAAGATGTTGAAGGCAAGCCTTAAGCAAAGACTGGAGGAAGCCAAGGGAGTCTGGCCTGAACAGCTCCCCCAGGTACTGTGGGCATACCAGACCTCACATCGGACGTCGACGGGTCATACTCCTTTCTCCCTAGCTTTTGGGAGTGAGGCAGTCCTTCCTGTCGAAGTAAAGGTAGCCTCGCATAGAGTCCAGGCATTTGACCAAGACCAGAATGAAGAATTGCTCTGCGCGTCCCTCGACCTAATTGACAAAAAACGAGAAGATTCACAGCTGCAGCTCGCGCATTATCAGCAGAAGGTCACTCACTACTTCAATTCAACGGTCTAGAAACGCGTCTTTAGCGTCGGCGACCTGGTACTCAGAAGAGTCTTCCTAGCCAGTAAGGATCCCAAGGACGGAGTGTTGGGACCAAACTGGGAAGGGCCCTATCAAATAACTGAGGTCATGAAAGAAGGGACCTACTAAGTAATAAGAGTTAATCTTTTTGCATTATTGTATATGATTGTGGATGTAACGTCAAGTAACCACGAAAGACCCTTTCCTGATTACTTGGGGGGCATATATCCTGGACATAACCAGGTCCTAAAACTTAGAAGTTAGTTCAAATTGATTGATTGATGTTTTTCTTAAAAAGCACGAGATATCGATAAAGGATTAACGCGAACTAAGTTTTTAAAATTAATGTCCTGGATACAATCAGGTCCTAAAACTTAGAAGTTGATTCAAATTGATTGATCGATGTTTTTCTTAAAAAGCACGAGATATCGATAAAAGATTAACGCGAACTAAGTTTTTAAAATTAACATCCTGGGTACAACCAGGTCCTAAGACTTAGAAGTTGGTTCAAATTGATTAACAGATGTTTTTTTCCTAAAAAGCATAAGATGTCAATCATAACACCAACAGAAACTAAGTTAAACCACAAATATATATAAATAGATTAAATAAATCTAAGGGAATCAATTGTCTCAAGGATAAAAAACATCGTAATATAAAGTTACAAATAAAAATAAAAGAAAAAGGAGCAAAAATCCTAAGCCCCGCCAGGCCGCTCCGTTGAAGTCACTCCCTTGGCGTCCTGCTCGGTTGCAGTGGAAGTCTCCCCGGTCTCAGAGGGCGCCTCTTGTTGAAAGCGAGCTTTGAAATTTTCCAAGAAGGACTCCCACACCTCCGGCCTCAGGAAGGAAAAGTCACCATCCTGGTTGAAGGCCCAGCAATGGTACAGCATGGACTCCATGGAGGAGCTGGATGATGCCCCCTCCGCCACAAGGGCAGCCTTGGCCTCTTCAAGTTCAACCTTCGCGGCGTCTAGGGCGACCTTAGTAGCCTCGGCCTCCAGCAGCTTGGCCCGAGATGCCTCCAGGTCAGCTTTCGCAGCAACCGAGGTGGCCTGCACGACCTTCTCGCTTTCCCGGGCAGTCGCCAGGGCAGCTTTGGCATCCTGCTCCTGTTGTCGAGCGGACGCGAGGGCGGCCTGGGCAGCCTGGTGCTCACCCCGGATCTCGTCAATCCTGGCCCTGGACCGAGATATGCTTCGGTGGAGAGCCAAAGCCGCCTGCAAGACAAAACGATAATAAGGCAAGGACTTAGAAAAAAAAAACAACATAAAGAACCAGTGGTAAAGCAAACTTACTGTGAGGGTCATCCCCAGTGAAGACTCCATCACATGCTCGGGGCTCCTTGTCTCGATCTCCCGCAAGTCCCTCAAGGTGGCGTTGTAGCAGTGGTCCACCATGTAGATCGCGGTTTCGTAAACTGTCCCCCTAAAGACCTCGGGGATTTTCTCCAAGGCCTGAGGGTTAACCAGGACGCGCACGCCAGGAGTCGGGGCTGACAAGGTCCCGGTTGGTACATCCTGTTCCCGATTAGAGACAGGAGGTCGCGGGGGAGGTGGAGCCATCTTCTCCACTGCAGGAGGGGGTGGAGGCACCTTCTCTATGGCAGGAGGACCCTGGTTTGTCCCCTTGGCAGGAGACTTGGAAGAAGTCCCAAGGTTTTTCTTGGTCAATCGGAGCCTCTTCACCAAGGGCCCGGACGACCCGGAAGAAGGGTTTCCCCCCTGGAACACAGATCGCAGAACATTTTCCCTGGGCTGCGACATCTCCTCGTCTGAAACAAAGACAAATCATCAGTATGCATGTAAAAATATTTTGTTGCAACACAAAAAATATAAAGTATGTATTGAAAAAGGTCCTACCCTCCGAGCTAGAGGAGGAATCTATTGTCAAGACCTCCGGCCTCGAAGCTTCTACAGGATAGTCTAAGATAATGACTTCATTAATGAGAGGAGGCTCTGGGTCCGGATCCGCCTCAGGACTGGACTCCTCTACATGCTGCCTAAGACCTGGAGCTACTACACCCTCCAGAAGGGAGGGCCACGACCTAAGGTTGGTCCCGTACTCCTCAAAGAAGGCCAACCTAAAGGCCAGGGTATTATCTACTACTACAGTGCCCCTAGGGCGGCCCATGTCATGATGCAACACAAGCTGGTCAACACACTGGAGTAGAGTGATGTTGCGGTCTGGGTCGTTTTGATGGCGGTGAACGAGTTGGCTGGGGTTAAACCTAGCAAGCCGTAGGTCTGCGGCGGCCCTGTCTAAGTCCCTAAATAAGTAAGGGTTACCTTGGTCGGCTGCTGCCCCAGACTGGGTCTGCTCTGCGTTAACCTCCTGGGTGACCTCAAGAGCCCGCTTCCGGCGCACGAGGGGCACTTCGTCCTCCTCGTCCTCGTCCTCATCCGCGGCCTCCTCCTTGGGGATGGGCGCCATCTCGCGAGCTGCGGGGATGGTCTGCGGCCTCCTCAAGGCCAGAGTCTGGCCTGGACAAGTTAGCTTACACGCCAGCATCGTCTCGTCAGACACGAGCTGGCGATAGTCTTTTTCACTTGGGGGGAGCCCCGCCAAGGTTTCGTACTGACCCCCAAGGGTCACCGACTTAGCCGTCCTCGCGAAAATAGCTGCACAATAGTTTTCAAGTCAATAACGAAGGGAAGTAAACGAATTAGCGACGATATCACGAGCTAAAGTTAGGAGGAACTTACGAGGACGGTTGAAGTAATGGTATTCGCAGTTGCGAAACCCCGTTGACATGAAGAATTGATCCTTAAAGTCATTGGGGTGGCTGGGCAGCTCGATGACCGCGGCCGAATTGGGAAAACGGGTCAGGTAGTAGAACCTGTCACCTCGCCCCCGTTGTTCCGGGCTGGCTTTGAGGCAAAAGAAGTAGAGGATATCCGCCGGTGTGGGGACCTCCCATTCCTGCTTCAGGAACAAGTACTTCAACCCCGCTAACAGACGGTAGGAGTTAGGGGGAGTTGAAAGGGGGCCAACTTCACGAAATTTAGGAAGTCCATGAAATACTAGTCCAAGGGGAGAAAGGCCCCAGCCTTGAGGTGTTCGTCGCTCCAGGCCGCGAACTCCTCATCGAGCGATGCGCAGCTCCGCTCGCCCTCCAGGGGAGGACGGACAACCAGGGCGTCTTCCCTATCTCGATGTTGTGGGAAAGCATGATTTTATTGACTTTCCCCTGGGTTGTGACCTTCAAGGAAATCCTCTTGGCCTCAAAGAAGGCGTTAGGTCCCACCTCAACCTCCTTCTCCACGGTGGGACCGAAGTGGGGAATGGGGGAGTCTGTTGCCACCTCTTTTCCTTTGCTGGCATAACGAGATGGCGACACTTTTCTTGGGCATATTCTTCCTGGGTCCCATCTGGTCTCCTAACGAACAAAGATGATGAAAGTTTAGAAAAGGCGACCTAAGCATAAGAAAGAATCTAGCACGAAGAATGGTTTCCTTTACATGGGCTGAGGTAATCTCAGCCCGCGGCGAGTGAGACCACACGGTTCTATGAACACGCACCTATGCTCCCAAAGGGTCCCCGATTGCTCAAGATCCGTGTGTCAGGAGGGTCAGGATAAAGTTTTCCTTGGAAGGAAAGTTTCGAAAGGCAAAACCGCCTGTGAAGCGTGTCCCCTAAGCTACCCGGTTTTTGCACCCCAGAAACCTGTTTTCCCCTCTCCAAACAGGTATAAAAAAAAAAATTACCCAGAAAAGTCACCCCAGAGTTTTGTCCTATGGGTCATGTTCCTAAGCATCATCTTTCCTACGATCGATATCCCTAGGATAAAAACCTACGCACAAAATACCAGCAAAGAAAAACAAAAGACAAACAACCTACTGCATGCGACTAAGAAGAAAGTTCACCTAAGCAAAGAAAAATGGAAACATCAAAAGCATATAGCAGACAGAGGACTTACAGAAGTTTTTCTTTTTTGCTGCGTAAAGACTGAAAAGAGTGTCGGAGTTGGAGTCCTGGTGGAATCTTTGGAACCGGAGTCACGAAAGAACCCTCGTGTCTGAAACTCAGGAACGTCTGGAACAATGACCAGAAGAAAAAAAGGGTTTTGAGACTGAGAAGAGAGAAGGAAGAAGATGAGAAAAAAAATTCAAATAAAAAGGTGGCTCATGCGAAAGGTGGCCAACCTTATATATACGTAAAAGGCAAAAGAATGAGGCTTGTTCAATTGTCTTGATGTGGGATACGAGGATCACAACTCGAAAGACAAAACGACGACCGAAGATAGGCTAGGCCATTTAATGCGGTTCTCGGAAGACGGACCGTCACCAACCACGATGCTCCACGTATCCGATACCAGTGCAATGGGCGGGACACGAAGAGTCAACAAGGAAGCCTAAAAGCCCCCTACTGTGGCCACAGGTGACGTCATATGCCACGAGCAGGGCTTGGGGGAAAATGTACGCCCTAAATTTTCGCGGGATATTAGTGGACTGGAAATGGGCATAATCCTGCCAGCCACGTGGAAGCCACCTACACGGAGCTGATGGTACAAGTCTCTACCTCTTTAGCTCGAGATAGTCAAAGGTTTAGTAAGATACTCAAAGGCATCGGGTCAGCAGTGTAGGCACCACGAGCTAAGATTACGTCAAGCTCGAGGTACGATCAGGAGCTGACGTCTCCGACCCTTTATAAAGTCAACCACGCAATGTAAACGTGTATATATCAGACATCACGTGTCTACTCCATTCCTGAATTCTCGGACATGCAGCATAACACATGCGTGTTCAGGCACCCCACGACTGGTTTGGGCCATGCGGCCCATTATCCCCCTTACCTATTGATTAGACCACACTTCATTCTCAGGTTTTAGGAATTAATCATGAATGTCACAGGAGTGACATGATGGGTAAGAAAGTCACGGGATGACCCCCTTTGCCAACACTCAGGTGTCATCTCCCTATAAATATGGAGACCCTGGGCATTGCAAAGGGTTGGCTTCTATTTTGTAAAGAAATACCCTGTAAAGAGTATCAGAGATATATCAATAATATTGACTGGTGAAATAGAAGGATTTTAACCTTCGAGCCACCTAAAAAAGTATTCGAGTTATAATCTTCCTTTGAGATCATTCATCTATTACGGTTTATCATTTAGCACTAATCCCTCTCCTTATTCATATAATTGTTTGTTGCCGAAGAACCGCGTCAACACCATATTTATGTAAAAAAATTGTCAAAAAAAGCCATATTTATAAGAAAAAAAAATCTCAAACTATTATATGTGTTTAAAGTATTGAGTATGACATGCTTATTTCACAACCTTTAACCCCATAAAAAATCCCTATATTATCCTAATCAATAGGTAACCTTACTTATTAAAATTTAATTATTATTTATTTAAAATTAAATATATCAATAATTATTTTGTCAAAAGAAAAAATATATCAATAATTAGTAAGATTTAAATCTGAAATTCAAATTAAAATACATAATTAATATCTTATAATGATTGACTTGTAATTATATTTCAAAAGATTAATAATATTTGTATATATATTGTTAGGATAATTCTATGGTGCATATCTAAAAAGGTATGCACCAGTGCATATGTTTTTTGGGTAGTGAATAGTTTTCGCCGTGATTTTTTTTATGACCGTATATATTGTAGTTATTTAGAACTTTCTGCAAATTTTTAAGAAATTCTGGATAATTTACAGTACCGAAAACAAGATTCAAACAGACTGTTTTCACGCACAAAAAAAAATTAGTCACTAATGCAACACCCTGTTTGAACCTAGTTCTCGGTATTGAAACTGTTCACAAACTAGTAAGAAGTATCCTATATTGTTATATCTTTTAATTTATCTTATCAAATATATTTTTGTATATTTTAAAAATATATTTAAATTTTAAATATATTAATTAATATAGTAATTCATTTTAAAAATAAATTACAATTCACCTACCCATCACGATAAAGATTGCTGGGTAAAATTGCCCTCTAAACCATTAAAGAACAAAAACTGACAATTTGGCAACTAAAATAAAAATATGGCAAATAAAGATCAAAGATAATAGAGTTGACTAAAGGCTTTCAATTATTACAAGCAAGTTGTAGCAAAACAACCTAAGAGGAACAAGAGTATGCCGTGCATTGCTTGGATAATCTGAAAAGACCATCATTATCAATGAAGATCTCAGTGCTGACCTTCATGATGATAGGAAACCATTTCAAAGCAAAAACTAATCCTGATTGATCACACTGCTATCAAAGACTCTTATTTGACAGTTGACACTTCCAGAAACAATATCTAGTTCAAAATTTGCAATCCAACTATATCTCACAAATCTTCAATAAGAAGAGATGCAAGGGAAAAAGAATATAAGATCACTAAAAAGAAAAAGAATATAAAACCACTAAAAAGAAACAGATATTAAACGACTTGATCAACAACCAAACAGGAGAAAAAATGAACACAAAAACTTTTCTTTTGGTAACAAAATTCTTTAAAATTTCTAAACCAGAGGGAAAATGATTTCCATTCTGTCAGCTCTCTACTCTACTCGGTAGGTTGTGCACTAGCGGTAGATCATCGAGCCAGTCACCATAAATTCGGTTGATCTTCTTTGGTCCTTTCCACTTCATCAAGCACTTCTTACCCTGCACATCTTCATCGAAAGCAGCCGCAGTTGTTGCACTTGGAAGTGAGTCAATAGCAACAGCCTGAGGTTTTGCTTGTAAGGAGGCGGCAATATTCAGAGCATCTACTTCAACTCGTCCATTAGCCATTTGCAACTCTGATATTAAGACAACATTCAAATTAGAAACCACAAGTAGCTACCAAAGGACTTGTCAACGGCAATAGTTAAATTGATAAAAGACTATTCTATGGAGAATAAGGGTTAAAGAAAAGTCATGCAACAATTCATCATTAATGATTCAATCAAAGAAAACCTCTTTGGGAGAGGAGCCCTCTTGACCACATGAAACCAAAACAAAAAGCTTTTACAACAAAAAGCTACTTAAAAAAATAATATTGTTTCTACCTAATTTTTAGTATCGAGAAGAACACCACAATCAATAGGGAAGACAAACTTTGGAGTTAATTCCAAACAAAGAAATAATTTTCATTTTTATAAGAACTGAAGAAATTCTAACTTGTTTATCAATTACAAGACAATGGACCGACAAATCCATCCACGTATCTATGCATGTACTCAACATAAGAAGTTATATTATAAAATTTTTCATTTACATACATACATACATACTAGTATTGTAAAACAATTTTACAATCCAGAGCAGAATAAGAAAATGACAATTGCAAAAATTTAAAGAAGGCTAAAGATATAAAATATAACTTACTGTGTAGAGCAGACTGTGTACCTGCATACCCATGAGCAAAGTGACATTTCTCACCAAAAGGGCAGTGACCTGTTTGCTCCCATTTGTTACATAACTTTGTCTTCCAATACACAGGTTTCACATTCACTCTTGATGAATCTGAAACAGAGTTCACAGCCCTATTATCATCTGAATTACTAGGCACATTTCCCTGATTGGCCGGGGGTGGTGGTGTGGTTCCAATGCTTATGGCTGAGCTCTCCCTAAATCTACCCAAATCATCCCTATACTTGGCAGGGTCCTCGTGAAGAAAGTTACATCTATCACCATAAGGGCACTCTTCCCCATTGTAAAACTTCTTGCATAGCTTCATCCTGTGAATTATTTTCTGGTCATCTTCCCAATTTCCAGATGATGATCGATCCTCATTATCACGTTCACGTCCACCAACAAGTTCTTGCCAATTGGGAGGAGGTTGTCGCATATCTTCAATTCCATGAGCAAAGTTACAATTTTCGCCGTTTCTACACAACCCCACTTTGAATTTGGCACATAAGCGGGTCTTGAAGAATATGTTACTGACTCCCTTATTGACTGGAGCATTTGGTGGGATCATTCTAGTGTTCATAGGTGGAAAGGGTGAAGTATTGGATTGGCTTTCATCATCAGAATTTCTGGCTCTTTTGAATGGAGGAGGTTGCGACTGCTGCTCAAATTCAGATTGTTGATCTTCATTGTTCATGGAAAATTGAGGCCAACAATTAATGGCGTCAGTGCCACCAACATAAGCTGGTATAGATTGCATAAATTGGGAACGAGAATCAGGAAAACTCATGTTTCAGAATCAGAATATTGAATTTTATGTATGATATTGATCACAGAAACAAGATTGAAAGGCAGAAACCCAGATTGGTTTTTAATATAAAACCACCCGAAAACTAAAAGACTGCGTTTAGAACTTTAATGAATGATCAGAGAAAAATAGTGAAACCCCAGATGAGAATTCGTTGCAGAAATAAAAAAAATTCCAGTAAGAATCGAAGAAAAACAAATGGGTAAGTGTCAGATATATGAATTGTGTATAAGAGAATGTGGGGATCGGAAAGAGTTAAAGTGTTAGAAGGGCGTATACGAGTATAAAAGCCAATTTGAATTAGAGTTCGAGTCAAATTAGGATATGAGTCAAAAACCCTAGCCGCCTTAGGGTAAGGAAACCCTAATAATTAGTAAGCAAAGCGAAGTTGGTGAGGTAAACGGGTTGTATGAAGAGTGAAGAGAGCATCTCCTGATTCCATCCAACACAGCTGCAGCAAAGGGCAACGCTAAAGCCCTAAACCCTTTAAAAGCGTCAAAAACCCTGAAATTACGGGCAATAGTGCATACTTGACTCGGCCACTTTTACTTTCGCCTTTGCCCCATTATATAGCTCTTTCTCCTCGGATGGGCTGGCCCACCAATTGGAAAAACACCATGGCCCTTTTCAAATTGGAGAAAACCATAGAATGGGATTTTCACAAGTATACACTATTTTCTAAAGATATTTACATAAATATGTATGAATAAAATATTGGGATTAAACCATTTTTGATCTTCTATTGTAATTTTATTTTGAACTCTGGTTTCCGAACGGTTAAAAATAGTCTCATAAATTTGAATTCGGTCAAAATGTTTTTTAACATGACCATATTATTCTTTAATTATAGTACTTTTTATGTATTTTTTTAATTTAAAATACAAAATAGAAAAAAAAATTATTAAAAACATGAAAATAAATGACATGTCTTAACAACTTTGACAATTTTAAAAAACATACAAATAAGAGTAGAAAAATACATAATCAACACAAACCCATACAAAAATAAATAAATACCATATTGTATCTAAAACTCCAAGAAAAAAAAACTTGTTGACTGGTTTTTTAGCCTACTAACGTGGAGTCAAAATAATTAATTCGAGAGGTTTCAGTAGAACAATCAATGAACAATAAATGAGCCAAAAACCTAGTAATGATGAGCAATAAATAATAAAGAGCACCGAGATTTATAGATGTTCGACCCCAATGATTAGTAATGACGTACTTCCTCTTAGATTTGTATTAATCTTAAAAGATTTACACAATACCACTTGGGATTACAAGTGGATTTCTATGTGTAAAAGACAATACAATAAGGCTGAATCGTTGCTCAGTATCAAAATAGTTTGCCTGGTATCTTTCTAAATTCTAGTCGGTAGGTGAGTTCGTGAACCCCTTTTACTGTGGTGAAGGGTTTGCGTTTTTAATGCTCTGTTGGCCTAGGGGTTACACACGGGCATAACTAATGGTGGAAATATCCTATTATTCTCGCAAGTAGTTACAGTCCTATTTTTTAGGAGGCTTGACCAAGTTTTCAGGGCTGTTAGGCGCTCCTGGAGGGCGGTTGGGTGATTCTTGCGGAGTGCTAACGGAGAGTGTAACCTCCTCTCGCCGACCAAGTTTGTCGGTCCATTATACTGATCAGCTGGGCCTCTAATGATAGTATGTCGGGCAGTAACTTGTCATATACCGTGCAGGAATTTGCCAACCAACCTTCCAGGGGGTCTTCCCAGTCTACTCCACGTGTCCAAGCTTAGTGCCATGTCAAATATGTCAATTTTTGGGATAACATTTGCCCCCCAAGTTTGCAATGGTGTTAAGCACCATGGAAACTTTCTTCTGGGGACCACCACGTCCAGCCTGGTCAGGGGTATATGCTCCTTGCTACGTGGCATGGCGTCTGGTCATTAATAGCCTTAGTATTTCTTCAAGTTTCTAAGGAATGACTTTTCACTCTTTCCTGCCTCTTTTTTGAACCATAAAGCATCATCATGGCCTCTCTTAAAAACTGTATTGACAGTTGTGTAGTTACCGAAGAGTGGGCTGACGAGTGAGGCGGTTGAGGAGACGTGATAGGAGGGACGTGCTTGCGGGCGTGCTGACATGTCTGGGGAGACGTGCCTGCAGCGATCGAAGGGACTACTGAATGGACGGATGCATTAAATTTTTGCAGAGCGAAGCTCACTTCTTTTTGCCTATAAATAGGGGTTTCAAACCCTTTCTTCTCTTTTCACCTTATTCTTTTCTTCACACAAACCAGAGCCAACCTAAAATACCTTAAATATCCTCCTCCTAATCTATTTGAGAGCTAGTCCATGCCCTGACTTCTGCGTCACACCACCCTCAGACCACGAACACGCTTTTGGCGCCATACTCCTGCAGCAAGTAAGTTTTCCAAATTTCTCTATTTAACTTGGCATTGTGTGTACGAATTTTTTTTCATTTCTCCTTGTTTGCGTTCTTTACTGTAGCCGTGGGTGGTATTTTCATGTTGCTTGAATCTAGGTTTGAGTGAATGTTTTGGGTAGTTCTAGGAATGGGCTAGTTGTATTAGCCTTTGATTTCGCAAAAATGCGACTCCCGGTGCCTTTTTCTGGCTGATTTATGTTTGGTGTTCCTAACGAACACAAAGAACGGTTCTTGAAAATTTTCTGAATTTTTTTTTGTGTCCTCGGCACTTCTTGTTCTTTAATCTTCTTTATTTGATGGTCGGTGCTTCTCACAATTCGTCATTTTATACTAGTAGGTATAATACAAAATGTATACATCGACCAGCGTTGTTCGATGTTCTCACCTCTTCCTTTCCCTCTTTTTATTGTACGCGTAGACTGCTGGGGAGGTGATCATCGAGCTAACATTGACTTGTCTCAGAAATCATCATGTAGAGGTACCGTCCAGCCTAAATAGGCCCTCTTCGAGCTGGTGATTATGGACCGGACAAAGAATACGACCCATGCCGACGATGTAAAAAATCCCTATGTGGCTCGCTATGCCACTGGAAATCAAAAAGCACCCCCCACCTACGAAGGGTTGATCGGCACCGGCCAGGAGGAAGACTCCAAGCTAGAATACGCCATAGAGGTTTATAGCGAGGCTATTCTAAATCCGTCTCAAGAGACAGAAGAGCCCCCCTTATACTGAGCTCCCACAAGCACCATCTCCGACAAGCAACTAAAGAACATCAAGGAACATTTCAAACTTGGGAGTGCCACTATTCTCAAACTCACCTTTGAGTAGAGAGTAGAGTATCCTGGTTCTGGGTTCTGTGCTTGGAGAAAGTACCATATTACTACTGATGCCACCCTACCCTTCAGCGTGTGGTAGATTATTTTGGGATTTTCCCTACCTATAAATTAGTCCTAAAGGTATTAGGTTTCTCTCTAATTGTATGTCTTGTATAAATCCGAGGGCTAGCCGGTGCCCTTAGCGCATGAAGTAAACTATATGTTCGACCTCATGTCCAGCCCCCGCCAGGGCCGCTCGGGGTATTTCTATTTTAGCCATAGGGACTCAGACGTTTATCTGGACAACACCGAAGCCATTTCCAAGGTTGGGGAGTATGCTAGCCAGTACTTTATCATTACAAACATTGTTGCCAACCACCTTTCCTTTCAACGCAATGGTCCTTTCAGCTGTCCGGCGCCTACTAAAGAAATGGAGAAACAGGCTCAGAAGCTGGCCGCTATGGAACCGAGCCGTAAAGACCTGGTCACCCTGAACTCTGAGGAGAGGCTCATTGGTGCTGGGTTCTATCCTAAACCTATGGCAAAGGGTAAGGGCAGAATGCCTAGCAAACAATCGCCTAGCAAATTGCAACCCAAAAAGGAACCGCCAAGTAAACAGCCACCCAACCAAGTGTCGCCCAGCCAGAAATAGAAAAACACCACTATACCTCCTGCCAGACCCTGTGTTGTGCACCGCACCCCGAATTTCGGCTGGCATTTTTATCAGAGAGACCACCGAGCAGAGAACCCCCCAAGCTAATACTACCCCCCAACACGGAAAGGGGAAAGAGATCCTGGTTGAGCGTATGGATCTTAACTCGTCAGAAAGTGATGGGGATACTCCACTTGGAGCTACCAGCTGCTCGGAGGGAGCAGAAGAGGGTGATCTGACACCGCCTATTTGCGCTTATTTATAGTCTGCTTGTTTATTTATGCATATTTCGACCCTCGCCTATTTGCGCTTATATATAGTCTGCTTGTTTATTTCTGCATATTTCGATCTTGCTCGTTCTACTTTCTGACCTCTTATTTTTGTTTTGCAGATATGTCATTCGCTTTCTTTAAGAAGTTTGCTCAGAAAAAGGTTGGCAGTCCTAGCAGCGAGATCCCTTCAGCCAAGTGCTAGAAAACTGACCCTTCTGCTGATGCTACTGAGCAGGTTGAAAATACTATTGAGAAGACTCCCTCGCGCAAATTCGACATGATCAAGGTAACCCCTGTTGAGGGAACTGTCCCCTCCGCACCTGTAAGAGAGTCCCCTGTCCTGAGCAGAGTTTCGGAAGGTGTTGTTGAGGACCCTGCCGAAGAGGTTAACAATCCTTTGAAAAAGGCCTTGGCAATCCACAAAGGGCATGTAAAAAAGGTGTCTGCCTCCCAGAGCAACTTCTTGGCTACCTTGGGCACCAAATCCCTGGAGAACATAAACTGCAATGGTCTCCAGGATGTTGTCAAGGTAAGTGCTCCATCTGCCTGGTATTATTATTTTTTATTACCTTCGTTAATTCCTCTAACTTCCTTCTTTTAATGTTGCAAGGCATCTTGGCAGTTAGCTATGCTCACTACGGGGTCAAGGTGGGGAACAAGCAGATGAACGACTTGCTGAAGGACTCCGAGGAGAATTCTTTCTTAAAAGCCCAGGTTACTCAGCTGACCGAACAGGTCCAGGAGCTGCAGGGGACTTCTGAGTAGGTTACCAAGGATAACGAGGGTCTCCAAGCTATTTTCGAACAAATGAACTTGGACGTCAATCGGCTGGAGAGAAGGGTGGAAGAGCTGAAGGACATTGCCATGAGAAATGTTGCCGAGGGGAGAGTCGTCCAAGAAGAGAGGAACGAACTGGCAATGGCCCTCGATGAAGAGAAAGTGGGAAGGGCAGCTGATGTCATGGCCTACGAGGCTTTTGGCATGAGTACCTTCTACTACTTCTGGATGCGCAACAAGGGGGTCGACTACAACTATTTGGGGGAGACTTTTGACGAAGTTATGAACTATTGTACTAAGTGAGAACAAGTCGAGGCCTAGACTGTGTCTACCAAACATATTTCAGTTGTTCAGGACTCTGCTTTCTCTGTCGTCGAACAAGATAATACACCCCGCTCTCGAGGGTTCTGCCCTACCTTTCGGTCCAAATGCTTCAGCTAACACCTCTGTCCCTACAAACTAGCCTCAAGACTTGCCTGTCGTCCAGCCCCAAGACCAATCAACTGGCTAGCCTCAAGACCATTGAAGCACTTAACATTTCTAGCCCTTCTTTTATTTTTGCAAGGACAAAAAATGGCTGAGCTGAGCAACCTTTAATCTCGAGCAATATTTATTTTGGTAAAGACAGCGCGGTTGAGCCCGGCAGCCTTTAATCTCGAGCAATCTTAACACTTATATATGAAATGCTTCTCAATTTTACTACATATCTACTCATACCTTATTTTATATTACTGCTCGGCATACTATTTATCTGGAGCTATGCGGTCTATTTGTCGGAGCTGTTCAATTTTTTTGAATGAGTTGTAAGCAAAAAACTGTTCAACCCTGTCTACAGGAATTGTTTTATGGCTCTTTTTGTTTCTTGGTACATACCGAGCAACGCACAAGAACTTTAACATTAATAAAAATTAATGTTTCTAAGTCCTTTTAATTATGTGTTTTTTCCTTTGTTTGTCCATGTATGACTATGGTATAATATCCCGTATTTTGAACACCATTAGTAGCCAGTTGGAGCCGGTGAAGAATTTTGTGAAATATTATTTCGATGAATAATATTATGTGAAATTATGTGATTTCGTGGATTTTATAGTCGTTGTGCTAATGTGATAAAGGGTTTAGGCCTATGCAAAGAAAATTGGTCTTGGACTGAGGGGCAAATCCTAATAATGGAAAAATCTCGGATTAGGTAAAATGAGGAATACTATGACATAAAAATATTTGGCAACTGGGACTATATTTTCAAGCCAGTAAAGTTAAGAAAAATTGATTGAGGATTTAAATTCCAATCTACTAGGCTTAAGAATGGAGATTCTTGCCCGAGCCTCTGAGGGTATTTTGGTCAATTTGAGTAAATTACCAAAATTATGTGTTATGTGACAAGATTTATTTTTGGTCACATTTATTTTATTTTAGCTTGGAGATATTTAAACACTACATGGTAAAAATTTGGTTAAATTTGGAAAGTGAAATTACCAAAGGGTCCTTGAGTGCATTAGAAGTGAGTTAAAAGGGGCAAAGACATTTTAGTCATTTCCAAATGTGGAGAGAGGGTGAGATGGGCGGCTAGGCTATGTCCTAGTGTACTTAAGTGTCTATGAAACCTATCCTAGGAAGAGTAAGAGGCTACCTCACCCATTGGCTAAACCTCCAATCATTCCTCTTACACATCCAATCATTATTCTTTTAATTTCTTTTTTTTCCTCAAGAAAACAAAAATGGTTCTCTCCATTTCTCTCCCCAAAACTAAGATCTCTCTCTTTCTCTCTACCCTCCTTGGCTGCCATTTTCTCTCCTCAAGCTTAGACCTCACTCTCCATTGAAGGAAGGGGAGAAGCTCAAGAGCACACCAAGGAAGAGTAAGTTCGAACCATACTCCATTTTTCTCCTTTCTTCTTCTTCAATTCCGAAACCCTAGGGGATGAATATGCATGTTATTCTAATCGCCATGCATGTCATAGATCTTTTATTATAGGGTTCAAGAGAGGTGGTTCTAGGAGAATCTCAAAGTCTAAGCTTTTTGGTGATCTAGTAAAAACAAAGGTAAGGGTCTATAGTTTTTATGTTTTCCCACTCATCTCCATCTTATATCCTAACACTCTTTTAAAAATCTGCATGTGGAACCTTGGGGCTTGGTTTGAGTGTATAGAACACAAGGATGAAGTTTTAAAAGCTAAGGGAACCTCATCTCCAAGCTAGAACCATCAAAGGTAGAATTTTTGGTTAGTTCTTGAGTATTTTTAGTTATTGATATAGATCTGGTTGTATAAGTTGTTTTGTTGGTTTTTGGAGTTTATTTTATGCTTGAAGGTTAGCTTGGTTGATTTTTTGATTTGCATGCATGCATGTGGCTAGGGTTTTGCTAGTTGTGATTATTTTGCTAGAATGGGTAAAAATGCATGCTGCCAGGTTTTCGTGGTCTGATTTCCAACGGGTCAGATCGTACCCTAATACCTATTTTTGTGGAAATAATTTTTATGATTGTATATTTCTAGATTATCACTTGAGTTTAGGCTTTTAAAAATCGAAAAAAAGTGTTTTCAAACCTAAGTTATGAACTTTTGGCATCTTGATGCAATCTGGAAAATTTCTGGGCAACATGCATTGCCCAGATTGTTTTGAATATTGAACATGTTTTACTGAGCCAAAAGCCATGAAATTTGGTAAACTGTTATTTTAAATATGTATAAGGAACACATAAATTTTTTAGAGGAAAATTAAAATTTTTAAAAGAGTAATGGTTTTTCAAAGTTTGCCCTAATAATCTGAAAATGAAATTTTTGGGCAGTAAACACTGCCTAGATTGTCTTACATTTTTGAATAGATTCCCCTATCCTAAAAATTATGAAAATTTGAGAGAAACTAAATTAGATATGATTAAATATCCTAGTAAAATTTTAGAAAATAATTGGCTACGGTGTAAGAGAAATAATATTTCAAAGAACCCTAAAAATCTGGGAAAAACTCCTGGGCTGCATGCACAACCCATATTTCTTTAAATTGTTTAATGAGTTTTTCCATCCCAAAAATTATGAAACTAGGTGAGAATTTTTTTAAGACATGTATTAAGGCCCTGGTAAAATTTTAGATTAAAATATATCACATTTTAAGAGTAGTAATTTTTTCTAAGTTGTTCTAAAAATGGGGAAAATAGTAATTTCGAACCTTAACAAATAATGAATTTTGGGAGGTTAGTTCTCCTAACCTAAATTGAATTTTAGACGTGAGCTTTCACCTAGTTCCCATCATTAGGATGCATAATATGTGAACGAGATTTTTAAGGGTTGTGGTTAGAGAGCCTAACATAGAATATGAGCTTAAA
Organism: Humulus lupulus; assembly: GCF_963169125.1. NCBI lineage: Eukaryota > Viridiplantae > Streptophyta > Magnoliopsida > Rosales > Cannabaceae > Humulus > Humulus lupulus. Next base: position 161,865,616 of record NC_084798.1, on the reverse strand, counting down.
AGCAGGATTTTTATCGCGTTAAAATGAATAGCGAAAAAGTTAGGTTTGGAATTGGAAAGGAAGTTGTTTTCAAAAAATAGCTAAAGTTTTGGATATTTAACCAATCCAAAATTAGCTTAAGGTTATTGAGAATTCATTTTGACCATTATCTAAACATGGGGTCCAATTTCCCTTTATTTTTGAAAATGACGTAATGAAGATCCTAGGTTATGGATTAAAGATGGTAAAAATGGGAGTTTGGTTTTATAAAATCATAAATCGAAAAGTATTATCATCAATGGATAATAAATCGTAAAACTTTGAAACGCGGTATTTTTGGGTAAAGAATTGAAAATGGTAAACTTTTTTGAGAGGACGACAAGTTGGTATTTTTCTAAGATAGGAGTTGTGTAGAACTCCCTTTTCTAAAAAAAGTATGAGTTATCCGATAAGATAGTTCTCTAGTTAATGAATATTAAAATGCACAGCGCGGAGAGCATGTTGCGGTAAGGACGATTTTCTCAGGAAGCCATAAATTGATTAAAGCATAATTTGGTCTTATACACTGTGAAGTGTATAAGAGAAAATTTTAGTATAGAGTCTCTAAGAGAACTTTATTGAATGTAGCTATCATAGAATATTAGCTATACGGGTATGCCATAGTTTAATTCGAGAACACTGTATTAATTAAAGTAACCACGAAGGGAAAAGTGGATAGCAGAGTTAAAAGATTTAGCTGGGAACTAAGGACTCCAAGTAAGTTAGCCTTTCTCTTTCTTGGCTACAATATGAATATACTAGTGTGTGCTTGTAGTAATAGATTACACTAGTTTTGTTTGGGTTATTAAGACCAGGGTATGCTTAATGCCTACTCTTGCAATGCTTTGGCATTCTGTGGCTAAATGGTAAGTAGGTTCGGGTTGGCGCTAGAACCCTAATGTAAAATAGTCCGGGTTAGAGCCAGGATATGGTAAGTATATAGTTCGGGTTGAAGCCAGAAAATGGTAAGTATATAGTCCGATTTGAAGCCAGAACAATGGTAATATAGTCTGGGTTGAAGCTAAGACAATGGTAATATAGTCCGGGTTGGAGCCACGGTAGTGGTAATATAGTCCGGGTTGAAGCCAGGACAATGATAATATAGTCCGTGTTGGAGTCGAGACATAAATGCTGGAACCGGGTTGTGGCTCGGATCCCTTGTTGATAATTTAATTGCTTAGGCTTGATGTGTGTTAAATATATTTGCATATTCTGAGAATCTTCTGAGTGTAGGATATTACGATATGAGTGATATATTGTATGTTCTGGGAATTTGTTGAGTGCAAGTTATTGTGTTAAGTGTGAACTTGGTTGTTAGAAACAACCAAAGTTATTGCTTGATATGGTTATCTATGTTGGATGCTCAGGGAGTTTTCTGAATGCATGTTGTTTTGATATGTATGAACATTGGTTGTTGGGCGCAACCAATATGCTTGATTTTTTGTATGACTTTTATTAAGAATTGTATGATAGGGTTGGAATTTATCCAGTACCCTAATAACTGGTAGTGGTAACTACCTTAGGGCAACTCGTTACTGGGTTTAGTATATTTGTGTGCAAGGCTATTCTTACTAAGTGTTTTCTCTTACCTAGTTATTTCATGTTGTAGGTAAGTGCAAAAGCAAAGTGGAGTAGTGAGTGTCAGAGCCTGCTTGTGGATATGTACATGTGGCCCAACCTAGGGAGGTTTAGATGGAACACTAGTTTGAAAAGAAACGTTGGAAACTTGCTATCTCTTTTATGACATTTGTTTTGCTTTAACTCTGAAAAAGAGAAGTTGTAATATTTTTTTGCTAAAACTAAAAGTGTACGCACACAATCTTTTTAAAAAAGTTTTTTATATGGATTTTCAGTACAATGAATTAAAGTAAAAGTTTAGATTTTTGCATGTTTTGAGGGTTGTTACATACGGTGCCCCCGAAGTGACCGAGCAGGATTCATAACTCTTGGGTTATCCTCTTGGTCACTTGCTAACTGACCAGGGTTGCTTGTAATAACTTGCCCGAGACCACTTGGGTTTGCCAAAACCTATGAAGGTTTCATACACTGCTGACAATCCGTGAAACAAATCACTAGTTAGCGAGATAATCATTGTAAAGTAAGGTTTGTAAAAATGGACAAAACTCGTGTCTTATTGATTAAAAATTAACCATACAAGCTGCGTCACCACAATCGTAGCTTACATTAATAAATACTAATTATTGCAATAAATGGGCAAACCGTGCCTGTGCATAATTAATATAGCTAACTTGAGCTAGTCGGTGGTAGGGGCAGTTCCTGCCTGTACCGGCCAGTCAACGATTATTGAAAAATGATCTTTATTGGTGGTACTTCCTCAAGTGTTCCACATTCCAGTAACGGGGGACAGGTACTAACTGGAGATCTTCATAGTACCGTGCTAGCTTGTACATGCCAGGCGATACTATCTCTGTAACCTCCTGCCAAGGCATCTCGAGTTTCAAGGAATATTCTTTGCAGAACTAGATCTCCCACATCAAACTTTTGTTCCTTAACTCTGGAATTGAAATACCAGGCAACCTTTTGCTGGTGGGCAGCCAGGCGTATGTTGGATTTTTCGCGTCTTTCTTCTATCTGTTCTAAGGATTCGGCTAGCAGTTGGTGGCTATGATCTTGGTCGTATGCTGCACGCCGGTGAGATGGGGGAGTTACCTCAACTAGCAACATTGTTTCATACCCATATGTGAGTGCAAATAGGGTATGACCAGTAGCTGTTCGCTCGGTAGTCCTGTATGACCAGAGTACTTCAGGCATTCTCTCATGCTAGTTTCGTTTAGCCTCTTCTAGATGCTTCTTCAGAGTGTCTTTGAGAGTTTTGTTAACTACTTCTACCTTCCCATTTGCTTGAGGGTGCGAGACTGCTGAAAAGCTTTTTGTGATGCCATGCTTGGCACAAAAATCAGTGAACAGTTGGCTATCAAACTAGGTGCCATTGTCGGACACTATTTTCTGGGGTAGACCAAATCTGCAGATTATATTTTTCACCACAAAGTCCAGTACTTTTTTGGGAGTGATGGTTGCTAGTGGCTCGGCTTCCATCCACTTGGTGAAGTAATCAACTACCACTACTGCATACTGTACTCCCCTCTTTCCCTTTGGTGACTGACCAATAAGGTCAATTCCCCAAATGGCGAAGGGCCATGGACTTTGCATTTGACTAAGCTTGTTTGGGGCTGCTCAGGGTGTCTTGGTATACCTCTGACACTTGTCACATCTTTGAACATATGCAAAGGCATCTTCATTCATAGTTGTCCAGAAGTAACCGTGCCTTAGAATCTTTTTAGATAGACTTTGCCCCCCAACGTGGTTCCTGTAGTAACCACCATGTACCTCCTCTAATAGCCGTCTTGACTCTGTTTGGTTGACACATCTCAGCGATGGCATGCTAAATCTCCTTCTGTACATAACTCTGTCCAGGATTAAGTACCAAGCAACTTTTCTCATCAGTTTCCTAGACTCATTACGGTTGCTAGGTAGGGTTCCGTGCTCTAGATAAATTGCCATTGGGGTATCTAGGATGGAGTATCGTCTATCAGAAGGATTGGCTCTGGCAGGTTGATACTGGGTTCGGCCAGGTACTCAATGGGGACCAAGTTGGTTTTGTCTACTACAGCACTGCTGGCCAGTCTGGCTAGTGCATCTGCTGTGGCGTTCTGTTCTCTTGGTATCTTTTGGATGGTGTATTTATTTCTCTAAGCAAGTAGCTCATTGATCTTACTAAGACAGTCCATCATTTTTTCTCCTCGAGCAGTGTATTCACTGAGGACCTGATTGACAACAGCCGTCAATCACTGTATATATCCAAGAATTCAGTCTTCACTTCTTTTGCTAACTTTAGGCCCACGATTAATGCTTCATACTCCACTTTGTTATTAGATGCATTAAACCCAAAACAAAGTGCACAATGGATGTGTTGCCCTTCAGGCATTATTAGTGTAAGTCCAGTTCCAGACAGTTGTTCAGTAGACGAGCCGTCGACATGCAACTTTCAGACTTTTGATTCATTCTTTGAATGGATAGTACCAGACTCTGATTGTTCGGCGTTCTGCTCAGCACCTGTACTGGGCGGTGGTCCAGATTTTGATGGCTGCTCGGTCATTTCCTCGTCTGTTTCTGGTACTTCTGCACACTCAGCAACAAAGTGTTCTAGAGCCTAACCTTTAATTGATGTTTGAGGATGGTAGGTGATTTCATACTGCCCCGGCTTTATAGACCATTTCAGCAGCCGACCAGAGGTGTCCAACTTTTGCAGGACTTGGCACAATGGTTGGTCGGTAAGGACCTTGATGGGATGAGCTTGGAAGTATGGACGAAGTTTTCTGGAAGATAGGAGAAGACAGTAAGTCAAATTTTCAATTAAAGGGTATCTGCTCTCTGCCCCGATCAACCTTTTACTGACATAGTAGACTGGGTGTTGGACTCTATTTTCCTCTTTGACCAGGACTGCATTGATAACATGTTCCATTACTGCCGGGTATATGCACAATTCTTCTCCTTCCAAGGGTTTTGAAAGGATAGGGGTTGTGCCAGCTGTTGTTTTAGAGCTTGGAAGGCTTGTTTGCACTCCGCGGTCCATCTGAATTTCTTGGTACCCATAAGGATATTAAAAAATGGAATGCACTTATCAGTAGATTTTGATACAAACTTGCTCAATGCTGTTATACGCCCTATCAGGCTTTGCACGTCTTTGATCCTTGTTGGTGAGTGCATGTCCAACAGTGCTTTTATTTTCACACGGTTTGCTTCTATTCCCCTAGAATTCACTATAAATCCCAGAAATTGACCCGATCCCTGATGAAAGGAGCATTTCAAGGGGTTCAATTTCATTTTGTATTGCCTCAGAATGTTGAAACATTGCTCCAAGTTGCCAATGTGCCCCCAACCTTTTTAGATTTCACTAACATATTGTGAACATCACAATTTGGACATGATCCTGAAAGACCCAAGCCTCACGCAAGCCCTTCGCGAGGTTGACATGTCTCGCCCTTGTGAGGCCCAGGCACACTTCACTTCGCCTGCCTCACTGAAGGTCCTACAGACCCATGCCAAGGTGCCTCGCACCACTGGTCGCGCACCCAGGCGCCTAGCGCCACCAGCCGTGCGCAGCACTCACGCGAGATGCCCCTCACGACCCTGTCTCGAGGTCACCTTGCGAGGCGCACACGGTCTCGCCACGAAAGACGCCCTCGCATGCATCAACCCAGGGTCTCGCGCACTGCAACAACGCGAGATGCCCATTGCGACCCTATCGTGCGCATCACCTTGCAAGACGCCCTCGCGCGCAACACGGTCTTGCACGCAGCACCCACGTGAGATGCCCTTCGCAACCCTATTGCGCGCATCACCTCACGAGATGCCCTCACGCCCATCAGCCTACGGTCTCGCACACAGCACCCACCCGAGATGCCCTTCGCGACCCTATCGTGTGCATCACCTGGTGAGATGCCCACAGTCTCGCCACGCGAGGCCCAGGCGCGCATCAGCCATGGTCTCACGCGCATCACCCACGCGAGGCGCCATCGCGTTCAACCTATGGTCTCGTGCACATCACTCACGCGAGGCGCCTTTGCGCGCAGCTCACGATCTTGCGTGCTACACCCACACGAGATGCCCTCGCGTCGTGCACCTTGAGAGCGTGTCTCCTAAGAGGACCCAATTATAACTCAAAGAGATCATACATGTATGAAGCATGTACGGGGTACGACCCTTAAGATCCCGAATGTCTGATCCTAATATACACGCCAGACAAGTAGTGGTCGTGCGAGTGAGGTACCTATTGTGGTCCTCACCAGCCAATCTCTGACACTCGTACTAAGCAAGTAGTGGAGGCACATTCAAGTACTAAAATGGAGGCGCTCCCACAGACTCTTACCATGTACTAAAGCCAACACCACAACCTTCTGCTCCACTATGACCTGTGCCACGACCCTGACAATGTACATACATACAATCTTGTCCCCTGGGACCACAATGTATGAGGAACCATTAGAGCCCCACTATAAATGGATCTTCTCCTCTCCATCTAAGGGGTTGGAAAAATTCTTGTAACATCAGACTATTCTAAGAACCATATACGAGTTTTTCTTCTATTGTTCACTTACAATTTTCCTCCAAATTTCTATAAGTTCTTTTGCATTCATTAAGTTCTGATTAATTATTTGAGTTTTCCAACCATATTTTGTTGATGAGTTTTCGCTGTCAACAGTTTGGCGCCATCTGTGGGCAGGATAAGTGCCAAGCCATTGTTCTTCCATTGATTTCAGCAGGAAAAGATGCCAAGACACTTTAAGCGACTGAGAGAGCCACGAGAAGTGGAGGTCCACCTTGACGGAGATCAGTTGAAAGCCTCCATGAAGAATCCTCTGCCACCCAAAAATGTGGATGCACCAAAGGAGCCCACGGTTCCTGAGGATGAAAGGGAGGCTTCATCCCCAGCTGTCCAGCCTGATGAGAACCGTCCGCGATCCACGACTTCTCCCGCGAGATATGCCGAAGAGCTTCCACCCCCAAGGCCACCACGGGTGCCGAACTCTGGTCGGCAAGATTCAGGTCCATCAACATGCAAGCGGGGCAGGAGTCACGGAGTGCATTCTATAAACTCGAGCTCTAGGTCTCAATTTTACGAAGAGGAGATACGCGAGTTACACCGGAAGAACCAAAGGCTAGAAACCACCTTAGAAAATGTGCAAGAGGTGTTGAACGGCCTGCTACAAGGAAAATTAAGCGTGCCCCTACCAAGACGAAAGGAAAAAGGCCCAGAGGGTGGGGAAACCACGGTCTCTGTGGATGATGGGAGGACTCGGCTCTCCACTAGTAATACCCCTCGAACAAAGCAGCGTGAATGTAACGCCCTGGATAGCCAAGACCGTTACACTGTGTGTTTATAAGGTGTCAGACTTGCTAATCAAGTCATTTAATTAAAATCGTGTTACTGAAGCTATAAAGGAACTAGGGTTAAAAGTGGTTTGGTCTCAAAAGCCACATTTTCATTAAGAAGCATCATCTGTTTACACGGGATCCCAAAAATATCAAGTTTAAGACTGTTTACAAAAGACACAAGGTTTATATACAATATCAAGCCATATTAAGACAAAACAGACAGTTAGGCAATCCCTGTCGCGATCCACTCCTCGACCATGGCGATCGAACATCTGGTTATGTACATTCCACCCCATGGCCCTCCATCTCAGGGTTGGTCCAGCTTGCCTTTACCTTTACCTGCACCACGTAGCACCCGTGAGCCAAGGCCCAGCAAGAAAACACAACAACAGAGCATAAGCAATCAACAGACAAGTCAATATCTCACATTGCATCACATAATACCAACCATATAGTTAATCAGTGTAATCAAGTATCCAACATACTAAACATATCAATTCATATCATATATCACTGCACAAATGATAACTAGGGCTAGTGCTCTCAGGCTGCTCCCTCCGTTATCCCACTGACTCTGGCCCGCTTAAGCCAAGCTCAGTGAATATTCTCGGCTACCAGTGGCCAAGCCGCGCCCTGTGCGCAAATACTATGTACGGCACTCTTAGGCTGCTTTTACATGTCCCATGGCGTAATACCATCATTGACACGATACAATTCTCGAGAGCACTTAGTCCCATCACAAACATATAATTGGGTGCAGTTTTCTTACCTTTCAATTCACTAGCTTTGATCCCTTGACTCCTTGAGCACGATCCCCCTCGAGCCCTAGCGCTCACCTAAACACAACCATGGCTAAAGTCATCATCAATCCTCAAGTCCAAAACCTAGCCTCGGGGCCAATCCCGAGCCCCCAGGAAGTCCTAGTTCCACCAAACAAGGTGGTGGAAACAAACCCCAAACCATAGGTCAAAAACCCTTGCAAACAACCCTAAAATCCCCTTCAGAAAGCAGGGTAGCGCTACAGCGCTCATGGGAGGGCGCTACATCGCTACAAACAGAAGCCAAAATCCCCTCAACATCATGGCCTAGCGCTACAGCGCCCAAAGGCTAGCGCTGTAGCGCTAGTCACAGACAGATACCACCCTCAGTTCTCTTTCTTGCGATTTCCTCGAACCAACCTCAACCAAAACTCTTCCAACTCTTTCCCAAACTCAAAAACAACCTTATGACCATACTCTACTCATCCCAAGCACCCCAAATACCTAGAACTCAAGAACATGCATCCACAAACTCAGAATTCACCATAGCCACTCCTAAACACTAAAACTCAGCAGAAACCAATTGAACAACATAGTTAGAGTTTATACTTTATACCTTTGATAGGATTTTGACCACAAGCTGTCTCTAGACCTCCTTGGCTTGCTTTTCCTTAACCTTTGCCCTGAATTTCCCCAAAGTTCCCCATCAAACTCAGCTTATACACCATAATTTAGAAACCAAACCAGCAACTGAAGATATTACAGAACCTTACCTCAAGTGATGGCCTAACCTTGCTAAACCCTTGTCAAGTCCTCAATCTTAGCTCAGTAACCTTGTGGCTTAATTGAACTAGCTCTCCTCTGAATTTTGCTCCAAAAATCCTCAAGTAACAGGTGAAAGTAGTATAAACTGACTTAGAGAACTCTCTCTGCTTTTCTCTCTTTCTTTTCCCTTCCTTTTCCTTCTTTTTCAGACTTCTACATTTCTCTACACTTCCCACTAACATAAAGCCTCAACATATCTATTCTTTACATGCCAAATGACCCGAATGCCCTCCCCTTTATTTCCAATCCCTTAGTCTACTTAAGGGCATTTTAGTCATTTTACCCAATTCCCGCTAACTCCTCGAGTGTCTCTAATATTTCCCGCTTAATTCCCGATACCTAATTAATCACCAATAACATTCCTCAATGTCAAGATAAACTCCAGTATATTCACTAAATTCCCATTTATACCCCTAAGCTCACTCTGAGCCGGGTATAGATCCCCGCCATGACTTTTTCGCTACTTGGCCCACTAGGATCGTCTCGAGTCACAGATCACAGATATATCCACATAATAATGTGGTCTCGACAATTATCACATATATCAAAGCAGTTATGCCCATAATGGCCAAAATTACGATTATGCCCCTCTAACATAATCAGGGCCTACATGCATACTAATACACATAGTCATGCATCTCAAATATTCAAATAGTCATATAACATGCTTTAAATCATAATCATGCATCTTAATCGTTAAAGTCACACATAATTCCCATTATGCCCTCCAGGCACACTAATCAAGGCCCTTAAGCCTTATTAGTGAATTTGGGTCGTTACAATGAACATCCTAGGAAGGCGAAGCAGCCCCAGAGGCCAGAGCAAAAGAACAACACTAACCCTCCTAATGAAGCCGAAGTCACCTCTAGGGAGGCGCCACCTGACCTAAGAGAAAAGCTCAATAGAAGGAGGTCAAAAGTAAGGACAACACCTCCTGTGTCCCCTCCGAAGGGTAGAGAAAAGAGAAAGGCCAACCCTACCGAGCTGAGGGACTCCTTAAATAGGAGGCGACAGGAGCTAGAAACAGAGATGAGGAGCCTTCGGAGCAAGATCGTCATGGCGTCTGGGGGGCACATTACCGATGCAGAGTTCGACTAAGAGTCACCCTTCATGCAAGAAATCCAGTTGGGACGGCTCCCAGCTAACTTTAAAGAACCTTATATGACCCATTATGAGGGAAATACGGACCCTAAATACCCTAATAGCAGGGCCAGGTGCCATTGCTTCGCTGTCACGTTAAAAGGACCTGCGTACAAATAGTTCAAAAGACTGACAAGGGTCTATTAGGTCATGGCAACAATTTTCTGATGAGTTTCTCCAACAACATCATGCCTTAGGCGATTATACACTACCGGGCACTAGCCTCGCTAATATAAAGCAAGGTGAAGGAGAGAGCTTGAAGAGCTACATCCACAGGTTCAACATGGAGGCAGTTAAAGTGGGAAGCCTGACTAGGGGAGAACTCAAGATGGCAATCACAGCCGAAGTGCACCCAGGCAGTAAGCTTTGGGATAATATGCTCAAAAGGGAGGTCACGGACTTAGACGATTTCTACGAGCTGGCACAAAAGTACACTCATGTCGAAGACGACCATGAAAACTTGAAGGCATCACATGTCAAGCCCTCAACCCTTGAAAGTTTGAATGATGCAAAAAAGAAAAGGGTGTATGAAGGCCCAAGAGATGACCACTAGAGGAAGCACAAACACGGAGGTAACCCTAGGCAAACTTCCCACACCTTCTACACTGACCTGGCGCATACTAGGGAGCATATCTTCGTAGCAAACAAGAATCAGGTCCCTTTCAGGAGACCATCACCAATGAAGAAAGATCGGTCAAAGAGAGACCCTGGAAAGTACTATCAGTATCATAAAGACATTGGCCTCACCACCGCGGAATGCACTCATTTAAAGGTGGAAATAGAGGAACTCATACGCAGGGGGCACTTGGGTAGATACATCCGAAGAGAAAATGAAAGGCCAGATGATAGACCACCCTCGCCATGAGCGCAAGATGTAGCCGTAGAAGTGCAAGGAGAGGTGAGGACGATCTTCAGAGGACTAGGATTCAGAGTAGAATCGAGAAAAGGGAGAGACAGGTACGCGAAGGAAGCCAGACGAAGCCCACCCTCATGCATGCGAAGCTTAGAACAACGACCCTCGAAAAAATTTAAAGGGGAAAATGATTCAGTAGCCTTCAGCAAAGAAGACACGCGAAGTGTGCATTTCCCTCACAATGACTCCTTGGTGTTGACTATTCAGCTTGCAAACATGAGGGTACATCGGGTTTTGGTGGACAATGGAAGCTCCGTAGACATCCTATATCGCCCAACCTTAGAGAAGATGGGACTGGGTATCAGAAACCTAAAGCCCTGTAACACCTCCCTGTATGGGTTTACAGGAGACTCGATACAACCCTTGGGCACAATCGAGTTAGCTCTCACCATGGGAGAGCCGCCCAAACAAACCACTATAATGACGAACTTTGTCGCAGTAAGTTGCTCCTCGGCCTTCAATGCTGTATTAGGGAGACCCTCCCTGAGAGAATTGAAGGTGATAACCTCAGTGTACCACTTGGCCATAAAATTCCCAACTCCTGGGGGGTGGCGAGCGTGAAGGGGAACAGAAAGAAGCAAGGGAATGTTATAACGCGTCCCTTCGCATAGCCATGAGACCGCTATAACTTATGGCGATGGTAGTGCATGGGAGCACAAACCCGAGAGAGTTCAACCCCAAAGTCACTGAGGAGATCAGAATTGATGGTTGTGCATACGTGCCTGAGAAGGAACATCGGGTAAAGCTCCACTTTTAGTATGATAAATCAAAAGGGTTACCATAGTTAGCCCCCCAACAACTATGAATTAGAGGGGTAACTTAGATGCCTTGATATGTAGTAAGAACATCGTCGCCACAAATACCTATGTACTCTCCTTATTTTTAATGAATATTTTTTTTATTGGCATGTCACACTCCCCATTTACGTGAGCACGTATCTAACTGTTGTGTACCTATCACCAATTGGAATTATCAAAGTGCATGAGCAAAATGATCAAAGTTCCCAACGAGATAAATCTCGCCAACCACTTGGGGGGCAGGGTACACAACCAAAAATGGTTCTAAAAGAGGCCCTTATAAAAAAAAATATAAGAAACAAAACCTTGCAAGGCATCTCTTGAGTTCACAAGGATTAGTTACCCTTATGAACATCAAGACGGTCAAAAGGTCCTACAAGAAGAGCCTCCTAATAAAGGCTGATACCTCCACTAGAGGAAAAGCCTCAGGGAGAGCCTTCTAATAAAGGTTGATACCTCCACGAGAGGAAATGCCTCAAGAAGAGCCTCCTAATAAAGGCTGATACCGCCACAAGAGAAAATGCCTCAGGAAGAGCCTCCTAGTAAAGGCTAATGCCTCCACGAGAGGAAAGGCCTCAGGAAGAGCATCCACCAATAAGCCTAGAGCGGCCACCAAACCATCTAGCCAAAAAAGGTCCTAAAAGAGACCCTTGCAAAAATAATACTATGCATAATGACGAGAAGGATGCTTCTCGCAAGAAATAATAAGCGCGCGCAAAAGTATATAAAAGGATGACTAGAACCCAAAGGGTCAACATATCCTTATAGATACAATCAAGGTGCACTAAAGAGAGACTTATCAAATCCCTTCGTGTGGGCTCAAAAGGACCTCAAGCATGATAATAAAAATAAAAAATGACCTATCGAACCCCTTTTTTGCGGGCTTTAAAGGACCTCAAACATAGAGAAACAAAAGCAAATGATCCCATATATATACAAAAAAATGAGTTGTAATAATGTGGCAGGACTTAGAAAAGTTCCAACAAAAAAAATAAATGAATGATAGGCTCAAATGAGCATACAGCCAAATCAAATTAAATGATAAAGTTGCAGAAGCAAAATCTCAGGGCCTCCCGCCACGAGCATTCCACTCGGCCACCTTGGCGACGACGTGCTCACCAAAGGAGGAGAAAATCGAAGTTAGGATTTTTCCTCCACATTCCATAGAGGGTGCGCTCTATGGATTTGTACTCAATTTCAGCCAAATTTGCCTCTAGGAGAGTGACCCTCTCCTACAACGTTGTGACCTTAGCTTCTGCTCCCCCAAGATCGGCCTCCAGGCGAGCGACCCTCTCCTACAACATCACGGCCTTGGAATTTTCCCTCCTCTTCTTTTTTGACGACGAAGAGGCCTTTGTTAGGGCCTTCTCAAGCTTAAGCTTGGTATCAGTGAGTTCCCTCTCAAGCTCCTAAACCATGACCGTTAGGCGATCCCTTTCAGCGTTCGATGAGGAGAGGTCCTGCGCTGAGTCGGCGAAGCATTGGGCCACCAGAGAAGCCTGCACCAAAAAAATGATGATGAGAAAACAAAAGAAAAAGGAAAGAGTAAGACCAATGTAAGACGCATGAACTCACCCAAGTTTTAGAGTGCACAAGAGTCTCCCCAAGCTCTAACATGGCAAAATTCCCGAGACTTCTCCACTCAATCTTAGGAATACCCTGGCGACCCGGGTATACCTTTGCCCATAAGAGGCCACCATACGACCCACCCAGGGTGCCCCATCCAAATTAGGGGCGCCCGGATGAGCAGGGACAGATGACCCACTCACTGAAGGAGGAGGGGGCGCAGGAACACCAGAAAAACGGGGCCCCGACGGACCAAGATTGATGGGAGCATGAGGAAGAGTATCGTATTCCTCAGAAAAGGGCACGACGAAGCACCCTGGCCTGGCTTGTGGACCGCAGGAGTGAGAGGGCACAACCTGGGAGATGCAGATGACCGGGGTGGGCGTCTGGGTTCTGGGGAAACCTCCTCAGGCACCCACTCCACATCACCCCCATCCAAGTGAGGCTCAACCAAAGTCACCTTCTTCCTTCGTTCATAAATATGCCACAACGCATCAGGATCTGAAACCGTGGATAAACCGTAGCGGTTCAGGTTTGCTACGGTGAAGAGGCAGGCTGCCATTTTCTTAGCGGGGTCGGCATCGAGGAAGGTGTCCACTAGTGCTGCCTCCGACTTAGGAAGGTCAGGGTTACCAAAATCCTCTACACAATCAACACAATTATCAATATGGGCATAAGTTCCAAAATAACAAATTCAAAGTAAAAGGAAGACAAGCTTGAAGTACTTACTTGGGGATGAGTGAAAGTGTTCAAGTACAAAAAGGGGACCTTTCACGAAGAAAAAGTCACGCTTCCAGGACCTCGGGTTGAATACAGAGCCCTCTAGAAGGGAAACTTGGGAATTGGCTTTTTGTAGGAAATAGAAGCCTTTGGATCTAGGGGTTGGCATGAGGTTATACATAAAGTGCACCTCCAGAGCCATAGGAGCGCAGTGGTTGAGCTCAATAAATGCCATGTATAGGCAGCTTAAGGTCAACCAACTGTTAGGCACCAGCTGGAGCAGAGCAAAGTTGAAATGGTTTAGGACCATGATGAAGAACGGGTGTAAAGGGATGGTCCCACCCGCCTTCAGGATATGCTCGCTCATGGCCACATACCCCTAGGGGGGATTATCGGTCCGATAGTTATTGGAAGGAACATACAGCTTGTACTCCTTGCCAATGTGGTATTTAGTGGATAGCTCCAATAGCCAATTCTCTAACACATTGGACACAAAAGAAGACGCAAACAGAGGACCAGAATTTGGCCCCTCAGAAGCCACCTGTCGCCACACTCTCTTTGCCATATCTGCGAAACCAAAGGAAAAAGGTGAGGTAAAAGTAGGGCACCTTACCCTCCATTTATTCTTCCTAGTAAGGGTCTTCCATCAAGGCACTAAGTGTGGGAGCACTGAGCAAGGGTGAATAAAAAACAAGGGTTGAGGGGACCCGGGGTGACCTCATGGCAACCATAAGGGGAGAACGGGGCAGGAGGTTTAGGTGGGAGATTTCCCTCCATGAACTCCAACTCCATCTGTAGATCAAAAAGGCTCACTCTAAGGTTTGCAATGTGGTCGCTAAGGTCAAAGGGGAGAGGAACTCCATCACCCCTCAAAACTGAATTTATTTCGCTCTCCACCACCCAGATTTTACGCCTAAGTTTAGCCATGTGCTCAAGGTGACGTATGCAGGTCTGCTCAAAGTGTTATAGTCTTGGTGAGGGTTTTTTTCAGGGGACTTCGAGTAAGAAGATAAGTCTACAAACTCGACCCCTGGAGGAACGCCAGGCGATCCCTCACATGCCATGGAACCTCGTCTCGTAGGTAATAAGGGTGCACGTGTAAGTGAAGGGGGTGCTACAAAACACAAAGGAATGGGCTCAAAACCTCTAGACATGAGCACTCTAAATGACCAACTATGGGGTACAAACAAGGGCATATATGTGAATTAGCTCACAACAAGCTCCGGCCAAGGCAACCCATCCCGAGCAGTGTTAATTTAAACCCAATGAAATAAGAAAAAAAGAAGGTATACCTTAAGTAAGAAAAATTGGGCACTGTCACGGTCAAAAGGAGGCCAAGGGTCAAAAGTACCGTCACGGTCAAACGGAGGCCAAAGGTCGAAAGTACCGTCATGGTCGAAAGGAGGACAAGGGTCAAAAGCACCGCTGCGATCGAAAAAATGCAAAGGGTTGAAGATATGCGTCTACAAAAATGAAGGAGAGAGGAGTTTTAGTCTCCAAGCATCTATATGGATGTTGGCATAAGAGAAATGAATTCAAATAATAAAAGGGAAGGACAACCAAAATGGAGTTTATGAGGAGTCGAACCCCTTACCTCTTGGAGGAAGTGAAGACACTAAAACCACTAAGCTAAGAAGATAAAAAGTAAATATTATGATTGAGATGATGGTCTATTTATAAGAACCATAAGCTCATCTTAGCCATTGGACTCGATGCTTGATCAATGGTCAAGAAGGGGGCTTGGCACTTGCCTTGGGATCCGCGAAGCAAAATGGTAGGCTCACATTCATCCTCAAAATCTCATAGTAGTCTTCAACTCCAAAGTATGTTTTTTCTATAATGTCAAAATGAAGAAGCCAACTAATACCTCGCGGGCATAGAGTTATACTCTACCGACCTCTCACAGACATGGGAGACCAACATCAGCGCTTGCAAAAAACATACAAGTGTTAGATAACGTCAGCACACAAGCTAACCAGACAAAAAGAAAACTGTAGAGGACTTACACTCTGAATGTTAAGGAGTGACTTTGTGAGGATGGTGCTCAAGTCCTCATTCTTAATCCCATTAAAATTCATTGCATCTGCTTCAGATTGGACGTTCGGTCCATGATGGCACCTAAATTCTGTATGGTAGACTGGTGTGGCTCAGATAAGGGAGCAGGCGCTAAACAAGAGGCACCCACATTAGTGAAACTAGGAGGAACAGGCGTAGGCAAGAATGGCTCTACCTCTACGATATGACTAAACACCAAAGGAGTCGAAGAAGACACCTTGGGAGGAACCTCCATTATCGACTCAGGCTCAACCCTAGCCCTCTTAGTCGCTCGAACGGAAGGGCTAGTCTCGGTTGGAATTGACCTTTGCTGGGTATGAACAAAACCACCTGAAAAAGAAGATCAAATATTAGCGAGATATCAAATACATATGAAACATAAAGTAAAGATGATAAAAGTGTCGGACCTTCTGAATGAGATTCGGGTTCGAACATGGCTTCATCAAAATCATCCGAAGCAAGCAGTGAGTGTGTGGATGCACCCACCTCATCACCCTCTTGTCCAGCCAGCATGGGCGAAGAGGGTACCTCCTCGACATGAATAGGTCCCGAGGAGTCTATGGCGTTCACGGGCTTGGGACCATCTTCATCCGGGACATCGACGATAGTAGAAAGAAACAACCCGACCTTCCTAAGGTTCTCTAAAGTAATGAGAGTCTTGACATTCTTCTCCAAAGGGGTCATGGAAATCAGTGCCTTAGCCCTAACAGTCATAGCCTGAGTCAGGAGCGGTCTGTAAAAAGGCCAGACGTGCTTAAACTTGGAATAGTTGGCCTCTGCATCATTAGTGAAGAAATAGTTGTCGACATATCTAATTGCCTTGCTGTTTCCAGAGATCTCTTCCAAGAAGGTGTCGACACCCTTGATCGTGTAATGGTGGAAGTGGAAGTACCCCGAGTTGTGTTGAGAAGGGTTCGTCTTTAGATCAAATAAGTAGTGGATCTCATAAGGTACTGGAGCAACCCATTTTCTACGATAATAGATAATGTACAACACAGATAACACCAAGATCGTGTTGGGAGCCAGCTGAGAGAGACTAATACCAAAATAATCGGCCACACTCTGGAAGTATGGATATAGAGGAAGTAGGGCACTAGACTTGATGGCAGAGCGTGTCTATGCACACATACCCAAAGGGGGGTCCTCATCTTTGTCATTTGGACTAGGGATAGTAATAGAAACGTCGGAGAGGTCAAATGTAATCCTTAAGTTCTTTACCTTCTCTTCAATCATGTCAGAGGCATCCCCCTTGAACCAAAAAACCTCGTAATTAGCAGGGTGAGGCTTCTCAACTAGTTTCCATATGATCTCACTGGCAAAGGTTCTGATGAATGGAACTCTTTTTGTCGTCTCTTCTTCTACTGCGCAGCTGGCGAGACTGTCTTGCTCTTTGAGAAGGGTGAACCACCTTAGGCCAGAACCTGTGAATAGAATGCTCCTGAGGATGAGCAGCCTGGGGATGAGAGCCCTCAGTATGTTCTTGCTAAGAAGAAGAGTGATGGTGAACTCGACTAGTATCCCGATGCAAAGGGCGTTGTAAGGAGTCTCACTGACCGGACAGGCTCCGCTGAGGAGAATGACTTCGCTGAGATGTGCCCTGAGAGCCACGAGGAGTACTAGCAATATGAGGATTATCTTCAGAGGGCTATCGAATTTCTTGTTTTACTCTTGCCATGGGGCAATACCTTTTCAAGAAATCTTCCTCACTGAGCAAATATAAAGCAGAGCGAGGGAAAATCCTTTTCACCCTTTCCAAGAATTCCTGTGGAGTACACTCGCTTACATACTTATCTAACTAAGAGCAGCTGGACATCAGCAACAAAGGAAAAATAAAGAGTAAAGTTAGTACATTGACATAACGAAGCTCCCTACCATGGATAAGATAGGCCATTTGTTGGGGACAAGTCTATTACTAAGGATAAAAAATGAAGAAATCAAGGGGAAAATCTATATAGGGGTCAGCCCAGTGAGACTAAGCTTAGGCCGACCACCAAGGGACTCCCCTAGACTTGGAAAAATCAATTGGAGTCTCAAAGTAGGGGTCACCCTAGTGGAACTAAGCCTAGGCTGACCACCCTGATTCATTGAGCTTACAAAACGCAAAAGAAAAGACCTGGGTGGTCGACCTAGGCCTACGTCGACCACCGTAGGATATTGAAGACCTAATAACGTGCAAAAAAGAAGACTAGGTGGTTAGCCTAGGCTTAGGCCGACCACCCTAGAAATTGAAGAACACTTTGGTGCATTAAGGAGACAAAGAGGAGCTAAGGTGGTCGGCCTAGGCCTAGGGCGATCACCCAGGTCTTTTCTTTTGCGTTTTGTAAGCTCAGGGGCTCAGGGTTTTCTTTTCCATGCTAGGGTTTGGAACCCTGAAAATTTCCCAGGGCATGAGGAATACGGCCTAGGCTTGGATTTGGAGCCTTGGAAATCGCCTATGCTAGGGTTTGGAACCTTGGAAATCATCCAGGCTAGGGAAATCATAGGGTGGTCGGCCTATAGGCATCTAAACCCTAAGCATCACGCAAAAAGAGGCAAGGAACAAGCCAATTATTTTTTATCAAAATAAAACAAAACAAGGAGATTCAAATAGATTCATCAAAGATTCAAAGTATTTCTTCTAAATCTAAGCACATTTAAATTAAATGATGTGATGATTAGGAGAAAATACTTATCCAAGTGAAGATCTACAGAGTTTGATGAAAAATTGGGGAAGTCACACTTGGAGATCCCTACAGCTTAGGCACACAGAGCAGGGAACTGAGAAGTGAGTCCCCTACTTATAGCCTCTCAGGCTAACCATATTTTTAGGAATTCAAAATCCTTGAAAAATATTTGGTATTATTAAAAATTCAAATTCCTTGACAAATATTTTGTATATTTAGGAATTAATATCTGCTACGATATGTTTCTTGAGCCAAATCAAGTTTACCGTAATGTTGAACACATTACGATAAACTTAAAGGGCAAATATTATCCCTAAAAAATCCAGGGATGACGTGGCGAATGAGAAAGCAACACATGGCATCACAAAATCAATGAAAAATGACGAAGTATTGGAAAAAGACCGATGAGCAAAAAAGATAGGTCCATAGTCTCCCATAATTCTTCTAATTTCAAAACTACAGAAGGAAAATCCTTAAAAAGCCTAATTACTAGGACATATTGTTCCACAACTCTCATCATAATTTGCCTATTGATTTGAAGGTGAACTATCTCCTTGTGAAATATGACCAATCTTTGAGTGATTCTTTCTAACACTCCTATTGTATTCCTTGACTCTCTAACCCTTTTCAATGCTTTAATGGCTCGGATATCATGATAGGTCAAAGCTCCATTCATTTTTAAGTGAAACTATGATGACTAAAACGTTAGCTAATAACATAAACATAAAAATAATAACATAAACACTTACATTGACAGTTAGATTTGGAGCTTTTGCTTGTGTATCAAGGAGAACTTCATGCATATAAACCTGGCTCTGATACCAACTGTAATGCCCTGACTAATTCTAAGACCTCGGACCATTAAAACTACTAAGCAGAACTACTATTTTGGAATACATACATAAGATAATAGAAATTTATTATAAAAATCCAAAATACGGGATCCCATTGTTATTACATAAAAACATAAAGAAAACATAAACCTTTAGTTAATTGTTCAAATACTAAATGTGGAAAAACAAATACATAAATTAAAAAGACTCAAAATATAAACTTCATCCTCGATCTTTTCTAGCAGTCCATTCATTTAGTCCTCTCCCAATACACATGCCATAGCTGCCATGAATCCGTCCTGCCCTCTAAGCTTACTTTCCTGCACCATCTAAAATAATAAAAAAAAGGAATGAGCCTAATGCCCAGCAAGGAAAAATCTACTAAAACATACTATAAAACATAAGACTAAAAACATATCTCATAATAACATATGACGTAAAAACGTATATCAGATAAACATAGGACTACAATATTAATGGCCATTAACTCATTACCGTAGTATGTGATAAAACCATCTAGATCCTCTGTCTACTAATCAAGGTAGGTTAGATCACAAAAAATTATATGATAAACCATCTAGGTCCTTTGTCTACTAATTGAGGTAGGTTTAATCATAACTCTAATCTATGAAAATGATAAAAATCTTGGAATTTATTTGCTATCTAAGCTACTATATTTCCCAAGTGACTACAACATAAATCATATACATACATATATACATCAACATAACATAACATATAAACATATCATAACACATACAATTTAACCTATTTTCCTTACCAAAAACCGGGATATTGGAGATAAGAACGGGATGGAAAACTCCTAAAATTAAATAGTAAGATCCATAAGTTTTCTAAAGAAATGGAGATGAAAAGAAGATCTAAACTATCAAGATAGTAACTTACCGAAAACCATAAGTTTCACGAAAGTCAAACACCTAAGAAAAACCATAATAACAAGTTAGGATCTGAAAGAAAATGAAAGAATAAAAAGAACTATAATGAACTAAACCTGAGGATAAGAATACCTTGGATAGACTAGAACTTTGATCTACACCTCAATATCGACATATCACTCTATGTTACTTCCCAAGTGTTTAGAAAAGCTTAGATGGGAAAGCTTTTAATCCCCAAACCCTAGTGTTTTCTCCCTAGAATAAACTTAGCAGCTTGGAGGCTCTGAAGAATGCTTGAATGATGAATGAAATGGTTGAGTGACAGGTCCTATTTATAGAGTTCAAGGAGTGAAACTAACTCCTTTTAAAAAGAATAAATAAATGAATAATAATTGAATAATTTTGAATTTTCTATTCAACAGATGCCCAGAACTCGGTCAAAAACGTTCAAGAGCAAGTCCAAGTTGTTGAGGGCTGTTTTAAGCTCGGATTCCATGGATTTTCAAACTACACTAAAGGAGTCAATATATCACCCCCTATAGGAAATATATCGCCTGCCCCTATATCCTGAGCCTCAGTGGTTTCGTTCATTCGAAGTCAACGTGTTTTTCGTATCATCCTCAGGCAACATATCAGCCCCTATAGCTGTGATATATCGGCATACGTTGATATTTTAAACACGTTTTTACACATTTTCAGCACACTTGAAGTTTTTTAAAACAACTTTGATTGAATAAAACATGATCCTAACAGCTGCTGGAAGGTTCTATACCTTCTAGATCTATCATTTATTAATTTATTCAGCTAAAATGCTTAAATCCTTAAGAAACATACATGTGACTAGTGTCACACTCTTAATTATTTTATCTAAACCTTAGGTTATAACAAATATTATTTCTAGGACCAGCTATATTAATCAAACCTTATGCTAAAAGTAATATTTCTAAACTATAGGTTAAACTTATTAAATCCATAACTATTTCTATGAGTTTCCAACTAAATCTCGGCTTGAACCAATAATCACGAAAACTAAAATACTACAAGCTACTACTAGCTACTATAATCTAGCTAAGTAAAATTTCGAGACGCTACAATTCTCCCCCACTTAAAAGGATTTCGTCCCTAAAATTTACTTACCAAAAAAATTCTGGATACCGTGCTTGGATGTCTTCCTCCAACTCCCATGTTGCCTCTCGTTCTGTACTATTACTCCATAAGACCTTAACTATTGGAATACTCTTAGACCGTAATTCCTTTATCCCCTTCTCTAGGATACTGACCGGTCGTTCTTCGTAACTTAGGTCTTTCTGAAGTGCTAATGTATCCTACTTGAGAACATGAGATGGGTTTGACACATATCTACACAACATTGAGATGTGAAACACATTGTGGCTATCTGCTAGAGCTAGTGGTATGGTTAATCTATATGCTATTGGTCCCACCTTGTCCAATATCTCAAAAGGACCTATATACCGGGGACCAAGTTTGCCTTTCTTCCTAAACTGCTTCACTCCTTCCAATGGAGATATTCTTAAAAAGACTTGATCTTCGACTTTGAATTCCACATCTCGCCACTTGGCATCCGCATAACTCTTTTGTCGACTCTGAGCAGTGAGCATATGCTTTCTAATCAGCTCCACTGCGTCTTGAGCCTCTCTAACAGCTTCGGGTCCAAGAAGTTGTCTTTCTCCTACCTCATCCCAATGTAACGATGATCGACACTTCCTTCCATAAAGTAACTAATAGGGTGCCATACCAATCGTTTCCTGGTAGCTATTACTGTAGGATAACTCTATAAGTGGAAAATACTTACTCCATGATCCTCCAAAGTCTATTACACAAGCACGCAACATATCTTCTAAAATCTGTATGGTACGCTTGGACTGACCGTCCGCCTGAGGATGAAATACTGTACTGAGACTTAGCTTGGTACCCATGGCTTGCAGAAAGCTTCCTCAAAATCTCGATGTAAACACCGATCCTATATCTGATACTATGGTCTTAGGGATTCCATGTAGTCGTACTATTTCTCAAACATAAATGTCTGCGTACTGGTCAGCAGTGTACGTAGTCTTGACAGGTAGGAATTGAGCTGACTTGGTGAGTCTATCTACCACAACCCAAGCTGAGTTGTGTTTTTTATTTGTTCGTGATAATCCAATCACAAAGTCCATGGCTATGTCTTCCCACTTCCATTCTGGAATACTAAGCGGTTGCAATAAGCCTACGAGTCGCTGATGTTCTGCCTTTACTTGCTGGCATACTAGGCATTTGGACACATACTCTGCTACGTCTTTCTTCATTCCTGGGCACCAATATAGTGCTTTAAGGTCGTGAATCATCTTGGTCGACCCCGGGTGAACTGAGTATGGGGTAGTGTGTGCCTCTTCTAAAATATTCATCTTAATTCCATAATCATTCGACATGCACACTCGACCCTTATATCTCAAGAACCCTTGTCCTGTTATAGAGATATATGTAGTCTTGCTTTCTTTGACTGCAACCATATGTGATACTAATGTGTCATCATGCCCTTGTTCGATCCGTATATCTTCTAATAGACTTGACTGGATGGATAATTTGGCTAGTTGACCCCTAACTAGTTATATTCCGGCATTAATCAGCTTTTGCTGAAGCGACTTTTCTATTCCGAATAATGCTGCCAGATTTTTGTAACTCTTTTCGCTTAACGCATCTGCAACTAGATTCGCTTTTCATGGGGGGTATAGGATTTTTCAATCATAATCCTTTACTAGTTCTAACCACCTGTGCTGCCTCATGTTGAGCTCCTTCTGTGTGAAGAAATATTTTAAGCTCTTGTAGTCCATATAAACCTGACACTGTTCTCCATAAAGATAGTGGCGCCAGATTTTCAATGTGAAGACCACCGTTGCCAACTCCATATCGTGTGTTGGATAGCCTTGCTCGTATTCCTTTAGTTTCATTGAGGTGTAGGCTATTACATTGTCATTTTGCATCAGTACACAACCCAAACCTTACTTCGATGCATCAGAGTATACTACAAACTTGTCGTTGGGTGTCGGTACACAAAGTACTGGTGCTGAGCATAATTTATCCTTGAGTAACTGGAAGCTTTCTTGAAATTTATTCGTCCAGTTGAACTTTTTTTGTTTCCAGGCCAGGTTGGTAAGCGGAGTGGCTATCTTAGAAATGCCTTCTACAAATCTCCGGCAATAGCCTGCTAGCCCGAGAAAACTTCTAACTTCTGACGCATTCTTAGGTCTTGGCCAATCCTTCATAGCCTCTACCTTAGTTAGGTTTATTACGACTGCATCCTTGGATACTATGTGGTTGAGGAATGCTACTTATAATAGACAAAATTCGCATTTCTTGAACTTGGCATAAAGTTGATGCTCCTTTAGTCGCAGCATAGTCAATCTCAAATGTTCCTCCTGCTTGACTTCATCCTTGAAGTACACCAAAATATCGTCAATGAACACTACGATGAATTTATCCAAGTAATTCTTGAAGACTTAATTCATTAAGTCCATAAATGCAGTTGGACTTTTGGTGAGACCAAAAGACATAACTAGGAACTCATAATGTCCGTATTGAGTCCTAAAAGTTGTCTTTGGTATATCCACTTCCCTTACCTTGAGCTGGTGATAACTAGACCGTAGAACAATCTTTGAAAATATAGTCGCTCCTTGGAGTTGATTAAATAAGTCGTCAATCCGGGGTAGCAGGTACTTGTTCTTAATTGTCACCTTGTTCAACCCGTGGTAATTGATACACATCCAGTATGTGCCTTTGAGATAGGCTCGGTTCCCGGTACTAGTTTGATTATGAAGTCAATTTCCCGAGTAGGCGGTAACCTTGGTAGGTCGTTAGGAAATATCTCTGGAAATCTTTATAATGCGGACGTCTCCAACCTTTAATGGTGTTTCTTGTACCACATTCGTGATGTTTGCTAAGAATGCATGGCATCCTTTCTCTATCATCTTTTGAGCTTCGAAAGATGAGATAAGCGGTGTCCGTAGTCCCTAAATCTTTCCCATAAAACATAGTTTCTGACCGTCAGGAGTTTTGAACGTCATTTGCTTGCGTCTACAGTCGATGGTTGTGGCATGCCTTACTAGCCAGTCCATGCCTAGTATTACGTCGAAGTCCTTGATCTCTAGCTCTATCAGGTCTCCTTCTAGTTCCGTGTCCTCGATTTTGATCGGTACTCCTCATACTATTCAAGATGATAGGACTACTTCGCTTGAAGGCAATTCCGTAACAAACCTAGTTCTAAATCTTTCACAAGGTTTGTCTAATTTTTCTATCATTCCTAATGAGATATACGAGTGTGTTGCTCCCGAATCAAACAATACTAAACATATATTATCGAGGATAGGACGCTAACCTATGACCACTTTGTTACTAGCTTCGGCTTCTCCCTGGGTCAAGGCAAAGACTCTGGCTGGAACCATCTTGTTGTCCTTCTTTTCTTCTTTTTTGAGCTGAGGACATTCCTTTTCCAATGACCTTCCTGGCCACAATTGAAACAACCCTTGGTGTTTGCACGACACTCCCCAGGATGTCTTTTCTGGCATTTGGAGCACTGAGGGTATTCCACATAACCCGACCTATTATTTTCGTTGTTTGTCCGTGCTCTTTTGTCAGCGCGACTTGCTTATTATTAGGATGCTTTCTTTTCTACCCATTATTGGTATGCTAGGTGTTGTGGTGGTTTCGACCATTCTGAGTCTGACTCTGCTGCTTGGGTTCAGACATGCTGGCCTCCTCCTTACTAACATTTGCTTGAAGCCTTTCCACATCTATAGCCATTTCCAGAACATCGACGTAAGAAGTGGTTCCAGGATTCGCCAGCTTGACACCTAACTCAATCTTGGGTCTGAGTCCCCTGGTGAACTTGGTAACCCACAAGAGATCGGTTGGGACCAACTTTGGTGCGAACTTGGCTAAATGATCAAATTGTTGAGCGTACTCGATTATCGTTAAATTGCCCTGCTTCAGACTAAAAAATTCTTCCACCCTCGTAGCGATAACTGTCGAGTTGTAGTACTTTTATGAAACAGCTCCACAAATATAGCCCAAGTCATGGTGGCGACATCATGAGTTTGCTGTACTAAATCCCACTAGATTCTACCACCCTTTTTCAGAAGAGAAGAAATGCAGGATATGCGATCCGTGTTGCTGAGGTTCATGTGAGCTAGAATTGGATTTACATTCTCGAGCCATTCTTTCGCCTCGAAGGGGTCATAGTTTGGAGTGTGCTACTTATGAAAACGCTCATAGATTGGCTATATGTGCTAAGCTGGATAAGGCGCATAGTTTGCCATCGGCCATCCCCCATATGGATATCCTACTTGTTGGGGTGCTTGAGCCGCTGGCTGAGGCTGTGGCTGGGTCTGGGACTGAGGTGCGGCTATTGTCATTGTTGTTGTAGCAATTCTTCTACTTGTTGACGTAGTCAGATAATTTCAGCGGTGTTTTCCACCGGAGGTGGTGCATTTCTATTGGTAGCAGCAGTAGTAGCACGTGTTCCCCTTCTTCGGACTGGAGGGGCATCCTAAGTCTCATTGGCGGTGTTGGAGGCATTGTCGTTTGTGCATGCAGATCTTCGTAGCGACATCTTCAACAAAGTTCTAACAGTTGAGAAAACACGTTAGAACTTACCCTAATAGTTTCTAAGGAAAAACTTAGTCTAAACAAACATAGCTCAGACCTATCAGTTATGATTTCTTATGAAAAATTATGTAAGCCTTCTTTATAAATTAGGGTGTGTTTCTATACTTACAATATTAAGCCATCTTTATTATTTTCTAAGTCTATTTCTAATCACCCTATATGACTTAATTCTCTGGCTCAAAACTCGTCACTGTTCCATAGTTAACCATATTGAGGGAGGGCTGGGATTAGTAGAATCGTTCCCCTACTATGGCCCCCTAAATTCTCAATAAAGAACCCAGTCCATTGATTTGTATCCACCCTCACCGAACTCAATCATTATTTATTGAATTTATTCTAAATATATTATGATTTTAGAAAAAAATCAAACTCATACATACCATAAAAAAAAATAACAACTTTATTCATTTGGAAAAATATTTTCACTTATTACAATCATAAATTCAAAATAAATAAAGAAACTATACTAATAATAATCTAGGGTAAAATTTCTAAAAAATTAGGATCTTCTACATCTGACCCTTCTTCTAACACATCATCATTTATTTCCTCATAATCATCATTACAATGAGCCTTGAAACTACCTCGGGGAATATTCATTAAAATATTATGCTTTTGTTCATTAGTGAATTGGAACTCAAACTTAGAGGTAAACCTAAGTATAAGAAAATAATATCTCATGGCTACTGGTAAATCATCTTCATCATCCATAGTTTCCCATAATTATTCTAATTTCAAAAGTACAGAAGGAAAATCCTTAAAAAGCCTAATTAATAGGACATATTGTTCCATAGCTCTCATCATAATTTGCCTATTGATTTGAAGGTGAACTATCTCCTTGTGAAATATGAACAATCTTTGACTGATTCTTTCTAGCACTCCTATTGTATTCCTTGGCTCTCTAACCCTTTTTAATGCCTGAATGGCTCTGATATCATGATAGGTCAAAGCTCCATTCATTTTTAACTGAAACCATGATGAATAAAATGTTAGCTATTAACATAAACATAATAATAATAACATAAATACTTACATTGGCGGTTAGATTCAGAGCTTTTGCATGTGCATCAAGGAGAACTTCATGCATATGAACCTGGCTCTGATACTAACTATAATGCCCCAACTAATTCTAAGACCTCGGACCATTAAAACTACTAAGCAGAACTACTATTTCAAAATACATACTGTTGACCCTCGATTTGGTCAATGACACAGAGTCAATAAAAACGATAGAAGTAAGATCAATTAAACTCAAGAAGACAAATGACACCAAAGTTTATAGTGGTTCAGCCCCAAATAATAGTAATGACTTACACCCACTTCGTGTTCTTATTATTTTAGAAGAACTCCAAAACCTACAATCAGTGAACTAGGGTTAATGAGTTTCACAAGCTTGGAGGTGAGTACAAATTACGTGGATAAAAACACTATATTTCTCTCTCTTGATTGCAAAAAATGCACCCTCCAAAGAGTCCCTTGAGTCTTATTTATAGGTTCAAGGCCCTCTTTACGGGCTGATGGGCCATATATATTTTGATACAAGCATATTTAAATAATAACAAAAATTACAATCTTTACATAAAAATAGGATCAAACATCTTTAGAAATATCTGATATGTTATGACTAGCGTGATCGCATATGAAACACGTCTTCTATCGTATGGTTAAGCATCTTCTTGATCTATCGAGCAACTTCACCACTGGTCGATGGTCGACCTGAACGTAACCACTTAAATAGTCATGTGAAACCTGTGTGCGTACTAATTTTGCCACATCAGCAAGTAAGTCTTTTTTTGAGTAAAAATTTTCCCCCAAGTTTATTTTACTGCGACCAGTATTTAATAAACTTACTCGACAAGCTACCCGTCTGACCTGTCACATCTGTCAGTATCTTTTCGAGAAAGCAAGCAATCATGACCTTTACAGTTTCCCAAAAATATTTTGACGGTTATTGCAATTCTCCATACATTGAAATCCCATCCCCATCATTACTCTTCAATAACGCCCTGAGCAGTACAAATATATTACTCTTCACCCTTTTCATTTTTTACCGAAACTTTCTCTCTCCTCAAGAACTCAGAAAAAACTTTCAAGAAAATCTAGAAAACCTCTATGATCCGAGATATCTTCGACCAACTCCAAGAAAAAATCTTCATGATTACTCCTACAACTAATATTCCAAGTAAGTTTCGAACCCACTTTCTTTTATGTAATCCAGTCTTGCTTTCACGAGTTTTTGTTATTGTGTCTCTACTGTTCTTGAGAAAAAGTTTCTGGGTAATCTCGTTTAGACAAAGATACATAGAAAAAGTATGTTAGAATAGGGATTTTAGGGAAGTATTAAATACTAGGACATGCTTAGAAAGCAATGTGGGTTATAGGAGTACTGATTTCAGGTCCAAAATCGAAGTGAAAATTTGATTTTAAGCTTTTCGGAAAAACTGGGTTTTTCCAGGCTGTTTTAGGAGTTGAAAAGTTTTTATTTCGCTTTTTAACCTGTTTTTTCAAACTGCTCACATGTTTATGATGTTTTTATCAGGATGTTGCTGGTCGTATAAAAGCTTAACTTTTATACACGAGTAATATTATCCTTGCTTTTCTCTTCCTTCTATCTATTGGTCGTAGATTCTCACTTCCCTTTTGCTCTTCTCAAATATTCATGCATGATCCCTGGGGAGGTGAGAGACCAATAGATGACGATCTTCTCACGTTGCTGTTCAAGGATCAAGAACAACCTTCTTTGCTCTTTCCCGAGCCTTCATCTTTACAACAAAACCCTACGACCAGTCCTTTAGCCAGTCAACAAAACATGGGTCGTGTCAAATACACTGCTCACAGAAATATAAAAATAATAGATTCGTCTTCTAACCAACCTGTAACCAACATTGAGGGCCCTTCAAACGACCCTCAACCTTTAAATTTTTCACCACCAGACATTCAGCCAAAAGCCTGTCCTCACGATGGCCCTCAAGCAGAAGTAGACTGGTACATCGCCCCTCCTAATGTCATATCGGCCAGGATGGTGGAAAAATATCCCAAGAAGTACCGGATTCACGGGATTACCCTATACAAACCCACACCCAACCAAAGGGAAAACGTGCCTGGAGGCGCCTACAGCGCCTAGTCGAGGTATCATATTGAGGCAAGGGCAATCTTGACCTTGCATGACTTTTTCCAAGGGGTGGCCAATTCTTTTGAGGTTTCCCCTTTACAAATAACCCTCAATGGATATAGAGTACTATCAACACTTTATATCTGTTATAACCACAAAAAATAGCATGTGTCTACCCCACACGAGATTAACTATCTATTCGATCTTAAATCCAACCCCAACCAAATCAACACGAGGTTTTTCCACTTTTGCCACCAGGAATCTGCTCGCATATTCTTGAGTGATTTAACCCACAAGTACAATGTAGGAAAATACTTCCAAGAGTACTTCGTCAATACAGACCTGGTTGCTGACAACTTGGCCTTCACACGAGGAGGTAAACTTTTCAATCTCTGGTCGGAACTTCTAGTCGTTCATTTTTTGTTTGATATTTATTTTCTTGTCCTTAGTAATTTGGTGCTGCTCTTAGATCCATGGCACCGACTAGGCCCCACTACAAAGATGGAGATAAGAGCCAAAGCCCTAGCCAGCATGACGAACATAGAAAAGAGCGTCAAGGAACTAGTCATGGAGAGTAATATAAGGCTGGTCAGCGTTTTGGAACCTCATCAAGAAGTGAGGGAATCCACTTTGGGGAGTGCCACTGGAGAGGGCACCGAAGGACAGGAAATCCCTGAGCAGTAGCAAGATGTGTCACAACCCCAGAGGTGATGACCAATGGGAGTGACCATCCAAGAGCCATCTAGCAACCCTTGAACTGTCACTGCCCCTACCCATCATGGGAGAGGAAAACAAAAACTACCAGAATATACCAATCTTATACTTGAGTCCTCAGATGAGAACGGTGTAGACTTCTCACTTTTAGATAACTTTCCCATCCCTTGTCATTTATATGATAGGGATGGCAACTTTAAATTTACGACCAGTAATTTTAGCTTGGACTTCTTCGAGGCAGATAGTGAGTGTAACTGTAGTTCTTTAAATAATATAACGACCAGTAATAATAGTTCAGGTGTACTACTTAGAATTGCTCTTTACATTATTCCATTATCGCTCCAAACTACTTCTTAACATATCTGCTCGTTTGTTTTTGTTTTGTAGTCATGCCATCTGAAGACGCTTTTGACATGTATGCCTCCGCTGAAGCTCCTTCCAGTAAGAAGAAACTGAGCAGAAAGCATCCTGGGGAGAGCAGTAGTGAGCCTTCCAAAAAAAAGGCTCTACCAGATGACCCTCTTGCTCCTACTCCGTCTAGAACTACAATGCCTCCTCCTCCTCCTCACGGTGCCCCTTCCTTCGAGCAGGCAGAAAGATCCTCAGCCGCTAACCTGCTGAACAATGCTTTTAATTCTACCTACAAAAAGCTACAAAAATTGTCCAAGCACCATCACAGCCAGGAAGCCTTTGCCCATCTTCCCCTACTGAAGCACAGCCAGGTCCTTAGTCATGGGATTACTGAAGTCCTCACACAGCTAGGTCCTTAGTCGCGGGATTACTGAAGTCCTCAGTGTAAGTTTTTTTTTTGTATTTTTGTTTTAGTCGAACAACATTTTCTCTAATTGCCTCTAGCACTTTCAATTTTTCTCTATTCACAGGGTATCCTGACTATGAGAAATGGCTGGTGTCGTGCTGAGGAGATTGAGGCCATACATGCTGAGGAGATTAAGGCAGCTGAAGAAAAAATTTCCAGTTTAACCGAGGAGCTAAAGAGGACCTAGGAAGAACTGGCGAAGACCATTACTGGCAAGGAGAAATTCAAGGAAGCTTCGGAGAACAACTTCAAAGAAGCAGCCAAACTTCAGGAGGATTTGGTGGCTAGCATGAAGGAGGCTACTGGGCTGGAGGAGCAGGTCAAGCTGCTCGAGCAAACAAATTCCCAAAACTTGGAGAGGTTCAGAGGAGCAACTTTCAACTGCTTTTACTTGTTTTGGAAGAAAAACCCGAAGGAAAATTTCAACTACCTCCCCGAGCAAATGAGGCAAGTTGAACTCGCAAAGTGCATTGCTCGCCAAGAAGAAGAAATGAATGCTCAGTACGCCTCAGACTCTCCTGAAATCTCCCTGGCGACAAGCATCGATGGTGCGGAAGAAGATGCTGGAACAACAGTCGACCAACAGTCTCAGCAAGACCCTCCTCTAGCTCCACAATAATTTTTAAGTTTTTAATTTTGTAATTAAACATACGAACAATTGCACATGATGTTGAGACAATTTTTCTGCATATGGCAGCTTTTCCTTTTTAATATTTTAATTACATCCGATCAGCAATTGCTCGCGGTGTAAAGACATTTCGTTATGATATTATAATATATTTACTGCTATTATAACATCTCTTCGTTTGACCGAACCTAACATAACACTTTATTGATATTTCACAAATTTAACTAAAATTTTGCAAAATATTCTAAGTGTCGTAATTTGCTTTCCCTTATTTTGCTCGTGTGTTTACATATGCTTGTTGATATGCTTTGCTCTCTTAGTATCTTATACTCCCCCCAAGTGATCGAGGAGCTTTCCATGACCAAGTCATGTTCGAACATTATTGCTCGCGTACTTATAAACAATTAATGATAATATAGCAAAACAACACACGTAATGAGCAAATACT
The DNA here is from genome assembly GCF_963169125.1 of Humulus lupulus. Taxonomy (NCBI): domain Eukaryota; kingdom Viridiplantae; phylum Streptophyta; class Magnoliopsida; order Rosales; family Cannabaceae; genus Humulus; species Humulus lupulus. The sequence continues at coordinate 161,834,158 of NC_084798.1, read as the reverse complement.
TGTAATAAATACACTAGTTGGCAAGAATAACTGGCTGCGCACAGTTCCTTTTACTTCTCATAATGAAATGGACAAAATCGTGTTTATACGAGTGATCAAGGATTGATCTTACACTTATAAGCAATCAGTCATTTAACTGACTAGCCCTTGTTCATAAACTTGTAAAAAGTAAAATTAATACAAGCCAATTCTTTAAAAAGAATTGTTCATTGATAATACTTGCGTAGGTGTTCTCCATTCCAATAGCAAGGAACGAGATCTCCATTTGTGCTTGGGTGAAGGATTTCTTCGATTTGATAGGGACCTTCCCAGTTTGGGCTGAGTACTCCAACATTCTGCTCGCGAGTGTTGAGAAAAACTCTTCTAAGTACCAAATCTCCCACGTTAAACTTTCTTTCGTGTACTTTAGAGTTAAAATATCGAGCGACCTTTTGTTGGTATGTTGCTACTCGAAGTTGAGCCTGATCGCGCCTTTCGTTGGCCAAGTCCAAATACTCCATTAATAACTAGTTATTCGTGCTTTGGTCGTATGTTAGCCTTCTATGTGATGGTGGATTTAGCTCAACAGGCTACATGGCTTCATACCCATAGGCCAAAGAAAATGGTGTATGGCCTGTTGCTGTTCGGTGAGATGTTCTATACGACCAGAGTACTTCTGGAAATTGCTCTGGCCACGCCCCCTTTGTTTCTTCAAGCCTTTTCTTCAGTGTGTCCTTCAGAGTTTTGTTAATGACCTCAACTTGTCCATTTTCCTGTGGATGAGTAACAACGCTCCCACGTATGCATGTCGCATGCAAATGCACTTTTACGTTAAAAAATGTGTCTAATATTCAACCATACGATTTTTATTTAAAAACCATGCATGTAACATAGGTATAATTTGCATTATTCTTTTTCTGATTTTATGTGTAATTATGCTTATTTGGAAATTATGAGTAGTTTTCACCATGTGTGCATGGGTATATGAGTTGGGCACAAGAAAGTATTATGTGATGCTAAAGAATGCTATTTGATTATGGTTATAGGCTCGTTGTGAAGTTTGTCAGTTTTCGCTTTGCTTGGATATGAGGTAAGGAAGTTAGAAAGATTTTTTATTTATTTATGCTGTGAACGGTAAGATTGGTTTGTATGAATAAAATGCTATGTACGATGATACGTTTTGCGATATGAAGTATGAAATGATATTTTTTGATGATGTGATGATGTTGATAAATAATGAAATTTCCTTTGTGTTGATATGATTGGGATTTATGTGTTTGGATGCTGTATGATATGTAATGGTTGTTAGCGTGATGAACGCGACACAACAAAGGGGTTGCTAAGGATATGAAGACGTAACCCGAGTTACTAAGGATGCAAAGATGTAACTCATAGGGCGACCGCCTTGAGGTTATTCAAGGACCAGAGATCCTATTTACCTCAAGATGTGACATGGACAAGTTAGCGGGCCATGTTCACAAAGATATAATGATGATGCTTATGATGATAATGTTCATGATGATTATGTATTTAATGATGGTACTTATGATGATAATGTTCATGATGATTATGTATTTGATGATGATGCTTATGATGATAATGTTCATGATGATTATGTATATGATGATGATGCTTATGATGATAATGATTATGTTTATGACAATGATGGTTATGATGTATAACGATGTATGAATATGAATATGTTTTTGTGTGTATACTTGTGTGTTATTTTTACTTCCTTACCGGGCTTTTAGCTCACCCCCTTACTTTCCCTTCTAGGTAGCTAATAGGATTTCTCTTTGGCACGCATGGTGATGTGGGTCCACGTCAGGGTGTGTATGGCATGGGGGTACCCTATGGGCGAGAAAACGATCAGCTTAACGCCAAGTTATAAAGAATAATGTTATGTTTATTTTTTTTAACTTTTTAGAAATTTTTAGTGGGACTTGAACTTTATTTATTTTAAAATGTTGCATGGAAACTATTACTTTATTTTTAAACTATTGGGCCTAACTTGCATGTTTTAGCAAGGTCCCACTGCGATTTTTCATATAATAAATGGCTTTCTTCTATAACTTTATGAGCATGTAAAAGTTTTATAAGTACTAGATTAGGGTGTTGTACAATTGGAAAGCTTTTAATCCCAAAACCCTAGTGTTTTCTCTCTAGAATAAACTTAGCAGCTTTGAGGCTCTGAAGAATGCTTGAATGGTGAATGAAATGGCTGAGTGAGATGTCCTATTTATAGAGTTCAAGGAGTGAAACTAACTCCTTGTAAAAGGAATGAATAAATAAATGAATAATAGTTAATTTTGAATTTTCTATTCAACAGATGCCCTGAACTCGATCAAAAACGTTCAAGAGCAAGTCCAAGTTGTTGAGGGCTGTTTTAAGCTCGGATTCCACATATTTTCAAACTACAGTGAAGGAGCCGATATATCGCCACCTATAGGCAATATATCACCTGCCCCTATATCCCGAGCCTTCGTGGTTTCGTTCGTTCGAAGTCATCGTGTTTTCCTTATCAACCTTAGGCAACATATCGGCCCCTATAGCTGCGATATATCGGCATACACTAATATTTTAAACACGTTTTTGCACATTTTTAGCACACTTGAAGTTTGTTAAAACAACTTTGACTGAATAAAACGTGATCCTAACAGCTGCTAGAAGGTTCTAGACCTTCTAGATCTATCCTTTATTAATTTAATCATCTAAATTTCTTAAATCCTTAAGAAACATACATGTGACAAGTGTCACGCTCTTAATTATTTTATCTAAATCTTCGGTTATAATAAATATTATTTCTAGGACTAGCTATATTAATCAAACCTTATGTTAAAATTAATATTTCTAAACTATAGGTTAAACTTATAAAATCCATAGCTATTTCCATGAGTTTCCAACTAAATCCCGGCTTGAACCAATAATTATGAAAACTATAATACTACTAGCTACTACTAGCGAGCTAATTAAAATTCCGAGATGCTACATGACCTCAACCCCTAGGGGTGGTTAGCCTGACCTGCTCAAGAGCCACATGGGTGGTCAGCCCACTCTATTCTTCACAGGGTGGTCGGCCTAAACTCCCAAATACACTTTGCTGGATAAAGTTGACGCTCGTTCAAGCTGAAGTCAACAGGCCTAGCACCCAAGCTCTAAAGGGTAATCGAGCCTAGCACCTAAGTCTCATAGACCAACCAAGACTTAGCATTTCCGTGAAGGTTTCAATCGTGCATCATCAACCACGATCCAGAGAAACAACGAGAAGACCCACAATTTCATAATCATGGGGCGGTGGACACGTATCTCCACTACCCAAGAATCGCGTACAAAACCACGATCCTAGTATTACTGATCATGTAACATCCCCTGGGTACTATAAATAAAGGCCCCAGGGATTTATAAAAGGGGCTTCTTCTTTTTTAATCTTTCAGCGAATAAGTTTGAGAGAGATATTTTTTGGAGAGAAATTCTAGGCAAATTAGTAACAAGTGAATACTTTGGTTCATCTGTGTAATTGTCTATCGAGATATTTAATACCAAATACTTGAACGTGGCTGAACCACTATAAAATTTCTGTGTGTTTATTTAAGATATTTGTACTCTGCCATATATTATTTTTATTTTATTCAAAAGGTGTCGTATACTGTACATACGACCGTTGGCCAATTTCACAGGTCAACAATATTAATTAAACATATCAATAAGATGATCATGTACAAATTGACCTTAATCTTGAAGTTATTATGAACTCTTGTTTATGTCATTTGAGTCCTTTGATTCACTTATTATGGTTTGTCAAAATGATCATCCTGAAAACTTTTATTTTGGGGACTCATTGATGTGAATCACTGGGGACATAATATATAGATATGGAATCTATACTATTCTGAGAGGAATTAAATAATGGTTCTCTTAAGGGTTAGGTTTTGGAATTGAAAGGTTATTGAGCTCAAATTCATAAATTTGTTTAAGAATTGACCTTCACTAGTAATATTAATTGTACTTAAGGAAACAAGAAATAATTAAAGAGGTAAAACAATAATATTTTCCATACTTTAATTATGAACCATTAATAGATGATCGAATTGTATGTATTGATTAAATCGATGGCCGCTTTTTATCTTTTAAAAGTACTCAATAAATAAATGTCTATAATTGCAAGAGTGTAGTCTCATATTTTTAGTGGAATAATATTGAGCTTAGTAAATTAATGTTATTATATTAAAGAGATTTAATTAATAACATATATATATTGGAGCTTGAAATTATAGGTCCATAGGTCCCCGAGATGACTCTATCAACACTATTTAAGGTAAGAGTTAAAACCGAAAAAAATAAGGAATATGACATATTTGGAAGAAATTTGATCTTCAAGGTCAAATATGTAATTGAGATAAATTAATTAATTGATGTGTTTATTTTTTAAATTAATTAATTAATTGAATTTTTAAAAATAATTATTTAAATATAATTGTAATTTTTGAAAATTCCATTTAAATAATTAGAATTATTAATTATTTTTATTTATTTAAATAATGTGAAAAGATAATTGAGATAATTCAAAATTACTTTTAATTCGTTTAAAATTTATTCATTAATTAAAATATTAATCTGTTAAGATTAGTTATCACGTTTTAGATATTTTTGAATAAATAAATAAAATTGGTTAAGACACATGCCTTGAAAAATGCATGTGTTACACGCCAATCACAGTGTTGGCACTGTGACTGGCGTGTAACAACCACCAAGACCGGGTCTTGGATATTTTTATTTATTTAATTTATTAATTAATAATTATCTTTGTTGGCCAGCTTTTTTACTCACAACTCATTAAAATAAAGCTCAAAGAAATAAAGAAATATACACATAGATTTACATCGTTCATGTTATTAATTAACCCTACTCCACGAGTCACTTGTATTAGGATGAGAGAAGTTTGGGGGTTTCAAGCTTCTATGGAGTTTCAAGTAGCGTTTTGGCAATGCTCTGAATATAAAAAAATTGTGATCCTTTACAATGTGCGCCCAAGCCCTATTTATAGATGGTGGAGCATTAAATGAACAATATGTAAGACATTCCAATAGTTAATACGCTGGTGGGCCTAGGCGTATCAGAGTGCTCTCAATTACGAAGTTTCAACCCACTACTTTCTGGGGTAGCACGTCCTTGACAGTGTCAGGGGTAGTTGAATGTTTTCCCATGTCAGATGACCTCGTGATACATCCTGTTTGTCTCTTGTACGAACTCGACACCATGACTTGTGCAATATTAAAATGTGTGATGGCTGCTTGTGGTCCAAGATCATTGTGCTTGAAACCTGGCACTCTATTCTAGGCCCAGAGGAGGAATCTCATAGACATGGAGGACTTGACTGGAGGAGATGTGATTTGGAAATGACATTATGCATGTGGTTCTCGAGAAGTAGCCTTCGTCGAGGACATACTTCTCTGGAGGTGGTGATTAAGGAATAAAAGGCAAGATTTTCCTTTCAGGGATCTCCAGGCAAGCCCTAAGAGGCTTAGTCAGCTTCCGTGAGGACATAATTACTCTAATGCATGCCACACGTCACTGAATGAAAATACGGACAACATTTGCCCCCAAATCTTCACTTGTCCTTAGACAATGGAAACTTAGATCTAGAAGAGTAATCTTGTGGGATGTATTCAGGTTGAGATGATTGAGCTTCCTCGAGGCCTGACACCTTTAAAAGGTGATGCGACATGTTGGATCCCTATTGTTGGGCCCATCAATCAATGCCATTTAAAGAGTGGTCTTCTCCATGCCCAAGACGGCTATTCCGTACCCGAGGCATCATTTTCCATTTTTTGATCATGATCCGTGCCTTAGTAGCTGTGACCGTTGGATCACACTCGAGTATCTACTCCCAAGATGATCAATGATTAGGGTTGGATTGCTTTTCGTCCATGTTCATGAGTATATATTTAAAATTTTGCCTCTCAATCTTCACTTTTGCATTCTAAACCTTTTCCATTTCAGAGTTTTGAAAAATCCTTTTCTTTGCCAAGAACACATTCATCTAAACCAGAAGCTTCGTCATTGACCCTGTAAGGCTGGAGATAATCGAGCTATTTTTGGGTCAACCGCACTAAATACTTTCATGTTCGAACAAGACATAGCACTTACATGAGCTTCATATCGAGTAAGTTTCTCTAGCCTTTCTGTTTGAGCGTGTTCTTGCTATTTTTTTGGATTTTTAGTTTAGGATCTTTGGGTTTTATGATTTTGAGGTTATTTTTACCTTTTATTAACACTACTTTAGGTCTATGCTAGTGACGAACCTAGCCAAAGTGGAACATTTAAGCTTTTTGACATCTTTCTTCGCATTCTGGGTATTCCACTGGATTTTTGGAAATTCCCAGATTCTGATGATGTTCTTGAATCTTCGTTGGTGTCTCTGGGAGCTAATCTAGGGTTCTGGAAAAAATTGTTTCCCTTAGAAATTTTCTCTCTTCTCCACTCCCCGAGCAATTTTCTTAGGGGTTATCATGTTTCGGCCATTTTTCTTTGGGTCAAGGCGCTAACTACTTGGTTTTGTTTCAGATGCCCGATGAGCTTCTCAAGCAACATCGACAAGGGTTTAAGCATTTAATAAGAAATTATTAGCTATGGCCTGAGAAGGTAGACAACCAGAGGAGGGGCGCGTGGTGGCCGAGGGACAAGCCTAGGAAACAATAGTCAGATAGGTGGTTGCGGTGGTGAAGAGGCTCATACAGAGAGGAGCGTCGAAGGAGGAGGTAAAAATTGCTCCTTTTCCTCAGCGATACATAGTCGTGGGGTTTAAGGAGGTGCAATTTATTAGTAAATCAAAGCATCCCATGGCCCTGGAGCACATCATGAGGCATTACGGGATTGGGGGAGAGTGCCTCATGTGTCTTTGCCGGGAAGCGGAGAGGTCACACCGAAGTGTGAATGACCTTGGGGCCTAGAGCCAGTCACACCTCTAGGATGGAGCTGTGATGTCCCTCTATCAATACTTCATGGACTTCTTGAAGTATGTGGGATTTCTCCATTTCAGCTATCCCGTAATGGATATAGGGTCCTCGTGGGCCTATATGTCCCGCACTAAAGAAGGAAATGACCTGAACCTTCTCCAGCCGAAATCCTATACCTTTACAGATTCTGGGCTTGTCCAAAGAAGAAGCAAGGTGACCTTGACAGGTACTACACCATAATGAAGTAGGCCTACCCACACATCGTGTACAAGGCTCCCCATCACAATGGGAGCCATGGGAGGGACTACAAGGACCATTTTTCTTCACAAACGACTTCCCAGCTTGGACCAACCCTACCCTTATGCTTGAGCTCTCTAGTGTTGGTAAGTATCTTTATCGCCTCTCGAGCTTGTTCTTCTATACCGGCCACTTTCAATTACTTAGTGTTCTTTTTTTTGTTAGGTCCTTATTGACGAACCCCCTTTCTCCAAGCGTTCGAAGATCTCTTGCAAGAGATGAAGGGTCTTTCGAACTTGTAGCAAGAGCTGAGCCAGCTGGTCACGGAGGAGAAGCTGGTTGTCATAGGTCTTATCAAAGAGGGACATCACATAAGAAACCTTGACCTAACTCAGTGTCAGAACTCCAAACAGTCACGGGAGGTGGCCTCACGCCACATCAACTATGTTGATGGACTGACTCGCACCCAATATCATCAATGACTGTTAGAGGAGTGTTTTGAGAATGATCAAGCTGTTCGAGCAGCTGAAGAAGCTCAGGAGGACCAGGAGCTTGAGGTAGAGCTTCAGACAGGAATCAAGTCTTCCTCCATAGACCAAGGTAAATCCCCTCTTGTAGGTTATAATGCTAAACATGTAAGGGATGGGGTAAGTCTCGAGCACGTGTGTGTTTCTCCATCACTCCTTCGGTGCGGGTTTACCTCGGATTGGACCTGGACTCAAAAGGATTACCAGGACTTGATTGATCCATATCTCCACCATCAGAGGAGATGACTACCTCCGCAGGGTTTTGTGCCCCTGGATGATGTGATGTCCTTCCACACAAACTGAATCTGCCAATATGAGACCAACACTACTCAGGAGATGGGTAGGCTTGTAAGAGAGTTTGCGCACTTGATTCTTCACCCGGAGGATTCATATAGTGGTGGGGCTTCCCGAGAAGCCCATGCGCTCTTGACTTTAACATGTTTAATTTAAGTCTTTTGTTCATCTTTTTACTTGTTCTAACTCAGGGGTTGGTTGACATTGCTCATACAACACTTAGGCTTGGTGAGGGGGCAAGAGAGCATGCGGCCAGACGGTCCTAGTGACCTTGCGAGGAGGCGGTACCTACCCCGCCTGCCAAGTGGAAACAAACCTCCTCACCCCTAGGCGAGATTCCACAGGTGGAGGAGACACCCATTCTTGAGATCTTTTATTCACCCTCTCTAGCCTCTATGGAAGTTCCTAGAGTGGAGACCCTGGGGGTGGAGAATATTCCTCATCTCCTAGAGTACCCAGAGCAATATGAAGGGGCGCTACTCGAGCGCTTTTAGGCCATGCTCAAGAAGCGAAAGCCCTCTACCAACTTAAACTCTTGAGGGAGAGACCTATGGAGACTCCAATAGGTCAGGTGCTACTGGAAAGTTTATTTGTTGCAAAGCTTGGAGATGTGGTTGCTCCAGTGGCAGTGGAGCTCCACCAGGGAGTCAACTCAACCATATTCGAGTTGATTGCGTGCAGCTTTTCCCAGTTGGGTGATAACAATGAGGTGTCTCTTGTATCTTTCTGTCAATATGCCACAGTTAGGGTAAGTGATCTTCTTCGCATCACATTTTCTTGTTCATAGTGTTATATAAACTGACGAACTATCTTTTCAGGTGGCTTTTGTTTGAGATTAGGCATAATCAACCTTATTTTGTATTACAACTCAAAGCATAAAACAACAAGTAATCTAACTTTATAGGTAGATAATCACAAATTACATAAACAAAAAATAATCAAAGTATAGAGTGGACCTTTCTTGAAGAACAACCTTCAAACACAAAATAACAATGCTATGATTTTATGTGAGACACAAAAGTTACAAGGCTTGACACAAATGTAGATTTGTTGTCCAAAAATCCCTATTCCTAGCCTTCTCCTTTGAATTTCTTGAAGCTACTACAATGGAATGAGATTGGGATTCACAAGCCTTGATCCCTCATACAAGTCAAGCTTTCTTGATGAAGATCTTGGAGAAAACTAGTAATCTTCAAAGCTAGAGAGAGAGAATGAGAGTTCTTTTTAGCGAGAGAGAGAGAGGTGAGTGATCAAGTCACCAATTAACTCAAATGAACCCTTTAAATAGTATAAGAACCTCTTTAGACTCACCCAATGAGATTAGAGCATTTTAATTTGAATTTTGGAGCCAAAACACGTTGCGGTACAGACACATACAGATGGCCCAAGCGATGCATTGCCTGCCAAGCAATGTGTCGCCTAGCACTAAGCGACGTGTCTCCTGGTCTATTAAATTTTGGCAGTGCAATGCGCCGCCTCCCAAAGTCGACGCATCGACGATTCCTCTGTTTTGACACTCTAAAATTTGTCTCAAAACGTCCCTAAATGCTCTCAAACTTTTTGGGTACTCTCATATACTTTAAAGAAACACTTTGGACCCAAAAATATGATTTATAAATGTCTATACTAAAATTCTACTCTCACATGTTGACTTTGGTGAAATCATTATGGTTTTTGCACCTCTTCGTGCCTAAACAATTTCACCATGTATTTAACCAATCACAACATTTCCCTACTTGGTTAAATACATCCTCAATTCTCTAGCCAAATGATATTAGTTCATACAGTAAAATACCTTTTGGTTTTGAACTTTCCCTTAGTGAAAACACTACAAAGCCTCTACCGAAATGCTAATGTATTCTTAAAAGATTGAACCCAACATTCCTTGTGATAAAAATAGGTAATGTCTCACACACCTCTATCTTATTACTCATGTATATCACACTGTTTGCACTTAGCACTTTTAATGGCCTTGTGCTTGATCCATTCATGAACCATCCTAAGAGAAAACACCTACTCTCTTGAGAGACGACTCCACCTCTAGGTTCACATAGATGAAATTCTTACAACATCTTTGCTACATTTAGAGATGCTTGTTGCTCTTCAAATAGATTTCATTAAAAGCCTATGGCTTAACCCTCATGCTTGGTAGCAACCAACATCAACTCCCTCTTGATGAGACTTATAAGTTGTTAATGTATACAAGTTTTGAGTTGGGTTGGCATCATTGGGGAATCTATTTATCAAGGATTTTGAGTCCCATTCCTCTATTTGTGGAACTAACCAAATCTCTCCCAAGAGGTTTGGTAAACGAATCCGCTATGTTCTCACAAGATTTCACATAAGAAATTGATATGATACTCTTATCAATAAATTACCTCACATAATCATGTCTTATACTTATATGTCTAGACTTCCCGTTGTACACCTTGTTGTAAGCACTAATCAAAGTGGCTTGATTATCACAATGTATCGAAATCGTTGATACATCAAGGGTGATTATCATAATGTATCGATATCTCCAACATGGTATCTCTTAGTCACTCGACCTCTTTATTGATTATCGCTAGAGCTAAAACTCTGACTCCATGGTTGAGTGGCATATAAATGTTTGTTTCTTATATCCCCAAGAAATTGCACCCCACCAAGGGTGAACACCTAACCAGTTGTGGAGAGATTATCTTCTACACTGGATATCCAACTTGCGTCGAAATATCCCTTAAATATCTTAGAATATTGGAGGCATAACTCTTTGGTCCTTTAAAGGTATCCAAATACTCTTTCCAAGACCTTCCAATATAAGATACTTGGGTTTCTATTAAACCTACTTAGTTTACTAATTGCAAAGGTAATGTCCGCTCTAGTACAATGAGCGACATACATCAAACTTCCAATTGCACTTGCATACTCTAGTTGAGCCACCACTCTCCATTCATTCTTTTCAAGCTTTAAACTTGAATCAAATGGTGTGTTTGCTTCTTTGATATAAAGATGACCAAACTTGTTAAGAATTTTTTCGAGGTTGACCTTATAGGCTTGAATGGTCCCATTAGTATTGTAATTTATTCGAAATACCCATTTAAAACCTATTGGCATTGATCCTTGTGGTACATCAATAGTCTCCCAAGTGTGGTTAAATATAATTGAATCCATCTAATCATTTATTGCCTCATTCAAAAATTTAGAGTCTCATTGTTGACAATAAGAACTCATCAACCAAGTTAGATTGAAAAAGTTATGTTTAAAAATAAATGAAGAGTTGTTCAGAAACTTAGAAGAACTCAGGATTGCTATTTGAACTTAGAATCAAGTTGCATAGTGAAAATAGAGAAAATATTTGTATTACTCAAGAAATTCTAGTTACAATACCTCATTTTCTGACCACTTTATTAGTTGAAGGAAGGTCCTATTTATAGGGGAGCTATATTGGCTCTTAGTACAAAAATGCTCCCAAGGGGACAAAGAGGTGGTTGTATGACAAGGTACCTCAGAGAATCATGGAGCAGATGTTAGTTGTGTTGGGATTCAGGTCTGTCAGTCTTGACATTTGTCAGAGGCATGGGAGGAGGTGTGCCTCCTCTTAGTACTTTGTACGACCACTACTCTTCTGATTCATGCACGTCAACTACTCTTTTGATATTTGTGTCTAGTTCGTACTCCATACTACTCAGGTCTTTTTCATAACTCCTCTTTACCCATGCCTTAATAAGTCCTTGAGAGCTTCAGTGGAAGGCATTTATAAATCAAGGTCCAGGAGGTACTTTGCCTTCAAGCTATAGGGACTCTATGAACTTATTTACTTTCAAGGTTAGGGATGGCCTTAAGTTGGTATCCAAGTTTTTTGAGGCCCTCTAAATAATCCCCTTAGCCTTTAGGGAGTCTTGCACATGTTTCATGGTCAGGGGAGGGGTTGAACATGTGCTTCGGCTTCAAGGGGCCCTGATCTTGCTCCCCAGGTCACCCCTAGGTGAGCTCGCCCCCGGGAACCTAGAGGGTATGAGCTTGGCCCTCATGTCTCCTCCATCTCCTCAAAGCAACTCTTGGGCGTTGGCATCTTGTTTGGATTTTCTTGTCATTTCTCCATGCTCACATTAGTTGCTTAGTAGAAAATAAACTCCATGGAGGCTTTAGCTCGCCCCTAAGCCCTAGGGAGGCTTGAGCTCGCCCCTATGCAGGGAGGCTTGAGCTCGCCCCTTAGCTCTAGGAAGGTGTGAGTTTGATCCCCGAGGGTTTTCCTATCTCTTGGGACTCCTATTGGGTGCTTTACTTGATGTGGAGTTTTGACATCCACACTTGCCCCCAGTCTATGAGAGGGCCTTCGGGCATTCTTGTAGACTCTTTTTGTGCCATCTTTATGACATGCAAGGTATAAGTGTGTTTCTTTATTTATGAGATATGGAAAAGAATACTTCCTGAGTGGTGATCCTCAGGACTCCTTTGAAGTTTAATTAATGCTAATCATTCCTTGGTACAGATCTCACGAGTGTCATTTGTGTACACAACATCGGGCGGCACAAAGGAGCTTGAGGCAGACTACTCGAAGAAGCTCAAGAAGTAGCATCTAGCTAGGTTGAGCCCTCGTGTGGTGCTCCTAAGGTGTTTCCCTGGGTGGTTTGTGCTCATCTAGTGCTTGTCAAATTTCATAGTGAAGAGTGCTTTAACAATTCTTTCTTGTAGTCCTTTTGTCTTGTTGGCTTCTTCTTTACTTTCAGCAGGTCAACTTGACCGTGAAGTCTACTAGTACTTGCTCATTGATTGATTCAAAGACTTGAGAATCAGATTGTTGAGGACACACACAAGATAGGAGTATCCATAGCATAGACATCCTCTTCGTCTAAGAGTAAGAAAAGGGCGAAAGCTAAATATCTTATATGGTGTGTGGAAACAAAACCCTGGCTTCGACTTCTCCTCATTTGGTGACCACGCTGTTGCTAAGGCTATTGAATAGAGTGATCGCGGTGGGAAACTATGAAGGTTTTTTCTTTCTTTTTTTTTCATTGTTTTTTGCACCCATGTGTCGGTATCTTCTTTCTTTTTACTTCGATTTGGTTGTAATGCTACTTGACTTATCTTGTGTGAGAGATTTTTCCAGGTCTCTTGTTTTCTTCATGAGGAAATATTAATAAGTCCTGCTATGTCTTATGCTTATTTTGTGATGGAACATTATCATCTCCTTTTATGCACATGGGCTTCTTATTAGTAACTCTTTATTTTGAAAGGGTTCCCTTTGGGACCTCTAAACTGCGTATGATTCGTGTTTGTTGGTGCACCTTTACTACTTGTAAGGATATGTATACCCTTTTGATTCTTTCTATCCTTTTATGTATTTTTACGCTCGCGTGTTATTTTGTGCGAGAAGCGTCCTTCTCGTCATAATGCATAATATTATTTTTGCAAGCATCTTCTTCGAGACCTTTTTTTACAGGCGTCTTCTTTGAGACCCTTTTCACAAGCGTCTTCTTTGAGACCTTTTTTGGGCTAGGTAACTTTGGTCGACCTAGGGTTGTTATGAGGACCCTTTTTGGTCCTTGAGTTGATCTCCCCTTGGGTTAGGACCCTTATTGGGAAATGGTACTTGTGAAGCCTCGTAAGCGCCTATTTTCAAGGCTCTTTTATTGATTGTGAGAAATTTTTATTGCAAAGACCTATTTTAAGGCCCTTTTTCCCTTGGTAAGGCAACTTGGTCGATCTAGACTTAGGCATCTCTTTGGGCTCCCCTTTTATCTTTTACGATGTAGACCCTTTGTAGGGTGGGTGTGTTTCTAAGGAAGTCACTTTTAAGGGACCTTTTGACTTTCTTAGACTCTATAACGGTAGCTAGTCCTTATAGATTCAAATGTTGTCTTATAAGGTTCATCACTCATATATATATTATAGGTATTTTTATATATATCTGACGAGGCCAGGCACCTGTTTTGCACATGACTAGGTGCTTATTGAGGCTCGTGAGACTAGGCACCTATTTTGCCCATGGCTAGGTGCCAATTGAGGCTCGCGAGGCTAGGCACCTATTTCACACATGGATATGTGCCTATTGAGGCTTGCGAGGCTAGGCAGCTATTTCGCATATGGCTAGGTGCTTGTTGAGGCTCGTGAGGCTAGGCACCTCTTTTTCACATGGTTAGGTGCCTGTTGAGGCTCTCAAGGTTAGACACCTATTTTTCACATGGCTAGGCGCCTGTTGAGGCTGGGTATAATAGATGCCAAGTGGTTGATGGGATCTTGCCAAGCACTTTGTTTTTCATTCTTTCCGATATGCTTTGACAACTCCAATTGAAAATGGCAGTATGTGCGTCATATAAGTGTCCCTGGAGATGAGAATGTAATATATAAGATAGGTTCTTGATATTAGTAATAGTAGGTAGCGTGCATGGGTAAGCACAATGTCCTTGTCATATTAGATCTTAGAGTCAGCTTGGTGACCTCTTTGGATCCTATCAAGATAAATTACATCCATGGGAGGTTAACTACGGTGAAACTTTTGATTCCTTACGAGGCATAACTAAAATAAAGAGAACTACTATTACTACTACTACTGTTGCTGCTGCTGCTACTGTGGGTCAATTTATATGACCTCTTTGGTTCCTAAGTGACACAAATAAAGGCATTCTTATCGTAGGTTATCCTTGATGAATCCCACTGGCTTCTTCTTGAAGCCTTCTTGTAGACCTCTTCTAATCTTCAACTTGATCATCGACTTCTCCATCACAATGATCTCTTCTACATGGAGTCTTCAGATGTATCGGTAGAAGAGGGATTGGAGGAATGTTTTCATTCCCTAGCTTGCAAGTTCTCATGGCCCTCTTCCACATGTATATACTTTTGTGCTCTGTCAAAGAAGTCATCTAAGTTTGTAACTTTCCTCTTGACCATGTTATCCCATAACTTGCTTCCTAGACAAACTCCGATTGTGATAGCCATCTTGAGCTCTGCTTTAGTTGAACTTCCCAGCTTATTTGCTTCCATATTGAATCTATTGATATAGCTCTTCAAGCTTTCACTCTCGCCTTATTTTATGTTAGCAAGGCTGGTACTTGGCATAACATAATCACGGACCGCGTGGTGCTGCTGAAGAAATTCGCCAGAGAACTACTGCCATGACTTGATTGTTCCTGGCCTTAACCTCTTGAACCACTTGTACGCAACTCCTTTGAGTGTAATGGTGAAGCAATGCCACCTTGCCTTGCTGTTGACCCCCCTTAACTTCATCAAGTAGTTGAAGGCGTCCAAGTGATACTTTGGGTCCGTAATGCTCTCGTAGGAGTCATGCGAGGCTCTTTGAAGTTGGTGGGGAGTTGCTCAACCTGGATCTCCCTTGTGAAGGGAAACTCGTGGTCAAACTCATCGTCACCTTTATGCGCCCTAGGTGTAGTGACTATCTTTCTTCGAAGGCTTTGCATGTCAGTGTTTAGTTCTGTTATATTTTTGTTTAAGGAGTCTCGTTGGTTCTCAAGGTGAACCTTTGCTTTGGTTGTGCCCCTTGGGGGGGCTGCAGAGGGTGTGGTTTTACCTCGAACCCTCCTTGGTTAAGTTTCTCCCTCAAGTCGGGTGGAGAACTTTTGGTGGTGGTCTTGGGTTCGCACCTTTCGTAGGTGGGTTTGCGCTAGGTTGTGCTGTTGGTGTAGAATCTTCCTTGTGTCTTGGGCGAGGGGTATGAATAGTGGAGAGTTGTGTTTTGCCGCTGTCCATGGGTATGGCAGTTTCTCCTCGGACAAGTTCTTTAACCCTATGTTTGGGAAGGGGCATGCTTGAGTTCCCTTGCAGCAGGCCATTCAACACCTCCTGCATGTTCTCTATTATGGCTTCCAACATTTGATTCTTTATGTGCAACTCACGTATATCATCCTTGTAAGAGCGAGTTCTGGAGCTGGAGCTTACGGAGTGCACCTGCGTATTCTTGTCGGGCCTGCGCGTAGAAAAACCTGGATCCCGGTGATCGGAGTGCGGTGCAGTCGGTGGTCGAGGAGGAGGGTGCATTCCCAGGCCACCAATAGGGGCGAAAAATGGTTCAAGGTGACCTCCGCTAGGTTGGACAGCTTGGGATGATGCCTCCTTCTCCTCTCAAGGGGTTGGATGTTCCTTAGGCATACCTCCATCCTCAAGTGGTGGGGGGTATTTTCTGGAGGCTCTTAGTTGGTCTCTGTCAAGGTGGGTCTCAACATCTTGAGATTATCGTAGGCATCTTGAATGCCTTGGCATTTCTTCTTGTTGGAATTGATGGAAGAATAGCGACTTGATACTTGTCCTTCCCACAGACGACGCCAAAATATTGACGGTAAGAACTCGTCAACCAACTTAGATCGAAAAACTTATGAGCTTAAAAATAAATGAAGAGCTATGCAAAAACTTTGAAGAACTTAGAGTAGCTATCTGAACTTAGAATCAAGTTGCAGAGTGAAAATAGAGAGAATATTCATATTACTCAAGAACTTCTGGTTACAATACCTCATTTTTTGACCTCTTTCTTAGTGGAATGAAGCTATAATGGCTCTTAGTAAAAAACAATGGTCTTAACGGGACATAGAGGTTGTTGTATGATAGGGCACCTCAGAGGATCATGTGTTAGGCATTAGTGTTGTCGGGCTTCAGGCTCATTGGTCGTGACAGTTGTCAGGGGCCTGGGAGGAAGTGTGCCTTCTCTTAGTACTTTGTACAACCACTACTCTCCTGACTTATGTACGACCACTACTCTTTTGATATTTGTGTCTAGTTAATACGCTGTACTACTCAGGATTTTTTCGTACCTCCTCTTTACCCATGCCTTAATAAGTTCTGGAGAGCTTGAGTGCAAGGCATATATAGCTTGAGGTCTAGGAGGTACTTTGCCTCCAGGCTATAGGAACTCTATGAACTTATTTCCTTTCAAGCTTAGGGATGGCCTTAAGTTGGTATTCCATGTTTGTTGAGGCCTTCCAAATCATCTTCTTAGCTTCTAGGGAGTCTTTCACACATTTCATTGTTCGGTGAGGGGTTGAACATGTGCTTGGGCTTTAGTGGGCCCTGAGCTCGCCCCCCAAGGTCGCTCCCTAGGGGATCTCACCCCCTGAGCTTGCCCCTGGGGTCCTAGGGGGTGTGAACTTGGCCATCGTGTCTCCTCCATCTCCTCAAAGCAACACTTGGGTATTGGCATCTTGTTTGGCTTTTCTTGTCATTTCTCCATGCTCACATTAGTTGCTTAGCAAACAATAAACTCCATGGAGGCTTGAGCTCGCCCCAAGACCTAGGGAGGATTGAGCTCGCCCCCAAGCCCTAGGGAGGCTTGAGCTTGCCCCATGCTCTAGGAAGGCTTGAGCTCACCTCGAAGCTGCAGGAAGGTGCGAGTTTGATCCTCGAGGCTTTTCCTATCTCTTTGGACTCTTCTTGGGTGCTTTACTTGATGTGGAATGTAATTATTAATTTTTTTTATTATATATATCATTGTAGAATAAAATAAAAAATATATTATATTAAAAAAATAAATCTAGCTACCAAATTTGTAACCCAAATTGAAAAAAAACCCAGTAAAATGCATTGAACAAACTCCAACATCATCTTCATTTTCAATAAGTTCAAGGTACATTCCAAAAAATAAAAATAAACAAAAACTCAGAAAAATGCCCAAATTTTATCTACCATATCATCTCTATTTCAAGATATCAAAGTGAAACCTAAAATCATATAAATCTAAAAACTCAAAGCAATATAAAAAAAACCAATCTCTCAATGAAATATTCTAGCCATGCCAAGCCCCACCTTTTGGATATATGTCCTTGTCACGTGCCCACCCTCACCGGAAGCCCGGCCCCGCCGTGCCTTTGTTTGCGGAAAGCCCAGCCCCACTGTGCCCTTGCTTGCTGAAAGCTCAGCCCCACCGTGCCACCCTTACAAATGAAACAAAGAGGTTAGGGAGAGAGAAACGAGATGAAGGATGAAAGAAAATAGTGAAGATGCATAGAGATAGAGAAGAGAGAGAGAGAGAAGTGATGAGAAAGTTTTAGAGAAAAAGAAAAAAAAAAGAAGAGAGATAGATAGATGAAGTAATGAAGCGGCTAAGAGAAATGAGAAAGGGAAAGTAGGGTTTTGTTTTTTCAAAATTAATTGATATATTTTTTTTATATAAAAAGTGGGAAACCATGTATTAGCAAATGGGAGGAGAGAGAAAGTTTTGGCTGCATTAGTTATTTTTTTATTTTTTAAATACATATCTAACATCTTCCACTGGGAGACGTGGGACATGTGGCACGTTTTCCAGTGGGAGACATTGGATCTCCTCCCTGGACACGTGTTAGACCCTAGTTTTTCAACGTCTTCCCACTGTTTTAATGACTTACAATTTTAGTCATTAATAAAAAAAATTCAATGTCTCCTAACATAAGACATTAAAAGCCCCTCCTAATTTTTAATGTCTTGCACCAATGGTGGAAGACATTGTAGGGAGTCATTGAAAGTAGAATTTGTTGTAGTGTATGTAAATCTAGAACAATCATCAATAAAGGTAATAAAATATCTATGTCCACCTCTAGTAATTATTCCATTCAATTCACATAAATCACTATGTATCAAATCTAACAAACTAGTTTTCCTTTAAACACTTGGAAAATATTTCTTTACCATCTTAGATTTAACACATAATTCACACTTATCATGCTCAACATCATTGCATACAATTAAACAACCTTTGATAACTCTTTTATTTGTACTGTATTCTATATGAACAAGTCTATTATGCCACAAAGTCATAGAATCAAAACCAAGCACATAGGAGGAAGATGAGCATGCATTATTATTATTATCATAACCATTGTGTTTAGTACACAATTTAATCATCCCGTCAAATACATACCATTTCCCCACAATGTTGTACCCTTGGATAGAATTATCTTGCCGGACTCAAACACTGCTTTGAGGCCCAGTTTGCTCAACAAATGTCCACTCACAAGATTCCTACTCATATCCAAAACATACAACCCATTGGTCAGTAAAACATTCTTTCCAAATGTGAGGTAAAGATAAACATTCCCCTTGCCCAACACCTTGGACTTGTGATCATTCCACATCTGGATTTCATGCCCATCCTTTGAATCTGTAAAGGTTTTGAAGATCTCTCTATTATAAGTAACATGAATGGTGGCACAAGTGTCATACCACCATCCTTGCACTTTCCCTTGAATGGAATCCACCTCACTAAAGGTTCCAACCATCTCTTATTCGATTGTGTTGACCCTGGATCCATAGTTATGGGGCTTTTGATACTTGCATTCTCTAGCCATGTGGCCACTCTTGCTACAAACAAAATAAGGGACTCTCACACCCTTGAATTTACCTTCATTCTTCCTTGGAGCTAGATTATTATCTTTCTTTGATTGAGGCTTCTTTTGAGTCTTCCCTTTGGATTGAGAGGGTTTCTCTATGGCGTTAGCCTTGGATGTCCCAACATTGAACCATTCCATGCACATGTCTCTATAACAAGACTCATTTTCAATCCTTAGGTGCTTCAAGATCTATTCCAAATATATCTCTTCATTTTTACGAAGGCTCTTCTTTCTATAGCTTCTCCAAGATGGAGGTAGTTTAGCTATAATCCCTCCCACAATGAAGGGTTCCAACAATGTTACCTTAAGAGTAGACAACTAATTCACAATAACTTGAAGTTCATGTACTTGGGGGAATAAGGGTTTACCATCAAAGAATTTAAATTCCATGTATAGAGTGAAAATGAATCTCTTGGTACCTTCTTCTACGGTTTTGTACTTCTTCTCAAGAGCTTCCCATATCTTTTTTGCCTATGTAGTATTTGTGTAGAGATCATAGAGAGAATCCAACAAAGCATTGAGTATGGAGCCTCTACAAATGAGTTCATCCTTTCTTTGATCACATCTTTAGAATCATCATCTTTTGGGGGCTCCAAAGTTTTCAAATCTTTGTCAAGAATGTAGCGCACTTTCAAAGTTTTGAGGAGGAACTTGATCTTGTCTTGCCGTCTTACAAAATTTGAGCCATTAAACCTATCTAGTCTTACTAAATCTTGAGACATGAATTTGAGAGCTGAGATTGAGGAGCTTACTTCCATGGATTTGGTTAGTAGAAAACCTTAGAGATAGACAAACTTTGATACAAAACAATGGTTAAGAGAAATAAATTTTTTATTGTCGGAAATTAGACTCAATCAACCTTGTTTTCTATTACAACTTGTTGACGGTGAGAACTCGTCAACTAAGTTGAGTTGGAAAAAATTATCAAGTAAGGATTGTCAATAAAAGAGCTGTAGAAATTTAAGTAATAACTCAAGAACAATGATAGAATAGCAATAGAGAAATCAATCTTTCATTCACTCTCAAGCCTTTGCTACAGTAAATTTTCCAACCCCCCTTCAGGTGGGGTTAGAGTTCATTTTATAGTAGGCTATAATGGCCCTGGTACATGGTGGTCCTGGGGACCAAGTGGTACATAAGTACTCTGTCAAGAGAGTGGCTTCAGAGGTTGTGGTCGTACATCCAGTACAGGAGCAGGTGTCAGGAGGATGCCTCCACTACTTGTCCGTACCCATGTCTGATGAGTGGTGACAGGCATAGTGGCGCAGGTGGTAGTGGTGTCGACTCTGACTCCTGGCCGTAGACGTACGGGCCATCACTCTTATTCCAACACTCCCACTCTTCCACTGGTACAGGTGTCCGTACTCAGTACTAGATCGTACAAGTATATTCCATTCGACTCGTACTGGAACCTCTAAGCATTGGGGTCTCAAGGTGTAAGGAATGGGACCCTTGGTGCGTGTAATGGTCGTGGCGTGAGGTGGGGATCTCGGGTCCTTGGCACGAGATGCCTGAAGCACCCCGAGGTCACCCACGAGCCTAGGCGATAGGCATGTGGCCTTGACAGATGTCTAAGGATGCGTGGCGAGACGCCTTCCTTGCGACCCCCTTGGTGGTGCGGCTCCCTTGGTGCATGGCTTCACTTGCGTGGCCACCAGATGGCGGGGCTCCTATCCCTTCGAGGGGCGGGATGCGCATCAGGGGCCTCGCTCGGACGCGAGGCGGGGCGAGCATCAGGGGCCTCGCTCGGACGCGAGACGGGGCATGCATCAGGAGCCTCGCTCGGACGCGAGGCGGGGCGCGCATCAGGGGCCTGGCTCGGACGCGAGGCGGGGCGCACATCAGGGGCCTCGCTCGGACGCGAGGCCGTTGCTGCTGGGGTGTGAGCTTGGGCACGCGGGGCCGTCTCGCGGGGCTTGGTTCTGAGCATGCGAGGCCATTGTGAGAGGGTCGTGTCCTGAGCATCTCGTGGCTCAAGCCTGCGTGTAGGCCCTTAAGGGACATCACCACATGACTTGGTTCTTTTATGGGCGCGGAATACTGAGCGTCTACACTTGCCCCCCAGTCTAGGAGAGGACCTTTAGGTGCTCTTGTAGACTATTCACCTTGATTCTTATAAATAGGCCTTCATGCATGGCCTAATATTTTCACCTTACTTCTTTGGCTTAGTGGTTTGGAGAATCCTTCCTTTTTCAAGAGGTAAAGGGTTCAATCCCCCACAACCTCACCTTTGCCATAGCTTCTTTTATTTTATTTTTTCAATTCATTTTCATCACTTTTCATTTATTTTTAATTTTTTTTTTTTTTACATATGAACTAATTTTTTGGAGTATCTATTTGGTGGCTAACACATCTTTCTGGTCCATTCTTGCAGACGCGTATTTTCGACCCTTTGGTGCTTTTCGTCCCTTGACCTCCTTTTGACCCCAACTTCGCTCTCTTAACCGCTTGAGGAATATTTTCTCTCCCTCTCCCTTTTTTTTTCTTTTATCGGGTCCAAACTAGCATTACTCGGGATGGGGTTCCTTAGCCTGAGCTTGTAGTGAGTTTGACCATATACATGCCCCTCTTTTTTATACCATGTAGTGGGCCATTTAGGACGCTTGCATCTAGAGATATTAAGCCTATTCCTCTATGTTTTGTAGTCATCCCCTCATTTATATGCGAACCCCTTTTCGCTTTCGGGACGAGGTCTCATGGCCAGTGATGGCCCAACCGACATACCTCCGGGGGCTGAATTTATTCTCCTGTCCTCAAACTCAGAGTCCCCTGAGGGCAATCCTCACCAAGACTATGACTCCTTAAGGCAGGCCCGCATCCGCCACCTTGAGTACATTGCTGAACTTAGGCGCAAAATTTGGGTAGTGGAGAGCGAAATTGACTCGGTGTCGAGAGGAGACGGAGGACCTTCACCCCCAGACCTTAGTGACCATATAGCGAGCCTTAGGATGACCCTTTTTGAATTGCAGTGGGAGTTAGAGTTTATGGAGGGAGACCTCCGCCTGAGCCTTCCAGCCCATCTTCGCCTGATGGCTGTCAGGGGGCTGCTTCTGCTTCTCCTCAGCCCCTAGTCTCAGTTTTTCCCAGCTTAGCACTTTCGCAGTCGCTCCCTCGATGGAAGACTCTTGCTAGGAAGAAAAAATGGAGGGTCAAGTGTTCTGTCTCTTCCTCACATTTTTCTTTTGATTTTGTAGATATGCTGAGGGCAAGGCGACAGGTATCTACCCAAGAGCAGGACGACGCCCCTTTACTAGCGTCCGAGCTGGTGTCACGTGTGTCTGACAACAAACTAATGGACATCGTGCATCATTATCGCGTCCCTCCAGATTATGCTCTATACGCCCCTTTGGAGACATGTTGGGCTGACTGCCCTAGGCTCGGCTTCGTGGCCCTCAGTGAGCACATTCTGAAAGTGGGTGGTACCGTTTCGTTACACCCGTTCTTTGTTGCAGTCCTCAACTACTTCAACCTTGCTCCGCTTCAGCTGGCACCCAATGGCTGGCTGACTTTGAGCTGCCTTTTCATTGCCTATATGAAACTGTTAAAGCGCGCCCCTATGGCAACCGAGGTACATTTCCTCTACAACCTCATGCCCCTTCACAATCCAAAAGGCTTTTACTACTTACGAAAAGTCAACAACGATGCCTCTTTGATAGAGGGTTCAGTGTATAACCCGGGGGCTTGGAAGTGGGACTTTTTCTTCGTGGAAGGTCCACTCTCTGTCTGTGAGGATTTCCGGACCACTCCCAGTAAGTACTCTGAGCATCATTTCCTCTCTTTTTTTTTTTTTTTTGCAACTTATGGTCTCATGCCTAACGCTCACATCGATTATGGCGCGTATCGTGCAGAGCGATTCACCGAACCCATCGTCGTCGGGTTGGAAGTGAAAGACATGAGACAGTTCCTCAACGCTGATCCTACCAGGAAAGAGGCGGTGTGCCTTTTCACCGTAAAAAATCTGAACCGCCACAAGCTATCTCCCGTTTCTGACCCCAAGTTGTTGTGGACCGTCTCTGGGTCCACGAAGATGAAGGAGACCTTGGCTGAGCCTTGCCCAGATGACGATGAGGACGAGGAGGGGCCGGTGGAAGCCCCCCTTGACCGTGGGGGATCCCACCAATTGCCTCCATCTCCTGGGGGGTACCCTCCATGTGCTTCCTATGATCCGGACGCAGCCCCTCACTCACAAGACCAGCAGGACATTCCGGGGTGTAGTATTTACCCTGACCCTGAGGGCTGCGACGCCTTCCCTTAGGTTCCTCTCGATGCTGGATCACCGGGGGCTGATTACGCCGACCTTGCAGAGCCCCCCTCTGATCTACCAGAGTCTCAGTTTTTCACCTTCATTGCGCCCCCTCCCGCTTCGGTGAGCGGGTCGTCTGTCCTCCTCCAACCAGGTGCCCCCAGTACGGAGGGGGAGCCATGGGTGACTCGGATGGCAACATCTTACGGACAGCGATACACTCAAATTGCCTCGAGCCTCCCTGTATCTGACTGGAATGGTCTTGGGAACGTGACTCAGTCGGACCTTGGGCACACCATAAGGCGCGCCACGGCCTGGGTGAGTTCCCGCACCTTGCGTCGGTCATTATTATGTATAGATGTACATGCGTTTTCCTTTTTGTTACTTATTGTTGATGCCGTTAACTACACCGTGTCTCTACGGTATGCTGGCTCGTCCAGCAACCTCTCCGCGTCTACTGCTGAGAGGGACTGCCTTACAGCCCAGGTCTAGGAGCTCGAGAAAGAGCTTAATGAAACCAAGGCTAAGTTGTCAAAGGTCCAGACCAAATTTTCCAACTTGATACTAAAGAGGAAGGAAGTAAAGGCCAAGACCAAGGGGCTAGAGGACAAGGTTACCCGCTTGGAGCGTGAACTCCAGGAGGCCAAGGCCATCGCGGCCGCGTCACAATAGAGAGTTACCCAGTTGGCGGCCGAAGTCGAGGCCCTCAGGGCCGAACTTCAGTCGGCGTAGGAGAGGAATGCTTCCTTGGAGGCGGAGAGAGCTACCACCGAGCGCAGGTCCATAGACCGTGCCCTTTACAATGTGTGGAGGCATGATCCGAATTTCGACTTCTCTTCTTTTGGTGAACATGCCGTTGCTCGAGCGGCCCTGTGGAGCGCCCACATTAGGAGGCCCTGAAGTAGTTACTTCATAACATTTGCCGGCTAGCCCTCCATGGGTGTATGCTTTCTTCCTTTTTTTTTTGTTTTTTGTACTTCGGGCCTTTGTAATATGACTGTCACTACTATTTTCCTTTGGTAACTCTTGTACTATCTCCAAGACCTTCTTTTTCAATGTATATATACATGTGTTGCTATTTATCTCTTATTCGACTGCATTTGAGGCTCTTTTAAGCCTGTATGATGGGGTTTGGTTGGTTCCCCTCTTTTATTTACCAGGCTAGAGGTCCTTTGGAGCCCATGTGAAAGGGTTCACTGGGACCTCTTTTGGTGCCTCTTGGTTGCTTTTATAAGGATATTTTGACCCCTTGGGTTCTAGCTATCCTTTTATATAATCTTGCGCGCGCTTATTATTTTTTGCGAGAACCGTCCTTCTCGTCGTTATTCATAGTACTATTTTTGCAAGGGTCTCTTTTGAGACCCTTTTTGGCTAGACGGCTTGGCGGCCGCTCTAGACTTATTATTGTTGTTACCATATATTGGCTAGACGGCTTGGTGGCCGCTCTAGACTTATTATTGTCGTTACCATATATATATATTTTTTAAGTCCTTATGGCCTCCTTGATGTTCACAAGGGTAGCTACTCCTTGCGATCCCAGGAGATGCCTTGTAAGGATTCCGCTTAAGGCCCTGATATAGGGGGTCCCTCTGGGATCTCAGCTAAAGGGTCCTTTTTAGGGTCCTCCTGATGGAGGGTTGTTTTTAGGATCCTCCCGGTAGAGAGTCCCCTTTAGGAGTCTCCTTCTTAGGAGGGCGAGGGGTCCTTTTTAGGGTCCTCCGTTAGAGGGCCCTTTTTAGGTTCCCTTTGCTAGCCACATGTTGTCGCCTCCTGTCCTACTTCTTCCTGATGGAGGGCCCTTTTTAGGATCCTTCTGACAGGGGGTCATTTTTAGGGTCCTCTTGGTAGAGGATCCCTTTTAGGGGCCTCCTTTTTAGGAGGGCGAGGGGTCCTTTTTAGGGTCCTCCGTTAGAGGGCCCTTTTTAGGTTCCCCTCGCTAGCCGCATGTTATTGCCTCTTGTCCTGCCCCCCAAGTGTTTGGTAAAATTTATTTCGGCAGGCACTTTGGCTGATGCCCGCGCAGCGAAGAAAAATAACACATGAAGTTGCAAACAGTTTCATTCATAACACGCGGTTTACAGTCAACTTTGTAAATAAAAGAAAGGGGGATTACATCTAACAATGAGGTTACCTAGGTAGCCTCTTTCATTCTTACTTGCTCAAGCTAAAATAACGAAGAACAAACTAAACATAGGTTCTTTTGGCACTGAGAGCCGAAGCCTTGCTGGTAGCACTTCTCGAGAGGCTCCGTAACCCGTGGGTCTAATCTTGTGCGGATCTAACTTGCGTGGGTCACTTCTTCATACACAGCCGTTGTCATTGGCATAGATGGTTTGGTGGCTGCGTGGAGGGACATGTTATAGCATTCCCTCGCTTCCTTCTGCTCCCCTTTCACACATGCTACTCCCCCAGGGGTAAGGAATTTCATAGCTAGGTGATACACAATAGTTATTGCCTTCAATTCTCTCAGAGAGGGTCTCCCTAATACCGCATTGAAGGCTGAGGTGCAATCTACCACGACAAAGTTAGCCATTACGGTGGTTTGCTTGGGTTGCTCCCCCATGGTGAAGGCTAATTCGATTGTCCCTAGGGGTTGCATCGAATCTCCCGTAAACCCATACAAAGTCATAGTGCAAGGATTTAGGTGACGGAGGCTCAATCCCATCTTTTCTAGCGCCTGTCGATACAAGATGTCCACAGAGCTCCCGTTATCCACCATGACCCAATGTACCCTCATGTTAGCAAGCTGGGCGGTTAGCACCAGGGGGTCATTATGAGGGAAATGCACCCCCTGCGCATCCTCTTCAGTGAAAGTTATTGAGTCATTCTCGCCCTTGAAGCTCTTCGGGGGGCGCTGCTCCAAATTTAAAACGCAATGTGGTGGACTTTGTCGGGCCTCCTTGGCATACCTGTCTCGCCCTTTCCTAGAATCGCCTCTAAATCCTGGTCCTCCAAAGATGGTCTTGACCTCTCCTTGCACTTCCGGGGCCACCTCACGTGCCCGCGATGGGGACACTGCTCCTTCTGGCCTCTGGTTATCCTTGCGCACATACCTGCCCAAATGCCCCCTGCGGATGAGTTCCTTAATTTCTTCCTTCAAATGGATACACTCTGCTGTGGTGTGACTGGTGTCCTTGTGGTACTGGCAGTATCTACTAGGATCCCTTTTGGACCGGTCCTTTCTCATTGGAGGGGGCCTTTGGAAAGGAACTCGATCTTCGTTGGTGAGGTAAATGTGCTCCCTGGTATCTGTGAGGTTCGTGTAGTAAGTATAAGCCGCTTGCCTATGATCATTCCCCTGTTTGGTTTTCCTCTGCTGGTCATCTCTTGATCCATCGTACGCCCTTCTCTTCTTTGTTACATTCGACTCGTCGTTAGCTGGAGGCTTCGCGTGGGGCTCCTCCTTTCCTGCCTTTAGGTTTGCGTGGCCATCCTCCACACGAATATACTTCTGTGCTCTCTCGTAGAAGTCATCTAAGTCGGTTACTTCCCTCTTCAACATGTTGTCTCACAGCTTGCTTCCTGGGAGCACTCAAGCTGTAATGGCCATTTTTA
The DNA here is from genome assembly GCF_963169125.1 of Humulus lupulus. NCBI lineage: Eukaryota > Viridiplantae > Streptophyta > Magnoliopsida > Rosales > Cannabaceae > Humulus > Humulus lupulus. Next base: position 161,807,073 of record NC_084798.1, on the reverse strand, counting down.
ACTCTCGGCGGGTTAGGCTCCCCACTTTCGCGGCCTCCATATTGAACCGGTGAATGTAGCTCTTCAGGCTCTCATTCTCCCCTTGCTTCACGTTGGCTAGGCTGCTACCTGGCATCGTGTAGTGCCGCACGGCATGGTGCTGTTGGAGGAATTCATCAGAAAACTGCTGCCAGGACCTGATGGACCCCGACCTTAACCTTTTGAACCATTTGTAGGCGGGTCCCTTCAAGGTGACAGCGAAGCAATGGCACCTGGCACCGTTTCCAATCCCTCTCAGTTTCATTAGATCGTTAAACGCATCCAGGTGGTACTTTGGATCTGTGTTTCCTTCGTAGGGGGTCATATTGGGCTCCTTAAAGTTTGTAGGGAGCCGGATGGCCTGAATCTCCCTCACAAAGGGTGACTCATGGTCGAATTCTTCCTCAAAGGCCTGGCCACCTGATGCGGTGACGATCTTGCTTCACAGGCTCCTCATCTCCGTGTCCAGGTCATGCCTCCTCTTGTTTAGAGAGTCACTCAAAGCGGACGGGCTAAGATCCGCCTTTCCCTTGCCTTCGTGAGGCGCCATAGGGAGCGTGGTCCCTTTGCCCGCCCTCTTTTTATTAAGCTCCTCTCGTAAATCCGAAGGTGCTCTTTTAGAGGTGACCTCATCCTCGTTGCGAGGGGCAGCGTTGGTCCTTGGTGCTGGTTTCTGTGCCTGCTTAGGTGGTTCAGGGTGTTCGCGTCGCTTCGCTCGGGGGGTGTTACTGGTAGAGTGCCGCGTTCTCCCATCATCTACTGGTATGGTGGTCTCCACCCTGTCCTTGCCTTTCTCCTTCCTCTTAGGCAAGGTCACACTCGATTTACCCTGCAACAGGCCATTCAGGACCTCTTGCATATTCTCCAAGGTGGTCTCCAACCTTTGGTTCTTACGGTGGAGCTCACGTATTTCCTCTTCATAAAATCGAGATTTCGAACTCGAGCTCATGGAATGGACCCGGGGATGCTTATCATGCCTACGGGTAGAGGGGCCCGGGTCCTGCTGGCCGGAGTTCGGTACCAGCGGTGGTTTTGGGAGAGGGAACTCATTAGCATTTCCCGGTGGTGCTCTTGGAGGACTTTCTCCATGCGGAGCGGCCGGTGACGAGGCCACTCTATCACCTCCGTGAACCTCAGGGTCCTTCGGGGGTTCCACGTCTTTTGGTGGAGGAGCGTCCTTCATGGAGGCCTTCAGCTGGACTCCGTTCAGGTGAACCTCTACCTCTCGTGGCTCCCTGAGTCGCTTAGAAGGTCTTGGCATTTCTTCTTTCCGGAAACAATGGTGGAACAGTAGCTTGAAACTAACATTCCCACAGACGGCGCTAAACTGTTGACGGTGAGAACTCGTCAACTAAGTTGAGTTGGAAAAAATTATCAAGTAAGGATCGTCAATAAAAGATCTGTAGAAATTTAAGTAATAACTCAAGAACAATGATAGAATAGCAATGGAGAAATCAATCTTTCATTCACTCTCAAGCCTTTGCTACAGTAAATTTTCCAACCCCCCTTTAGGTGGGGTTAGAGTTCATTTTATAGTAGGCTCTAATGGCCCTGGGTACATGGTGGTCCTGGGGACCAAGTGGTACATAAGTACTCTGTCAAGAGAGTGGCTTCAGAGGTTGTGGTCGTACATCCAGTACAGGAGCAGGTGTTAGGAGGATGCCTCCACTACTTGTCCGTACCCATGTCTGATGAGTGGTGACAGGCATAGTGGCACAGGTGGTAGTGGTGTCGACTCTGACTCCTGGTCGTAGACGTACGGGCCATCACTCTTATTCCAACACTCCCACTCTCCCACTGGTACAGGTGTCCGTACTCAGTACTAGATTGTACAAGTATGTTCCATTCAACTCGTACTGGAGCCTCTAAGCATTGGGGTCTCAAGGTGTAAGGAATGGGACCCTTGGTGCATGTAATGGTCGTGGCGTGAGGTGGGGATCTCGGGTCCTTGGCACGAGATGCCTGAATCACCCCGAGGTCACCCACGAGCCTAGGCGATAGGCATGTGGCCTTGACGGATGTCTAAGGATGCGTGGCGAGACGCCTTCCTTGCGACCCCCTTGGTGGTGCGGCTCCCTTGGTGCATGGCTTCACTTGCGTGGCCACCAGGTGACGGGGCTCCTATCCCTTCGCGAGGCGGGGCGCGCATCAGGGGCCTCGCTCGGATGCGAGGCGGGGCGCGCATCAGGGGCCTCGCTCGGATGCGAGGCAGAGGCTCGCTCGGACGCGAGGCGGGACGTGCATCAGGAGCCTCACTCGGACGCGAGGCGGGGCGCGCATCAGGGGCCTCGCTCGGACGCGAGGCCGAGGCTGCTTCGGACGCGAGGCCACGTGAGGCCGATCCTGCTGGGGTGTGAGCTTGGGCATGCGGGGCCGTCTCGTGGGGCTTGGTTCTGAGCATGCGAGGCGTTGTGAGAGGGTCGCGTCCCGAGCATCTCGTGGCTCAAGCCCGCACGTAGGCCCTTAAGGGACCTCACCACACGACTTGGTTCTTTTATGGGCGCGGAATACTGAGCGTCTACACAAGTCAATGCATAAAATGACAAGTAATCTGAATCTATAGGTAGATAATCACAAATTACATAAACACAAAAGAATTAAAGTATAGAGTGGACCTTTCTTGAAGAATAACTTCAAACACAAAATCACAAAGCTATGATTTTAAGAGAGACACAAAGGTGTCAAGGCTTGACACAAACGTAGATTTGTTGTCCAAAATATCTATTCCTAGCCTTCTCCTTGGAATTTATTGAAGCAACTACAATGGAATGAGATTGGGATTCAAAAGTCTTGAGATGATACAATTCAAGCTTTCTTGATGAAGATCTTGGAGAAAACTAGTAATCTTGAAAGCTAGAGAGAGAGAATGAGAATTCTTTTTAGAGAGAGAAAGAGGTGAGTGATCAAGTCACAAATTAACTCAAATGAACCCTTTAAATAGTATAGGAACCTCATTAGACTCAACCAATGAGATTAGAGCATTTTAATTTGAATTTTGGAGCAAAAAACACGTCACTATACAGACACGTACGGACGGCCTAGGCGACGCGTCACCTGGTCTATTAAATTTTGGTTGTGCGGCGCGTCACCTCTATTTTGACGCTCCAAAATTTGTCTCAAAACATCCTCAAATGCTCCCAAACTTTTTGGATACTCTCATATTCTCCAAAGATGCACTTTTGACCCACAAAGATGATTTATAAATGTTGGAATTTGTGCCCTTAAAGCATTTTTCTGTATGAATGATTACTGCTAATTAAATAAAGTTAATATTTTGCACTCATATTTGTATTTAATTATACATGCCATTTATCATGAAGATCCAATATTATTGATGTGGTCTTGAATTAAGTATATGTATAATGATATATATACAAGAGGATATAATTCAAGATAATAATATAAAAATTATCCATAATCGTTAAATAAAGTGAGAGCTTTGTTTAATAAAGATTATGAATATGGTCTATCTTCTGTTTAAGATAGAACAATTTATCCAGACTGTTAAATGCAGATACACATAAAGATAGAGGTACCGTATACAATATATATTGTATTGGATTGGTACATGATGAAAGAAAGAACTTCTGATAATTTCCGTTAAAATTGTATAGTTGAATGTATGTTGTGAATTAATTTATGTTATTATAATTGTTGGTATTGAATGTCTAGTCGGGAGACTACTAACGACATCACATATGTATTGTGCGCTGTAGTGGCGAGGCCATAACACGGACCTGGGATCCGCCACAGTGGCGAGGCCATTATGAAGATGGAATGTCCATCCACTCAGCATGAGTCGTATAATGTTCAAAAAGTCTATATGAGTATGATGTGGTTATGGAGTATGCAATATATGATAATGTAATCTGCTTATATGTATAATTGTTGGGTTTTCTTGGTTGGCCTCAGCTCACGGGTGCTTCGTGGTGCAGGTAAGGGCAAAGGAAAGCTGGACCAGCCATGAGTTGGAGCTCTATGGGGGGACGTGTACATACTAAGCCTGCTCGGCCGCCACAGTCGAGATATTTTGGGGAACAAGAGTTTAGTTGAAATTTTGCCACTTACAATCTTTGGATGAAATTGTATTTATTTGAAACCTTTGGGATCCCTTGTAACTACTTAAGCTTTTAAATGAAAAGTCAGTCTTTTGGCCATAACTTTTGATACTTAGATAGTCGTTTAAGCCTAATTACACTTTTAAGTCCAAACGACTCCTTGAGTGTGTTAAGCACTATTTTTAACACACGGTGTAACATGCCTGACTATTAAGGGCGTTACAACTTTGTATCAGAGCTGCCAAGGTTTATTAGTTCTTGAAGGTCGGTAGGACATGTACACTCGTTGCTAAAGATAAGCTCGACTCAGGGTTTGGTAATTAATGAGATGATTATGTGTTTAATTTTTTAAATGAAATATGTATGCCTTATATGCATGCTAGAATATAGAGCATTATGTATATAAATGTATTTTGTTGGAGTAAGGCCTAATAATTGATGCATTTACATTATAGACTTGTGTCTTGGTATGCATATGGTATGTGGATATTGTGTTGTTTGGCCTTGCTCGTGGTATAGTTTTGGATATGAATATCATGCTTGATAGGTTAAGTCATTGACTGCAGAGAGATTCAGAAGTTATGTATCCAAGGAAGTCAATTGGACCAGAAATGGCTAATATCGTGGTTGCAGATGATAGTCAGGGCCAAAACCCTCGATCTGCCCCCTGGAATTGGCAGCAGATGTATACTAGCATGCAAGCAAGATTGCAAAATCAGGAGGAATAGATTAGGTGCTTTAGACAATGGGTTCTATCAGGGAACGCTGCTTCGTATGTTTGGACAACAATGGCACCAATTTTGGTTCAATATAAGGGTGGGAACAAATGGGAATTACTGCATGAAAGTAGCCAGAAGCATTATCCTCTAGTTTTCAAGGAAGTCTTGGATCCGTTCAGAGATGAACAATTGATGGGCATGATTAGCTCCATCCTGTACTATATGGGAGTGGTAGGCAATGATAGAGTGGCTTGTGCAACGTACATGTTGCATGAGGATGCCTGAAAATGGTGGGAAGTGGTATCCCAGACCTGGAATGTTGTCATGATGGTTGGGAGGAATTCAGAAAATTGTTCAACGAGAGGTACTACTGTGACGCAGTTCGAATTGCGAAGACCAATGAGTTTATGAACTTTGTTCAAGGTAGTAAGACAATGAAAGAGTATGTCAACGAATTTGATGGGTTGGCCAAATTCGCTTTTGATTCGGTACCAACAGATGTAGCCTGGAAGAAATGATTCATTCGAGGGTTAAACTCTGGGGTAGCCCAGAGAGTTAGTATTGCTCTAGTACATGAGATTTCTACCTACGGTCAGGCAGTAGGGAGGGCCCTTGCTTTAGAGGATGTAGGAGATGAGAAATGGAGTGAGAGTGTTGTAGGGTAGGAAGCTGAGGCAATGGTACCCCCATTTGTGGGATCAGATATGGGCGGAGGCCCTAATAACCAAAAAAGAAAGACCCCTGATAGTTCTACTACTTGAAAGGATGGGATTTAGTATATAGGGTGGCCGCTAGGGGGTAACGAGGTCTGGAGAAGTTATCCAGTATGCGCCAGGTGCAGGAGACGCCATCTGGGAGAATGCCGAGCAAAGACATGTTATCTATGTGGAAAATTTGGGCACTTCAAGAAGGATTGCTAGAGATCAAAGAAGGGAGAACCAAGGGGTGCAGATAGCTCGAATTTGACTCGAGTGTCCGCCTTGATGTAGTCAGAGCCCGAGGTTAGTCCCGCGGAGGCAATAGGTTGGCTTTTTAGTTCTCGTTCTTTTATATTGTGTTGATGAATCTTGTACTACGTATCTCTTGGAGGAGACATAGGTATGGGGCACATGCTATATGATTGTTACGTTATGGGGCTTGAGATTTTAATGTCTGTCGGGGGAAATTGGTAATTTCTAGAAAATGGGCTAGAGTATTATTGGTAGAAAGTTAGCAGTAATAATTGATTGAGCTGGTTATATGAGGATTTTGGTATGATCCTAAGTATGGATTAGTTTGCCAAACAATGGACAACCATGGATTGTAAGAAAGGATGGTGACTTCTGAGTTTAAAAGGATAGGACCCGGTTGCATTTACGGGATGCCTAGCTACTGTGGTAGGTACCACTAAGGTTATATCGATTAGATTAGATGAAAACTAGATCAATAGTGAGGTTTCAGATGGGTTTACAAGGATTCGTAGGGATCGTTGTCGCGTTAAGGAATTGAGTGTGCTACGGGACTGAAGCAGAGATAGAATAGGTATCAGGGACATCATGAAGAATGGCACTAGCTGAGCATAAATAATTAAAGGTTCAGTAGAAGAAGTTATTTGACTTGAGGGTTGATCAGACGGGGCATCTCAGCATGGGACATGTCAACACCATTTGTTAAGAAGAAGGCCATGTTTGCAAGAATGTGTACCTCATACGGATATCCAAATAAAGTAATTGCCAAGAATAGGTGTCCATTGCCAAGGATGGATGATTTTTTTGGCTGGTTGCAAGGTAGGACAATGCTCTCAAGAATTGACCCTCGATCTGGTTAATACCAGTTGAGGATCAAGAAAAGAGACATTTCAAGAATTACCTCTCGCACCAAGTATGATATGATGGGTTTTCAGTGAAGGCTCTTGAATTGACCAATGCTTCAGCGACCCATGTAAATTCAACAAGTAGAGAGTACATGGATGATTTGGACAAGTCGTATCTAGATCGATCAAGAGTGTTTTGAACTACTTCCAGTTAAGAACAGAATATGAGTAATACTTGTGTTGATACTACTGAGGTTGGCGAAGCGGGAATTACATGTAAGGTTCTAGAAGTGATAAGTTCTGATTTCTCTAGAGGATATCCAAGGTCACATTACGGGAAGTGATGGGATTGCATATGATTTAGTGAAGATAGAAGTCGTAAGGAAATTGCTAAAGGAACGCCTTAGGGGTTAGAAGCATGGTGAGACCGGTAAGGTACATTGGATTTTACTTGAAGCATCTTCGAGGATTGCCATACCCTTGATAGAAGTAACGTAGAAACCTAAAGTTTGTATGAATGGATAGTTGCGTGATGGACTTTCAGAAGTTGAAATAAAGGTTGATTATCACACCATAGGTATTAGTATAGCATATGATGGACTGATACATGAGGACGGTACGGTGGACACCATATTTGCTTGAAACGTGGGGTTAATAATACCGTGTGTCAAGGAGTAGGGTGTGCCCTTGTATACATTGAAAAGGTGATTGATCGTGTTTCATAGTGGATAAAGGAATAAGAACATAGATGTTCTACAAGAGACATTGAGTTTATAGTAATGCCTGATAGCCACAGTTGGAATGAGGTGACGACACCTATGGAAAAGAAGTACCTACACTAGCATGAACGTTAAAGCATTTTGTCACCCATAGGGGTGTTGACCATGAGACACAGGCACTAGTGGGAACTAGTGAAGGATTCATAATGAAATCCTTTATTACTTAGAGAAAACTAACATGGAGGCTGACTTCTTGAGTTAGAAAGGTCTGTGCAAGTTGTATGATTCACGATGGATTACAAGTAAAGTTAGATGAGGTAATGATAGAGATTTATATAGAATCTGTGATTGATAATTGACAGATGTACCTCTATGAACAATAAAATACGGAAAGAAGATCTTGCAGGAATGGTTAAGAATCCTCACATTTTAGCATGGATAGGTTAAGATATGAGGGTTGGATGAGTGATCTGATGGATGATGGCGTCGAGGGGGAGATTCTAGGTGAGTCTTTTACTACCCCTTATAATTGTTGTATCCACGAAGTTTGAATGGGTGTTAAGGCCTAAAATTTGTATACCGGGAGGCGCACTGCCCAATCCTTTAATAGGTAAGGAATGATAAAAACATACTATAGCATAATCACATAAGCATATAATACTATCCTATTTTCCTTACCAAATACCGGGATGTGAGAATAAGGAAGGGATTTTGGAACACTCCTAAAAACCATTAATGAGAAAGGTAAGTATTCTAAAAGAAAGATATGAAAAGGAATGAACTAAACCACCGAGAAGGTACTTATCGACAAGAACCTCAAGTTCAAAGAACTTAGATGCCTAACCATGAATGAAAACAACGAGTTAGGAATTGAGTAGAGAAAAAAAAAACTATAAAAACTAATGAAACAATACATAAAGGAACTAGAAATAGGAATACCTTTGAAATTGCTATACTCGAACTACACCTCGACAACGAAAAACATACTATGAACCTTACTTCCCAAGTGTTTAATAAACCTAGCAACTGGAAGGCTCTGAACTCAGCTTAAAGAATGAGAAATGGCTGGGTACTAGGTCCAATTTATAGAGTTCAAGAATGAAAAGATCTTCATTTAGCTGGAATAAAAATAATGACTTTTTAATTTAGAAACATTTGAATAATCGTTCAGCAGAGGCTAAAGACTCGGTCTAAAAGATTCTGGGCTTATCAAGAGGTTAAGGATTAAAATGAGCTCGATTTCAAAATTATTCAAAAATGATGCTCTAGAGTTGATATATCGCCCCTGGTAGGCGATATATCGCCTGGGCTTATATTCCCGCGGCTCGTCGAAGTGTTCGTGCGAAGTTCACGTGTTTTCGTATTCCCCGAGTGGCGATATGTCGGCATACGCTGAAATATTATACACATAATTACACTTTTTCAGACTAATTTGAATTGAATAAACAGCTTTGACTGAGTCCTATAATGATTTCAAAGCGGCTAGCAGACTCTTGGATTTTCAAATATTACTCTTAATAAACTATTCCTCAAAATACTTAATTTCTCAATAAACATGCACATGAAAAGTGTCATTATCTTATTGGGTCTATCTAAACCTTATAGTATAATAAATATAATCTTCATAATCAACTATATTATTCAAACCTTATGTTATAATTAATATTCTTAAACTTTAGGTTAAACTTATAAAATCTACAAGTGTTCAACTAAGTCTCGGCTTGAACCAAAATCCATAGTAATAAACATACTATAACTACTACTAGATATTACTATTACTACTACTATCTAACCAGCCAAGTAAAGTTCTTGGACTCTACAATTCTCCCCTACTAAAAAGAATTTCATCCTCGAAATTTACTTACCAAACAATTCCAGATACCTTCCTTGCATGTCTTCCTCCAACTCCCACGTTGCCTCCCGTTAAAAACTATTACTCCATAGGACTTTGACTATCGGAATACTCTTGGACCGTAACTACTTCATCCCTCTATCTAGGATGCTAACCAGTCGTTCCTCGTAACTCAAGTCTTTCTGGAGTGCTATCGTATCGTACTTGAGGACGTGAGATGGGTTTGACACGTACTTGCGTAGCATTGAGATGTGGAACACATTGTGACTATCTGCTAGGGCTGGCAGTAGGGCTAATCTATACGCAACTGCTCCCACTTTGTCCAATATCTCAAAAGGACCTATAAAATGAGGACTAAGCTTGCCTTTCTTCCTAAATCGCTTTACGCCTTTCATAGGAGATATCTTTAGGAAGACTTGATCTTCGACTCTGAATTCCACATCGCGTCGCTTGGCATCTGCATAGCTTTTCTGACGGCTTCGAGCAGCGAGCATACGCTTTTTAATCAGCGCTACTGCTTCTTGAGCTTTTCTAACAGGTTCAGGATCGAGAAGCTGCCTTTCTCCTACCTTGTCCCAGTGTAGCAGTGACCGACACCTTCTTCCATAAAGTAACTCGTAAGGTGCCATCCAGATCATTGACTGGTAGCTATTGTTGTAGGAAAACTCTATCAGCGGTAATTACTTATTCCATGATCCTTCGAAATCAAGTACACAAGCGCATAGCATATCCTCTAAAATCTGTATCGTACGCTCGGATTGACCGTCTGTCTGAGGATGAAAAGTTGTAATAAGACTTAACTTAGTACCCATGGCTTGCTGTAAACTTCCCCAAAATCTCGATGTAAACACCGATCCTCTATTCGACACTATTGTCTTGGGGATTCCGTGCAACCTTACTATCTCTTGGACACAGATGTTTGCGTATGGATCCGCTGTGTATGAGGTCTTAACAGGCAGGAAATGAGCGGACTTGGTTAGTCTATCTATTACTACCCAAGCTAAATCATGCTGCTTACTTGTTCGTGGCAAACCTGTCACGAAGTCCATAGCTATATCATCCCATTTCCATTCTAGTATGCTAAGCGGTTGCAAAAAGCCTGCAGGCCGCTGATGTTCTGCTTTCACTTGCTGGCATACTAGACATTTAGATACAAATTCCGCTATGTCCTTTTTCATCCCTAGCCACCAATATATTGTCTTGATGTCGTGAGTCATCTTGGTCGACCCTGGGTGAACTGAGTACGGGGTACTGTGTGCTTCCTCTAAAATTGTCATCTTAATCCTTTGATCATTCGGCACGCATACCCGATCCTTATATCTCAATAACCCTTGACCTGATATTGAGAAATCTGTGGCCTTGCCTTCTCTGACTGCATCTATATGTGCCACTAGTGTGTCGTCACGCCCTTGCCCAATCCGTATATCTTCTAGCAGATTTGACTAGATAGACAAGTTAGCCAGCTTGCTGACAACTACTTTTATTTCGGCATTGATCAGTTCCTGCTGCAGCAGCTTTTCTATTCCGGCTAGTGCTGCTAAACTTCCATAATTCTTCCTACTTAGCACATCGGCTACTACATTTACCTTACCCGGGTGGTATATGATTTCGCAGTCGTAATCCTTTACTAACTCTAACCACCTGCGCTGCCTCATGTTGAGCTCCTTTTCAGTGAAGAAGTACTTTAAACTTTTGTGGTCCGTATAAATCTCGCACCGTTTTCTGTAAAGATAATGGCACCAGATTTTCAACACAAAGACCACTGCTGCCAAATCCATATCGTGAGTTGGGTAACGTTGCTCATACTCCTTCAGCTTCCTTGAGGCGTAGGCTATCACCTTGTCATTCTGCATTAGCACGCAACCCAACCCTTGCTTCAATGCATCACAGTAGACTACAAACTTTTCGTTGGGTGTCGGTACACAGAGTACTGGTGTTGAGCACAGCTTGTCCTTAAGCAACTGGAAGCTTTCTTCACATCTATCATTCCAGTTGAATCTTTGCTGTTTCCGAGTCAGGTTGGTGAGTGGAGTGGCTATCTTAGAAAAGCCTTCTACGAACCTCCTATAATATCCTGCTAATCCCAGAAAGCTTCTTACTTTTGACTCATTCTTTGGTCTTGGCCAATCCTTCACAGCCTCTACCTTTGATGGGTCTACTACAACTCCCTCCTTGGATATAATGTGCTCGAAGAACGCTACTTGCAAAAGCCAAAACTCGCATTTCTTGAACTTAGCGTAGAGTTGATGCTCCTTTAGTTGCGAAAAGATCAACCTCAGATGTTCCTCATGCTCGACTTTGTCCTTGGAGTATACTAAGATGTCGTCGATGAACACTACGACGAATCTATCAAAGTAATCCTTAAAGACCCTATTCATTAAGTCCATAAACACGGCTGGAGCATTGGTAAGACTGAAAGACATAACTAAGAACTCGTAATTCCCATAGCGAGTTCTAAAAGTTGTCTTAGGAATATTCTCTCCCCGCACCTTGAGCTGATGGTACCTGGACCATAAATCAATCTTTGAAAATACGGTCGCACCTCGAAGTTGATCAAACAAGTCATTAATCTGGGGTAGCAGATACTTATTCTTAATCGTTACCTTATTCAGCTGGCGGTAGTCTATGCACATCCGCATACTTTCGTCCTTCTTCTTTACAAATAGAACCGATGCTCCCCATGGTGAATGGCTTGGTCTAATGAAACCCAAGTCTAGGAGTTCTAGTAGTTGTGTCTTTAACTCCTTGAGTTCCATAGGTGCCATCCGGTATGGTGCCTTGGAGATAGGCTTGGTGCCCGATACTAATTCTATCGTGAAGTCAATTTCCCGAGTTGGTGGCAACCCTGGTAAGTCATCGGGAAATACTTATGGGAATTCTCGTACAATGCAGACGTCTCCAACCTTAAGTGGTGTTTCCTTTACTACGTCTGTGATGCTGGCTAAGAATGCTGGACATCCTTTTTCTATCATCCTTTGAGATTTGAGAGATGATATTAGCGGTGTGCATAAATCTGAAACTTGTCCTATGAAGCATAGTCTCTGGCCGTCAGGAGTCTCGAACGTCACCTTCTTGCGTTTGTAGTCGATGGTTGCGCCATGTTGTGCTAGCCAGTCCATGCCCAGTATCGCATCAAAGTCCTTGATCTCCAGTTCTATCAGGTCTCCATCTAGTTCTACATCCTCAATCTTGATCGGTACACCTCGTACTATCCGTGATGATAGAACTACTTCGCCCAAAGGCAACTTAGTTACAAACCTAGTTCTAAATCTTTCACAAGGTTTGTCTAGTTTTTCTATCATTCCTAACGAGATATACGAATGAGTGTCTCCTGAATCAAATAATACATAACATATTTTATTGAGGATAAAAACCTGACCTGTGACCACCTTATTGCTAGCATCAGCCTCTCCTTGGGTTAAGGAAAATACCCTGGCAAGAACCATCTTATCTTCCTTTTTCCCTTTTGGTTTGAGCTGAGGACATTCTTTCTTCCGGTGTCCTTCTTGACCACAATTGTAACATCCCTTGGTGTTTGCCCGGCATTCACCAGGATGTTTCTTCTGGCACTTAGTACACTGCGGGTACTGTACATAACCCGACCTACTACTTCCATTATTCATCCGTGCCCTATTATCATTGTCAGACTGCTTATTGTCAAGATGCTTCCTTTTTTGACCCTTATTGTTGTTTCTGGATTGATTGCTGTTGTTCTGGTAGTTGTTGTTCTGACTAGTCTGAGGTTGACTCTGCTGTCTAGGTTCGAGCTTACTGGCTTCTTCTTTACTAACATTAGCCTACAACTTTTCTACTTCTATTGCCGTCTCTAGAACGTCGGCATAGGTAGTATTTCCTGGGTTTGCTAGCTTAACCCCTAGCTCAATCTTCGGTCGAAGTCCCCTAACAAACTTAGACACCCTGAGATAGTCAGTTAGAACCATTTATGGTGCGAACTTAGCTAATCGGTCGAACTGCCCAGCATACTCTGCCACTGATAAACTCCCTTGCTTCAGGCCAGCGAACTCCTCAACTCTTGAAGCAATGACAGCTGAATTATAATACTTTTTATGGAACAGCTCCACAAATCTGGTCCAAGTCATGGCGGCAACATCATGCGTCTGCTGGACTAAGTCCCACCATATCCTAGCATCCTTCTTGAGCAGAGACAAAACACAGGATATGCAGTCCGTGTTGCCTAGATTCATGTGTGTCAAGATTGGCTCCACGTTTCTTAGCCCTTCTTCTGCCTCGAAGGGGTCTGTAGTCCCTTCAAAGTTCGGAGCGTGTTGCTTATGGAACCGCTCATAAGATAACTCCATGTGCTGAACTGGATATGGCGCATAATTCGCCACTGGCCATCCCCCATATGGACCAACTGTTAGAGAATATATATTATTGCTCAATGGAAATATGGAAAAAACCAATATAAAAATCTATGAAAAAAATACAATAGACAAGGCAATTGATTAAATAAATATTACAACTCAATTGCTCAAAATACAAGTAAATAGAAATAAGAGAAGGAAGAGAATTATAAGAACTAAAACCCTAAAACAAAAGATACCAATAAATATATAACTAGGAATAAGAGAAGAGGATTACAAACTCAATACACTAATAATACAAGAAGAACAACAAAATGAAAGGATCAATGAAAAACACAAACTCTCACACAACCAAAGTGTAGAGTAGTGGGGATCACCAACTTGAACAAGGTTCAAAACCTTTGTCCAAAGGCTTATTTCCCCTATTCTCTAAGCACTAAGGGATCTCTCTAGGAAATAGCTCTCGGGAATTATCAAGCCTCTATGGTGTATTTTCCAGCCAAGTTATTTGTGAATGGAAAATGGTGCGTCTTACAAGTGAGCATTACGCTCCTATTTATAGAGTTCGAGATACCCCTTTGAATTTCAAATTGCACCAACCCCCATGGCTGTTACAAATGTTTAATTAGATGTTTATGGAATTAAAATGGAGATTTGGGAGCTATTTGGGATGTTAGAACCGTTCAATTTGGAAAAAACTGTAAAACCAAATAGGCTGTCAGCCTCACTGGTCACGGCCACTGGCTACTGTCCCCCGGGTCGCAGCCACAGGCCATTTTCAGCACAAAAAAACCATTTTTCCAAAATGTCCCAAATCCTTTCCCACATGTCTCCAACAACCATATTTCATCATGGCTTTGTGAAATCCAATCTCAAATGTGTAACATATAATATACACATTATTGGGTAATATTTGGGAGTTACAAATCTGTAACTGATTTTGTAACTCCAAAATATGTCACATTTAGGCATACACATGTGTCTAATTTTGTGACTCTCAATAATATGTTACAAGGTGTGACAAATCACATTTGTGCGACAAATCATATTTTGTCACATTATTTAATATAACATTATATTATATGAAATAATATAACACCAACTTGTTGGGGTGCTGAGGCCATTTGTTGTGGCTGCGGTTGCGGCGGAGGCGGATGCTGAATCTGAGGCTGAGCCTGTTGTCGCTGTTGCTGCAATAGTTCCTCGACTTGTTGTCGCAGTCTGGCGATCTTCACAGTGTTGTTAATAAGGGCATATTTTCTTTCAAAAACCGAAGCACAACTTTGTGGTTAATAGTGTGGCATGCAATAGCTTTAACCCATTTAGACACATAATCAACTCCAACAAGAATATAAAGATTACCAACAGAGTTAGGAAATGGTCCCATAAAATCAATGCCCCAAACATCAAATATGTCAATAATAAGAATAGGATTTAAAGGCATCATGTTTCTTTTAGTTAAACTTCCTAACTTTTGGCAACGCTCACAAGCTTTACAATAAACATATGTATCATGAAAGATAGTGGGCCAATAAAAACCACATTGTAAAACTTTAGCAGCTGTTTTCTTACCACTAAAATTCCCTCCACATGCATGATCGTGATAAAAAGATATGATTCTAGATTGGTCACAATTTGGAATGCATCTTCTAATTATTTGATCAGGGCAGTATTTAAACAAGTAAGGATCATCCCAAATAAAAAATTTCACCTCAGAATAAAATTTAGATTTATCATGCTTAGACCAATGAGATGGTATTTCTTTAATGACCAAATAATTAACAATATCAGCATACCAAGGCAAGGAAGAAACATGCATCAATTGTTCATCAGGAAAAGTTTCAGTGATAGGAGTAGAATCATGTATAGTTTCAATAACTAGTCTAGATAAATGATCAGCAATAAAATTTTCAGATCCTTTTTTATCACGTATTTCTAAGTCGAATTCTTGTAAAAGCAGGATCCAACAGATCAAACAAGACTTAGCATATTTTTTCGACAAGAGATATTTTAAAGGAGTATGATCAGAATAAACAATAATTTTAGACCCTAACAAATAAGATTTAAAATTTTCCAATGCAAAAACAACAACAAGCAATTCTTTTTCGGTTGTGGAATAATTTAATTGAGCATCATTTAAAGTTTTGCTATCATAGTAAATTACTTGCAGTATTTTTTCATGTCTTTGTCCTAAGACAACACCTATAGCATAATCAGAAGCATCACACATTATTTCAAAAGGTATTTTCCAATTAGGGGGTCGAATAATGGGTGCGGTAGTCAACAAATTTTTTAATTTTTCAAAGGCAACATGGCAATTATTATCAAAGACAAAAGAATTTTCTTTTCCAAGTAAATGGCATAAAGACCGAGAAATTTTGCTAAAGTCTTTTATAAATCGTCTATAGAAACCGGCATGGCCTAGGAATGATCTAATTTCTTTAACAGTTTTAGGTGGGGGAAGTTTTGAAATAAGATCAATTTTAGCTTTATCAACTTCTATTCCCTCTGATGAGATTACATGACCTAAAACAATTCATTTTTTAACCATAAAATGACATTTTTCCCAGTTGAGAACAAGGTTTTTCTCTTTGTAACGAATTAAAACAAGTGACAGATGTTGCAAACATTCATCAAAGGAGGAACCAAACACAGAAAAATCATCCATAAACACTTCAAGAAATCTTTCAACCATGCCAGAAAAAGTTGAAATCATACACCTTTGAAAAGTCGCAGGTGCATTGCATAATCCAAAAGGCATGCGACGATAGGCAAAAGTCACGAAAGGGCATGTAAATGTAGTCTTTTCTTGATCTTCTGGGGCAATGGGGATTTGGTTATATCCCGAATACCCATCAAGAAAACAATAATATGCATGGCTAGCTAAACGTTCAAGCATTTGATCAATAAAGGATAATGGAAAATTGTCTTTTCTAGTAACATTATTCAGCTTTCTCACACTCTCCACCCCGTTTGTACTCTAGTAGGGATTAATTCATTTTTCTCGTTTTCAACAACTGTTATCCCAGACTTCTTAGGAACAACTTGAACTGGACTAACCCATTGACTATCAGAAATGGGGTAAATGTTACCTACGTCTAATAATTTTATGACCTCTTCTCTAACCACTTCTTTCATATTTGGATTTAGCCTTCTTTGACATTCTCGAGAGGTTTTAGCATTCTCTTCTAGATGGATTCTATGCATACATATGGATGGGATAATTCCTTTAATGTCTCCAATGGTCCAACCTATGGCTTCTTTATGTTTTTTAAGGACATCTAACAGTTTATCTTCTTGTTCTTTATTTAAAGCGGATGCTATGATAACATGTAAGGTTTCAGACTCTCCTAGAAAAGCATATTTTAAATTTTCTAGCAAAGGTTTAAGGTCTAACTTTGGAGACTCAGAAATTGATTGAACATGATCTAAGGGTGAAAAAGGTTCAACGGTGGTTTCATTTAAGGGTATGGAATCTAGCAAAGAATTCATATCATCATTAGAGTCATCAACATGCAAGTACATACCAAAGTATTTTTAACAAAAGTCAAGTAAGTCATTTCCATCATCTTCACAAATACTATCTGTAACACCCTACTACCTTAGATCTGTTACTAAGTGAGGTTAAAATGTGCAATCAACTCGCTAAACGAGGTTTTTAAAACAAAAGTGTGATTAAGTGAAAGTCCAGGCTATAATCTTTAAAAAGTACTCTATTTCATTAAAAGTTCAAGAGTTTAACATTCGGGATCCCATAATTCAGTTTATAAAATATTTACAACTCAAAACAAGTTTATAAGTAATTAACCATCAAAACTAGGGTTTGTACAACCATTTCTCAAAAGTATTCCCAACCACAGCAGTCAGGCAGGCCGAACATGTACGCGCCGCCCCCACGCTCTCCGTACTCATGGCTGGTTGACTTTTTCTTTGCTCTTACCTGCAACACAAAGCACTCGTGAGCCGAAGCCCAGCGAGAAAACTCAAGCGATACATAACATATGCATAGTATACAGTCAACACAGCAAATAGCTCATATCCAGTCACACAGTCCATAAATTCTAACACATATACGGCCATGCCGTCCCAGAAGCATTACCATAACCTGGGATCTTGGTCTACACCGTAAGGATATCCCATGTATCCACTGGGGTCTCACCCTAACCACGAGCACCTCATGTGCTAAGTGGTATTCCCGGCCTCATTGCCGTTCTCGGCCCTTCGTCTTTCCCGGCCCTTAGCCGTTCATTCTGCTATTTCCACATTTAGCATACTCAAATAACAATCAAACACATAATCATTGATGTCATGCTACATCCTAGCAATAATATAATTTAGGGCCGCGCCCTGCAACAAAACTATGGGCTCAAGCCCTGCTCTACGGGTGCTACAGTTTTCTTACCTGTATCCCGAGCTTCCCGATGCACCACGGTCACAAGCACAGTCCTCTAGCATGAGCCTCTCCAAAATCCTAGTCACAACACATGTAAAAAACTCTTTAATACTAACCAATCCAAAACCACTTCCCGGGATCAATCCCACACTCTCGGAATCCCCAAATTCCTATAACCATATATCGGAAACATCCCCCGAACCCCTGGAGCAAAAAACTCAAAATTACAAAATCCTATGTTCTGAAAATAGCCTAGCGCCGCGGCGCCCAGCAAGTCAGAGAGCTTGCCCTACCCAGAATCAGCCTCGTGCCGCGGCGCCCAAGAACAGGGCCGCGGTGCTCCTTCGCGAACCTAGAAATCTGGGTTTGTCCCCTGCATTTCCCCGAGCCAAAACCACTCCAAATCATCCCAAACTCATACCTAAGCCCCCAAAATCAACTCAAAACCCCACATAGACCATTCAGCAACCTATAAACATCATAATCTAGCTCAATTACACAATCACTCCCATAGATCACACTTTAGTTCCATGCCTTAGTAATTCAAACCAGAAAGTTAAAAGCTTAGACCCAACCTAAACCACACTTCAAATTCCATAATTCACAACAGAAAGAAACTTTATAATTGCACAGAATCCTTACCTTGAATGATGAATCCAACCTTAAGCTCCCTTGCTTCCAGCTCCAAGCTAAGCCTTCTAATTCCACAAGCTGAATTCTCACAAAACCAGCCATGGCTATTCCTTAAATTTCCACTCTTACTCTCTGAAATCAAGCTTAAAACTCAATAAAACAGAAGCAATTCTTACCTCAGAACTAATCTTGACACTTGTTTGGCTTCAACTACTTCAACCCACCTTGATTTCTCCTCTAGATTCCAAACTCAGCTTCCTTCCTTTTCTTCTCTTTTCCTTTGGGTTTCTCCCAATTTCAGCATAAACAAATCATGCCCCAAGTGAAATAACGTGTATGATCCTTTTCCTTCAGCTAATGGTTATCTATCCTGCCAAATGACTATTCTACCCTTCCATAAATACCCCTTCCTAACTAAACCTCAAGGTCACTTTTGTCAAATCATCTCTATTGCAGTTCTACCATTTTCCTATCACAACTTGTTACTTTCAGCAGTTACCTAAGGTTACACAAGTTACCAGATTACCAGTTACCATTATCTCTCAAGGACTAAATTACAAAATCCCTGAAATACCCTTAGGCTCCTCCCGAGCCGGGTATAAAATCCCGTTGTGACTTTTAAGTTATCTAGCTCGCTAGGACCGTCTCGGTACGTGCATCACACTGATATCACCACACTCACGTGGTACAAATCACACAATACAATTATCGCATTTATGCCCTCAGCGGGCTAAAATTACCAGTTTACCCCTATCATGCAAACGGGGCCCTCATGCACATTTATACCATCTAAACATGCATTCCAATCATATATTCATTTAAATTCATATATTAACATATTAATTCACTTACTGCCCTCCAGGCACGCTAATGAAGGTCCTAAACCTTATTAGCAACTTAGGGTGTTACACTATCTATCATGTTAACTTCATGCACTTCCTCACACTCAATAGATTTAGCAACATTAAATACATTCAATTCAACAGTCATATTTCCAAAAGATAGTTTCAAAACACCATTACGACAATTTATGATTGCATTAGATGTAGCTAAGATGGTCTACCTAAAATGATAGGAATTTGAGCATGCATATTTTCCACAAGTTGAGTATCAAGAACAATGAAGTCAACAAGAAAATAAAATTTATCAACTTTTATCAAAACATCCTCTATAAAGCCTCTAGGAATTTTCATAGGATGATCGGCTAATTGAAGAGTTATAGAGGTAGGTTTTAGCTCACCAAGACCAAGTTGCTTATAAATAGAATAAGGCAATAAATTCACACTAGCACCCAAATCAAGTAAAGCTTTGTTAATAAAATGATCACCAATAATGCATGAAATTGTGGGACACCCAAGATCTTTATATTTAACAAGACTCGTATATTGAATAATGGAACTAGCTTGTTCAGTTAAAAATGCCTTTTTAGGAACATTAGTGTTTCTTTTAACAGTACAAAGATCCTTTAAAAATTTAGAGTAGGCAGGAATTTGTTTAATGGCATCTAAGAAAGGGATATTGATACTAACTTGTTTAAAAACTTCTAAGATGTCATTATATTGGCCACCTTTTTTAATTTGAAGTAATCTTTGTGGGAATGGGGCTTTTGGAATGAAAGGATGGATTGGAGTTTCCTTGTTTGAAGAGTCATTGGCATTAGAACTAGAAGGCTGACTCTTTTCTTTTTCAACCTCGGGTATGTAATCGGGTTTGACAATGTTCTTTCCGGACCTAAAAGTTGAAATTGATTTGACTTCTCCATTATGACTAGAGTTTCCTATCTCATATTGACCTTTTGGATTAGGGATAGGTTGACTAGGGAATGTTCCTTTTCCTCTATCAGCTAAAGCAGTGGCGAGTTGTCCTACTTGTGTCTCGAGTTTGGTAATTGATTAAGATTGATTTTGTAGGATTTTTTGAGTGGATTGCATAAATTGTTGTAAAGTATCTTCTAAGGAAGGTTTCTTTTGTTGAGGATATGGTTGATTTTGTTGGACATGAGTTTGGTTTTGTGTGTTGTATTGGCGCCCTTGATTCATTTGGGGTTGATTTTGTCTCCATGAAAAGTTCGGATGGTTTCTCCAATTTGGATTGTAGGTGGATGAAAATGGGCTATCATTTGGTTTCCCATAAGAATGAAGAGCATTGGCCTCCTCAGAAAAGGCTTCTTGGTAGGAAGGACATGATTGGGCATTATGGCAAGGTCTAGAACATATAGAACAAACATATTTTCATGGTTATATTGGAGAATTTATAGTTTGGCTTATGGCTAAAGCTTCTACTTTTCTCACTAATTTGTCTTATGATGTTATTAAGTCTAATTCATCTTTTACTTCATACCTTCCTCCTCTTTTTGGTGAATTAGTTGACCTAGACCTAGGATCAAAATAATTCCATAGTTGTGAATTGACAGACAAATCTTCAAGGGTGTCCCAAGCCTCTTGTCCTTGAAATTTTAAAATTTTTCGGGTATGCATTGATTGAATCGTTTGATGATTAGAGGGAGTCAAACCATCATAAAAATATTTTACAAGTCTCCATTTTTCAAAACCATGATGAGGACATTTTAATAATAAATCTTTAAATCTTTCCCAACATTCATAAAATTCTTCATTATCTTTTTGAAAAAACTCAGAGATTTCTCTCCCTAGACTATCAGTTTTAGACATAGGAAAAAATTTCAGCAATAATTTATTATAAAGTTGATCCCATGTAGTTATAGATCCTGTGGGAAGGGAATTTAACCAAGATTTTGATTTTTCTTTTAATAAAAAAGGAAACAACCTTAGTTTGACCGACTCATCAGAAATTTTTTGAAATTTAAATGTTGAGCAAATTTCTAAGAAATCTTTGACATGTATGTAAGGATCCTCTCTATCTAACCCATAAAAAGATGGCAACAATTGAATGATTGCTGGTTTAAGCTCAAAATGAGTAGCAGAAGTTGTAGGAAAAACAATGCATGAAGGAGCATTATATGAAATAGGTGCAAAATATTCAAGCAAAGTTTTTTCAGGCACAACATTTTCATCAACATGATTAGCAATTGGTTCCATGATGCTCAAATTCTTACTAACACTTTCAATTTCAAACAAAGATAGACGTCTTTTTACTAATCGATTTTTAGAGTTACGTTCCCAATGATGCATACAATTTTCACAAAGCAACAGAGATAATCTCAAACAAACAATTTTCTGATGTGGAAGATCAGTTAAAACCGCAACCACAGAGCATACTTATAATTTTTAGAGATTTCACAACAATATAATTCTTATGGTTTACTTGTCCCCAGGCCTATTTGATTCCACTTACTCGCACACTACTAACAACTCCCCGAGGTTAATTAGTAGAGGCTCATTGGGAATTTTGTTCAAATTTCCTTTAAGCAAAAATTGCTTATGGTGAAAGGACAAGATTTAGGTTTTTTTTCATGTATTTTTCAAAATTACACTAAAATATGATAAAAGACAGAAAAATAAAGTAAAATTAAATGAGACTATAAAGTTAGGCAAGAGTAGGGAGGCATAGCATGCCATCAACCATAACAAAAATAAGGTAAAAATTAGGAGGCACAAGTGCCATCAACTAAAACATAAGATAAAAGACTAGGAGGCAAAATTGCCATAAACTATCTAGGAGGCAAAATTTCCATCAACTAGTAACTTGCAATAAATAAATAAAAATAACAACAAGATAAATAAAGAAAATTACAACAAAGGTTAGGAGGCACAAGTGCCGTCAACTAACAAAGAAATACAAGGAATAAAAATTACAACAAAATTATAACAAAATTAGGAGGCACAAGTGCCATCGACTATAAAAATTAAAAAGATAGATAGGAGGCACAAGTGGCATCAACTGAAAAAACAATAAATATAGAAATATAAGCAAGTATTTTTTTTATGGGTGGTAGAACTGTCCCAATTTTTCTTTTTATCTTTTTTTTTTTAGTTTTATATAAATATATATTTCTTTATATTTTTGTATATATAATTTTTTTTCTTTTTTTTAACTGCAAAAAATAAAATAACTAGTAGAAGAATTTACTAACCTTGAGATAAATTTCGTTTCTTTTCTCCTTGCAACTCCCCGGCAACGGCGCCAAAAACTTGATGTACCCAAAAACAGGTATGTTTTAAATATTTATACTTGCAAGCACACGAATCGTATATGGAATATAGTGTTCGTGTAAGCACGAGATCGAACCCAAAGGAGTTGTCTAAAATCAAAAAAGAAAACTATTTTAAATCAAAATTAATAAAGCCTAACCTAGCTCCAAAGATTGATGAGGTTTAATGTCATGAATATAAAATAAAAGATTTAAAATAAAGCTATTTAAGAGAATGAAAATAACTCAATAAGGATTTTAAAATAAGTGATAAAAGGAAAGATTATTAAGATACTAGATTCCACAAAATGTAAGTTTAATAATATTTATTAGTATATTGATTCCCAAGTTTTAGTGATAGTTAAAATAAGTCAAACTATCATTTTCCAAATAGATTTATAATTTTAAGCACAAATTACTTCTAGAAAGATATGATTTTTCTTCACTTTTCAAAAATTATAATTTCAAAGTATTTAATGTGAATCAACCTAATGAAACAACAAAAAATCAAATAACATTATTTATAAGGTAAAACATAATATTTTTGTTCTAAGCATGGATGTGTACAGTTTAATGACACTTCTTACACAAAGAATATTATGTTTTTGCAAAATGAAGAACAAAGTGCATATTATCTAACAATCCAAAATATGAGATATTAAAGATGAAAGACATATATGAAGAAGAAAAATCCATAAACTTTGTTGCATTACAAGGGAAATCAATATACAACATAAATATTATCTAGTTACAAGTTGCTTCATCATGATCTTAATAATCTTATGAAAAAGATTAGAAGCAGATAGCTAGAATAGATTTTACAAAATAAACAAAATACATACCTGAAAATGCTCTTGAAAAACCCCAAAATGGAAGAGAGAATGGTAGAGAGAAAATGGGAGAAAAGAAGATGGCAACCAAAAATTAAGCACCATCAAATGGTCTTGAAATTCTATATTTATAGCCAAAATGAGATTATTAAAATAATCAATTTAAATTAAGTAAATTGATTGGATTAATTAAATAAAGTAAATATGGCATGTAGGGGTAAATTATAGGGTGTAATGATGATTTTTGTGGTGAAAATGTGTAGAAAAAATGGGTAAAAAGTTGGCATTTTGGACATAGGGGACAAATGTACATTGTTGGGCTCAAAATGGGGAAAAGGCAGCTTGTTGGCTGCTGGTTGGGTGGCTGTTTTGGCTGGGCTGGGCGTGGAAAGGAGGTGCTTGAGCTGGCCCGTGTGGTGTGACTGCTGTCTTGGATTGGGTCCAACTGGGCTTCAGGTGCAGCTAGGCTGAAGAGGAGCTACTGAATGTTGGGCTGAAGTAGCACAGGAAGCTTATGGATGGATGGTATGCTTCGGTGGCAGCTGGGAAGATTGGGAGCAGCTAGTGTTGGGTGGTGATGCTGGGTTGGTGGCGTGGCAGCTGCTAGGAAAGGCTTCGACTGGGAGAGGCGTTGTGCTGCTTGGAGGAGCTTTGAGGAGGCACGACTTGAGGAGATTTCAGTTGGGCCTGGGGAGCTGCTGGGCTTCGGTCTGAGATGGGTGCAACAGATGGGCCTGAGTGGCTTTTGGTATGGCTGGGCAGGGGCCTGAATTTCACAAATGCTACAATTTTTCCTTTTTTCTTGCTTTTCAAGAGCCCAAAAATACAACATATCTCCTAGAAAAAAACATAAATAAAATTAAAACTAAATATTTTCAATAATCAAATATACAACATAAGTTCCATGAAAATATTAATTAAAACTTAACTTATATTTAACATTTAAGTTCAATAATGCAATATTTTTTTTACCTCAAATTAAACAACAATAATTCAAATAATTAACTACAACATTTTACAACAAAATAACTATAAAAACAAACAAAAATATATAAAATCAAAATAAACCCAATAAATTCAAAATTACTTTAAAACTTAATAAATTAATTAAAAACTCAAGAACTAAGCAACAATTAGCATAAAAAATGTGGAAAAATAACTCTATTTTGTAGAGTTATCACGTGGATTGAATTGTCACGACGAAGAATGTCGGTCGATGGCTAGAGTGACTCTGAATTAGAAACTGTGAGGTAGGAAGTGAGAATTATTTATTATGGGGAAATGAGATGAGAGACAAGAAGTATTCTGTTTCAGAATTGGTTTAGAGGACGAATGAAGTTATTAAGGATTGTTAGATCAAGAGTGTTTGCTTTATTGAAAAGACATAAGAGAGTTTGCAAATTAATGTATGTGAACGTGGTGTTCCAGGACTGGAGACTTTTTTCTTCTCTGAGTATTGTGGACTAATAAGGATAAGATAGTATGGGAAAGAAAGAGGAGTTTTGACTCTAGATTGATTAGACTTATGAGATCCTAGTAAGGATTAGGCCAGGGGTCTACAGATTAGCCTTACCCTAGCATGGGTAGAGGCTCATAAGGTGTTACTGGTGCCAATTTCAAGGAATGAGGTGTTGAGTACTACACCTGATTGGGTGAAGCGACCCTAGAATTTCAGTGGCACTTACTGTGTAACGAAAAGCCAGTGGAAATCCTGGATAGAAGAGATAAAGTCTTACAGAATAAGACTGTCACTATAGTGAGGGTGTTACAAAGAGATAGCTGGATAAAGGACTAGACTCTGAAGTCATAGTTAGATTGGTGGGATTAGTATCTAGAGATGTTTGAATAAATTTTGAGGACGAAATTTCGATAAGGAGGGGATAGTTATAACGTCCCAAATTTGCTAATAAGACTTAGAGCCTCGATTAGTGTGCCACGAGGGCATAATTGGATTTATATGTGAGATTAATTGAATAAATGTGTGACTACATGGAATACATGATTTATATGGTAATATGAATTATGTGCATGTTTATGTGTATTAAATATGCATGTGGGCCAGTTCTTGTTAATAAGGGAATATTTGTAATTTTGACCTGTTGAGGGTATAAATGCGATTATATGTGTTAAATGATTGAGACCACAATATTATGTGGATATATTTGCGATATTCGGCTCGAGGCGATCCCAGTGAGTGGAATAGTTACAACGGGGTTAAAAACCCAGCTCGGGGTGAGCCTCGGGGTATTTTGGGAACGTAGTCCATACTCGGGATTTATTGGGTAACGTGTAGTTATTTTGTGATAAATTGGGTATGTCAGGATTAATTGGTAATTTATAGGACTACTTGAGGATTAGTGTGGAATAAGGCAAATGTCATTTTCCCTCGGGT
The DNA here is from genome assembly GCF_963169125.1 of Humulus lupulus. Classification (NCBI taxonomy): domain Eukaryota; kingdom Viridiplantae; phylum Streptophyta; class Magnoliopsida; order Rosales; family Cannabaceae; genus Humulus; species Humulus lupulus. The sequence goes on along the minus strand of NC_084798.1, from coordinate 161,781,234 downwards.
GCATTAAATAATAAGGTTATGAATAAGGGGTATTTTAGTCTTGTTTCAAACGAATAGACTTAACCCATGGCCTGTCTTAGCGGCCTAAAGGCCATAGGAAGCCTAGAAACAACCAGAAAACATAAGGAAACAAACATTCTCAGCCTCTCTTTCTCTCTCACGGTTTCCTCTTCTCCCTTGAGGTAGTTTGGCTTCCTTGAGTTCTTGAGGTGATAGTTTGAGAATTAAAGCTGAGAATTGGAGCTAGGGTTGGGGTCAAGGCAGGTTGAGGTTTGGAGCTATGAACTAAGGTAAGGACCCTTCCATGCTGTGATGAATGTTTTTAATTAGTTTAAACTTTGGCTGAGGTTTAGACTTTAGTTTTAGTTCCTTGAGTTGTGGTAAGATTGTTGGCTTGTTTTTGGGTGATTAATAATGCTTGGGCTATGTTCCTGAGAGTTCTAGACTCAATTGTGGCTTGGATCTGTGTTTAAGATGAATTTTGGTGAATTTGGGTCGAGGAAAATGCAGGGAAAAGCCCCAAAATTTCTGAGTTTCGTGCTCGAGCCATGACGCTATTCTTCAAGCGCCGCAGCCCGTGTACATGATAGGGCCTTGGCGATTCTCTGAAATCTTCTAAGCGCTGTGGCGCTGGTTGGGGTGCGTCGCGACTCTAATAGAAAATGTTAGCCAAATAAGGTTTTTGAGTATGGGAACTCAAATCTAAGGGCTCGGGAAGGATTCTACAACCCGGTTTAGTAGAATTCGAGGTCCCGGAGGCTAGGAATGAATTTTGAAACTTTTAATTGGTTTAGTATTTGATGGATAACCATTATTATGTTGTGACTAGGGGTACCGCAAGGATCGGGATAGAAAAGGATCGTGCTCGTTGTCACCCTACCCTATCACAGAGGACTTGAGGTAGGAAAACTATTTCTTGCACCCAGTGTAGGGTGTGCGCCCCAATTGTAGGGCACAGAAGGAAGTGTGACATGATTCCATTATAGTTGAATGTTTGTTTCAAATGAATTTATGCTATTATAACTGTTTGTATTAAATGTCTGATTATGAGACCGGTAATGACATCACATGTGTAATGTGCACCGTAGTGGTGAGGCCATAATGCAGACCTGGGATCCGCTACAGTGGAGGGGCCATTATGAAGATGGAATGTCCATCCACTGGGCATGAGTCGTATAATGTTTGGAAATTCTATATGAGTATGATGTGGTTATAGAGTATGAAATATATGATAATGTAATATGCTTATATGTATGATTGCTGGGTTTTCTTGCTAGGCCTTGGCCCATGGGTTCTTCGTGGTGTAGGTAAGGGCAAAGGAAAGCTGGACCAGCCATGAGTTAGAGAGCTATAAGGGTAGCGTGTACATACTCAGCATGCTTGGCTGCCACAGAGGAGATATTTTGTGGAACAAGAGTTTAGTTAAAATTTTGTCTCTTAGGTCGACTAAGTTTGTATTTATCTTTGGATGAACTTGTATTTATTTAAAACCTTTGGGATCCCTTGTATCTACTTAATCTTTTAAATGAAAATTCCAACTTTTGGCCATATCTTTTGATACTTAAACTGTCGTTTAAACCTAATTACACTTTTAAGTCAAAATGACTCGCTTAACGAGTTAAGCACTATTCTTAACACACGGTGTAACAGGCCTGACTATTCAAGGCATTATAATACGTGCCAAGTAGGAACCTAATGCCTACTTGAAATGGGAGAAGTAACGGGTGAGCTAAAAGCCCAGTAAGGAAGTAAAAACATATAGAAACAACAGGAAAATACAACATTTCTATACTTCTCATCTTTTCTTTAAATGAAATATAACACACATTCATTCAATTTCTATATAATTACTTTATTTAAAAATAAATAAACAAACAAATAAAGTACCTACTCAATGAGGAAACCAGGAAACATAATCCTAGGAACTGATCCTCCTGTGCCGACTTGGGGCCTATGGCGCGTTCGCCCTGTGAGTTACGTCATACCTTAGTAACTCCTATGTTGTATAGCGTACATAACGCTAAAAACATTGTTTCTCTTTTATTCAATCATTCCAAAGATCAAACACAATACTCATAATAACTTACCACATGAGGTACCCATTTTACTTTCAAACATTGAGAACAATATACATAGTAATCTTGCTAACTTCCTTACCTCAAGTCTAAGCAATTACGAGAGCGTGACAACTTCACAACGAGCCTAGAATAATAATCAAAACACTTGTCTTAATATCATGTAAAACACACATGAATGCGTCAAAACATATCATATGTGTGCATGGGTCATGCACACGTGACACCTATCTTAAAACAAGTTGAACCACTCTCTAATTTCTAGCATAATCTCATACATAAAATCATGCTTGCATGCCCCACATAAAATCATGGAAAATTATGCCATTACACATAACAATCTTAAAGTTCTTCAAACAAGGACCTTAGACTTACTGAATTAACATACAATTACGCGTAAAAATGCATTTGCATGTAAGATGCATATGTGAAACCATTCTTGAAAACTAAATCAAAGTTGAAAATATCATACACTTTATTTCTTGACAATTTTACAAAAAATTCAGCAAGCATTATTAAACTCAAATTAATTCCCCATTAATTTCCTAGCATACTTGCTACCATTTTGTCATCTTAAAAACCATTCAAAAACATGCATTATGACTTAATTCCAAAATTCAATTCAAACTCACAAACTAGTCATGGCCTAAATTACAATAGGCAAGGATACCAACTTTAATTCAACATAGGCATAAACTTGTTTAATACTCATAATTCAATTTAGAAATCATACCCCAAAATAATTAATCAACTTATTAATCATGCTTTTAATTTCAACCATAAAATAAGAAACAATATTTTTTCTAAATTAAAAATGAAAATGTGAATTATTTTGAAGTCTCTTTCTAGAACACCTAATCACATAGATTCATGGTGTTCACAATAATTCCAAAACTTGTTTAAAATACACTATCATCATGGCACAAAATCACTCTTAGATACACATGCTTTCTATTCTCGTACATTTAAAAAAATAAATCAACATGTAATTCATTTATTTACCTTTAAATTTTAAGCTTATAATTTCATATAAATTATAGAATTTTCTTAATGGAATGAGAGAATAAAATATGTAAATCTAATCCTTTTGTGGGATAAACTCATTCTTATTCTACTCATTCTTGCTAAATAAACATACTAACAATAAAATTCAACAAGTACATAAAATCATAAAAATAACAAACAACACTTATTAATATTCCAACAATACATCGTAACCTTAAAAGGAATTGATTCCTAACATGCTTGCCATTCCAAATCATCAAATCATACATAAAATCATGACATAAAAATAATAGATGAATTGACATAGCACTATTGCATGCTCCTTATAAATTACCAATACTCTATAATATCAATAAACATATATTTATTCATTTTTTTTACTAATACAACAATGGATTTATTTACTTCAAGAACCAAGAGTGACAAACAAAATATACCCTTTTATGCAAAACAACCACCACAATATCTAACATGCCTTTTTATCAAGAAAAGAAACAAAACCACAAAATCAAGAAAAGAGATGAGCACTAGAATTTCCATTACCTCTTTATATGTGGCACAACACTAGAAATAGTTTTAAATGCTTGATACCACAATAACCTAGGTTCAATTGAAACCCAAAAACACTATATCTTAAAATCAAGAAGAGAATAATAGATTAAAGAATTCAGAAACACAAGATCACTTTACCTTTTCTTCTTATTTTCTCTACTAGGGTTTGAAATACCTTCTTTCTCTCTTCTCTTTTTTTTCTTTCTCACGAGCTCTCTCTCTCTCTTCTCTCCTTGTGAATTCGGTAGCCACCAAGTTGTTTGTAACTAGTTTACCATATGCACAGCAGAAAAAATGTGGTGGTGAGCCTAGGGATTTAAAAAAAATTATTTAAATAATCGGATCCACTAATATGCAAAAGATTAATCAATGAGAAAGAAAAATATGGGGATTTACCAGTTTGAGAACAATCAAGAATCATTGCTATCTTTTAGTAACTCCAATGAACATCCAATCCAAAGAAACATTTTCAATACTTAGACAAAGATCTTCCAAGATGTATTTATACACCTCAAGACGTGTGTGGGCACGTAGAGTAATGGCGTGAAAATTTATGATTCACAAGATGTACTCAACTCATGAGATCTTGAAATATTAGGTCTGAGACCTTTTTCAAGGATACAGAAAAAATAATACGATATATTTTCTCTCTGTGTAAAATACTTAAAATTCTCTAGAATCTTGTAGAAACTAATTTCTTTCAGATAGATTTATGAAAGAATTAATTAAATTCAAAATTTAAATTATAAATCAATTAATAAATAAATAAAAGAAATATCTAAGACCAAGTCTTGGACCTAGCCCTACGTCAATCACAATGCATGCACTGTAACTGGCATATACCATATCCCAATTTCAGGGATATGTATCTCAACCATTTTTATTTAATAGTCATTTATTCAAAATTACCTAAAACTAATAACTTATCTTATCAAATTAATTAAAGAATAAATATCATTTCAAATTTGAATCCAATTTGAATTATCATAAATATCTTTTCACATTATTTAAATAAATAAAACTAATTAATTATCATAATTATTTAAATTCCATTTTCGAAAATGCCAATTTTATATAAAAAATAATTTTAAAAAATTATATTTGTTGACCTCCTTTTTCGCTATCAACCTAATAATAGAACTTAAATAAAATAATAAAGAAATACACTAAGGATTTACGTGGTTCAGGTTATAAAACAACCCTAATCCACGAGTCTTTAGTATTAGAGTTCTTGAAGCTTGAGATGACAAGCTTCAATGGGGTTTTCTCAGGCAGCGTATATATTACTTTGAGTACAAAAGTTTGGAACCCTTTTACAATGGTATCCCAACCCTATTTATAGGGGCCAAAGGTCATTAATATCATTAATTACAAATACTCCCCAATTATTTGGGGAGTTAATTGTTGTTTAGCCCTTCTGAATGTTCTAATTTAGATTATGGGCCCGTGTGTATCGCAAGGGGCCCAATTCGCAAGTTGCAACCCACCAACTTTACAGGAGACACGCTTTTGACACTGTTAGTGTGCGGCTGCACGTTTTCCCATGTTATGTGGCGTTGTGTGAAATACCAATTTTCGAGTGCACAAACTCGGTGCCACTAGTTGAGGCGCCCAAAAAGTTATCATACAATCTTATGGTGGCCCAAGGCTACAGTGATTGACAACTGGCGCTCTCTCCAGGTCCGAGGACAAAGCTCCTAGACCTGGAGGACTATCGGATCAAGAGGAAGGGAGGACATCTAAGGTGGTCCTCGGAACACAACTTCACTTGGAGACATCGACGCCTAAAATAGGGAACTCAACTTGCTGGGAGGATACTACACTGCGAGGAGCTTTGGACAAATTTTTTAGAGCTTCACCATCCTCTCGATGAGCCTAATTACTTCTCTAATGACTACCACGTGTCCAATGATGAAATCACGAACAACATTGCCCTCCCAAGTTTTCACTTGTCCTCGGATAGTGGAGACTTAGTGTAACGTCCCAAAGTTCCTAATAAGGCTTGGTGCCTTGATTAGGGTGCTGGGAGGGCATTATTGGAATATTATGTGTGATATTATATGATTTCATGGAATATTTATGTGATTATGTGAATTGCACGAGTTATATTATAATATGATTGGTTATGCCTGTTTAAGTGTATTAAATGTGCTTAAAGGCCTGCTTTTGATAAAGAAGGGGTCATATTTTGTAATTTTGACCAACTAAGGGTATAACTGCGATTATATGTGTATTATATAATTGAGACCACATTATTATGTGGATATCTTTTAGATATTAGGTGAGAGTCAGTCCTTTTGAGGAAAGTAGTGGTAAAGTCACAACGTGGGATAAATACCCGGCTCGGGGTGAGCCAAGGAATATTTTGATAATTTTTTGGAGTATGAGTCATATTTGGGTAAAAATAGTGGCATTTTGTGATTGGTTGGATTAATTGGGAATTATAAGTGAAATTTGAGATATAGCGGGATTGTGTTTTCAAATGACCTTTTTGCCCTTAGTAGGCTTTGGGGGAGGCTTATGTGGGCAAAGACATTTTAATCATTTTGAACCACTATGTTAGTTGTGCCAAGATTGAGTTAATTAACTCAAAACACATTTTCTCTCTCTCACACTCTCTCTTGTTGCTCTCTCTCTCCCTTTTTCTTGTTGGAAGTTAGCTTTGGCTTTGGAAAGCTCTTGAATTCTTGAGTTTAGAAGGAAGCTTGGTGGGATTGAAGTTAGTTTTTGGAGAGTCTAAAAGCTGTTAAACTGGGGGGACCGGTTGTGAAGTTCTATTTGGCAGAGGTAAGTTACGTTCTTGAAGCTTTTTTGAGTTTATGGAGAGAGTTTGAATTTTCAATTTAGGGTTGTTTTAGTGGGTTTCATAAGGTTGGTTATTGTGTATCTGTGTTTCTGGGGCCATTTTAATGGTCAATTATGATTAAAACTTAGTTTTTGGGTCATATTTGGGAAGTTGCGATTTTGGAAAATCACTAGTTTTTCTGGGTTTCGGGGTGGCATCGCGGCGCTTGGAAATAGCGTCGCGACCCTCTTGAGTGTTCTTGAGGTAGGGGATGCCTTCTACTTCCTTGGCACCGCTGCCCTTAGTGGACAGCACCGCAACGCAAATTCAGGGGAACATTTGGTGTGCTCTCTGCCTAGTCAGGTGCCGCAACCCTTAGTCGTGGCCGCTGCGGTACTAATTGGGAAAAATCCGTAAATGAATTTTTGAGTTTTGGGAACCCAAACCTAAGGGTTCCGGAATGATTCTACTACCCAATTTAGTAGGATTTAAGGTCCCTGGGGGCTAAGGTTTGTTCTTGAAATCCTTTACTGGTTCAATTGTTGATGGATAGTCTGTATATGGTTGTGACTAGGGTGTACTGCTAGGCTCGGGAGGAAAGCATCACACTCAGGGTCATTATATTCATGCACTCAAGGCCCAAGGTAAGAAAAATGCACCTGGAATGAGATTAGGGCTCGAGCCCCACTTATTGAACATGGTTATAACCATTCATTGGAATGTTTAATTAAACATGAATGAATGTATTATGCATAGCTATGTTATATGTGAAATGCTAATTTGTTTGTATTTTATTGAAAAGCTCGGCTTATAAGCCGTGGTCGGCATTAGCATGCGAAATGCAGGCCGTTAGAGTTGGGCCAACCTAGAAGCGAGATATATGCTTGAGTGACTCTATAGCTACTTGAAAGATTGAAGCGCGGTATACGCTGGTGTGACCCTATAGATGTTGAAAAAGAGGGAAAGTGTAGTATGCGCTTGGGTGGTCGTATGGTCAGTTAAATGGATTGAATGCATGCCTAAGTATTTGTTATAACTGCTAAGCCTGCTATTTATGATCTGAAATCTGTTGAATATTTGTTTATGTTATTATCTGTGTTTTCTTGCTGAGGTTTGGCTCACGGGTGCTACGTGATGAAGGTAAGGGGAAGGAGAAGCTAGACCAGCCATGAGTTGGAGAGCTTCGGGGGCGATGTGTACATAAGCAGACTACTTGTTCACCACATTCGAGACCTTTTTTGTGGATCTAGGACCATAGTTCATTTGCCGCTTAGGTTGGCCACTTTGCACCTTGTTTATTTTTGTAACGACATATAAACCCTTTTCTAGGATCCCATGTTTATACTGAAATCTTTCAATGAAAAGTAATATCCTTTGAGCCAAAATTGTTAATACATGTTCCTTGAGTTGGTTTTAATTACACCTTTTAAGTCCAAATGACTTGTTTAGCAAGTTAAGCACTATTTAAAACACACAGAGTAACGATCCTGGATTAGTAGGTTGTTACACTTAGTCTGAAAGGAGCAATTTCAAGGGTCTTTGAGAGGTGACTCTTGAGCTCTTCATGATGTCATACTCAAAAATTGTGAAACCATGTGTTGAATTCCCATTGCTGGGCCCATAAATCAGTGTAATTAATGAGTCAGTTCCAGTCCCTAGAATCTGTACCCGAAGTGTCATTTCACCATGTAGCTGAGGCTACCTTCTCCCATGCTAATAATCACGATCCATGGATTGATAATCATGAATGTTGGATCACGTTCGAGTGCCTACCCCATAGTTGATCTGTTAGAAACACAATCAGAGTGCACAATGAATGGGCATGGTGGGTCCAGTTTATAAACAATAATTTTTTCTATCTCTCATATAAACAGTTTATATGTTCAAGAAAACAACCAGACAGGAACAACTGATATGCAATATCATTAATCATGCAACATATACACAATTATACACATACTTATATGTATATCATATCCACATGTATACAAACATTCAAGAACAAAAATATTTACCTCTTGAAGCCTATCAAGTGTCCTTTAGTCTTTTCATATGTATAATGATATTCGTATCCAATGCTTTGAGTACTAAGACCACGATCTTCCGGAGTGTTCTCTACACCTCAAGATGTGTGTGGGTACATAGAGAACAAGGGTTTGTAATTTAGAAATTACAAGTTTATCTCAACACATGATTACTTGAATATTGGCTTGAGAAATGTTAGAATAATAGAAGAAGATGACAATTTCTTGTCTGACAAATTCCGAAACATTTCTCAATCACCAGTCTCTCTTTCTTATTATCGAATAATATATATATATTAAATATTATATATTACCTTATTATTCACAATAAAAATAGTAATATAATACAATCATAATGATTATAAGAATATATTTAGGTAATATCTAACTTACCAAATTTGAAAAAATCTATTTTCAAATTATTAATTAATTAAATAAATAAAATAAAAACAATACTGATACTTTATCAGTACCATCTTACACATATGGCACATTTCCTGGATTGTGTCATACGTGTAACAATATTCCGTTTCAGGGAATATTGCATTTTCTTATTTTCTATTATTTATTTATTTAATTAAAATCAATTCTTCCCACAAAATATAGTATCTCTTTTTAAAGAAAAAATCACAACCATATTTCAATATTTAAATTTTAAATTCAAAATTCAAAATCCAAATTGATGATCATCATTATCATCATCCTTTTAAAAATCAATCAATCAAAAACTATTTTTTCTCACACTCAAATACAATAATTAATTTCAAAAATTTATTAATTTATTTATATATACATTTCGAAATTCTATATTTAGATAAATAAATATATTTTTGAAAATTTAATAATTAATTATTTAACCTCAATTATCATATAATTGTATATTTGATTCGAAGAACAAATTTTTTCTCAAACTTCCAAATTACAGTTTTACCCTTGTATCAACTCTTAACTTGATATAGTGTTGATAGTGTCATCCCGGGGACCTATGGACCTATAGTATCAAGTTCCAATAAATATTAGATTATTAATCAAAGCTCTTTGATTTAATAATCATATTTATTAATCTCATGATTACTCCACTATAAATATGAGATTGAACTCTTGATAATTATAGACATATATATAGTGTACTTTACTAAAGAGTAAAGTGTCCATTGATATAATCATTACATACAATGTTAATCCTCTATTAATGGTTCATAATTAAAAGGTAATAAAATTACCGTTTTACCCTTTTAACTATATCTAGTTCCTAGTGTACCATTGATTTTACTAGTAAAGGTTGTGTCACAACAAGTTTGCGACATGAGCGCTCATAACCTTTTTAGTTCAAAAATTCAACCTAATAGGGAACCATTATTCAATATGTAAGAAGGTATAGATTCCATATCTATTAAACTATGTCCCCAGCCATATATATCATTGAGTCCCCGAAACAATTGTTCTTAGCCTGATCATTCTGACAAACCCTAACGCATGAATCACAGGATCAGATGACATATATAGGAGTTCATAGTAACCTCAAGATTAAGATCATCGTGTATATGATCATCGTTTGATGTGTTTGATTAATACTATGAAACGATGTCTAAACAAGTATTAACAAATCACATCTGGTCCACTTCTATATATCACTATATATAAAGTACCTTCACTATATATAAAGTACCTTCACTAAAGTAATACTACACTAGTGACCCAGATCTAGGTCACTTGTATTCATAATATTATTGAACCGTACTGACAGTAATTAATCTAAAGATTCCATAACTTTATTTTACTGCGAACTGTTTCAAGTTTATTATCTTAATCTCGATCCTCTCATACCAATATGAGATTATGACCACATAGATAAACTTAAGATTTTTCTAATATTTACTTAATATTATCAACATAATATCAGACAATCTATATATATATATAATAATTCAATTCAATTATTTATTTCATTTATAACATTTGTAAACTACAATTGCTTTAAGGGCACTATTCCCAACAATATCCCACTTGCCCTAAAGCAAATTGAGGCATCTCTCTTAATGTGTCAATCATATTATCCTGAACGAATTTGTCTGACAAAGTCTTTGTAAACAGTTTTGTAAGAGATTGTTTTGAAGCTATCTTCAAGATTATTACATCAATTATGTAAAATTGTCTTGAATTAAATGATACTTCATTTCATGTGCTTTACCCTTTCATGATTTCTATTTCTTCTAGATTATTTATATTTTTGGGGTTTTATGCCCTAATTAAAACTCAATTTCTTAGTAATCTCAGTTTATTATCAATAAAAGAATATAAATCAATTTTGGACTTGGTCAATCACTTTGCTCATATGTTTTATTTTCATGATTATTTGTTTAATATAAACTTCTATTAAATCACGAGCATATAGATAATCATATTTAGTGTGACGTTATCACAATGGAATATAAATATGATTATATGTGAAAAAATAAGTTAGTCCCAAGATTAGTTAGTGCAGAAGATTTACACTGACTTGCCAATCTACGATATGATCTACTTACACATTGTAGTGTTATGTTCTTTCTAGAACATTAGCAAAGTAGATAAGTTCGAACCTATTTGTTAAATCAAACAGGACTGATAATGACAGTAGATAGGATAAGTAAACATATCGTTATTATTTATTCTAGTCATATCGTATAGTTGACCATAGGTCAATTCAAACTCAATTTTAAGTGGTTAGTATTCTATCTGATTGTATTATTTGAGTTCTTTGACTTGTTTGTTACCAGCTTACCCTACAGACTAGTCCACACTTACATCTTGAGAAATCGGTAGTATAATTGAGTGGTAGTGTTAATCATAGATATGAACATCTATATCTTCTGATGAACAAGTAAAATGATGGTTTCCTTTTAGTTTTGTTAAAGATGCTAAATGATAGAGATCTCATTTCAGTAATTAATATTAGTTTACAGAAATATCATTTACCAGGAACTAGGTGTTTAAGGATAAAATACAATGAGGGGTAAAATGGTATTTTAGTCCCATCTCATTGTAGACCGTCTATAGAGGGTTGAGTGACAATTATGGTTGTAACAATGGATAATTAATAGCGTATCTATATATTGTTATGGAGCGTTCTATGAACTCAAGAGTGCAATTCCGAGTCTTTAGTGGAGTCACGAGGAATTAATAAGTTAGTAAATTTATTTTTTAGATTTATGATAACTTATTGGAGCTTGATTTCATAGGTCCATGGTCCCCACTGTACCTTGGATAAAATCATCTAGATAGTCTCAATTAATTGATTTAATTATCAATTAGAATTATCAAAGTTGACCAGGTTAATTTTGGATAATTTCATAAACTTATATAATTTAGAGAAGAAAAAAGATTTTAGGGAAATTTTTTAATTAAGACAAATTGGTGTCTAAATTAATAAATAAGTTTAAATCAAGTTTCAAATTATAAATAATTAATTTGATAAAGGATTTAAATAATTATTTATTTAATTAATCAATAGAAAATAATACAAGCCTTGATTTTAAGTACAATGGGTTTATAATTAAATGAGAAATTTAATGGGCCTAAAGCCTATGAGAATTTTTACCTATTTACCCAAAATACTTGGGGTGATGATGTGGCACGATTGGGGCGCTAGTGGATAGCACATGACTGATTATTGCAAAAGACCTGGTTGACCAACAATCAGATTATCAAGAGGAAAATTAAGTTGCTCGATGGGCGCAAGAAATATGCTGAACAACAAGGAAGAAGATGTGCTGACATATATGACAAGATATGCTCGTATGATCGAAGCCAGAATTCAAATGCAGTTATGAGTTATATATTTCTAGAATATTTGACTTTCTTTATATGTAAATATTATTATTTTTGTTATTATTTAAATATGCTTGTAACATAAGTTAAGACACCCCATAGGCCCACATGTACATCCTTGAGCCTATAAATAAGACTCATGTGATTCATTTAGAGGGAGGATAATTTGGTAATCAAGAGAGAAAGATAATGTTTTTATCCACAAAACTTGTACTCATCTTCAACCTCGTGAAACTCCTGAACCCTAGTTCGCTGATCAGAGATCGCATATTTTGAAGTTCTACATTAATAAGAACATGAAGTGGAATTTTTTTTTGAAATAGATAGGAGGCTATCGTTCCCGATTTTCTCTCTTCCATGGCGAAGAAGAAGCGTGAGGTTCGAAAGTCTGCACCTCGATTGTCTGAGCAAGGATCCAGTAGTAGTCAGAATAATGAGAAGGAAGAAGCTGGTGGTATGCAATCTACGAATGGATTAAGTTTAGTAGCAGAAACTATAACAGATGGGGTAACTGTGCAGGAAGAAACAATAACAGAAATGATTAATAAGGGTGAATCTGCGATTCCTCCGACTCTGATTCGTGAACGACGACTGAGTAAGGATTGGGCTCGGGTAGTGGAAGAAGAGATGGATGTGAGTGAAGATCAGGAGACTCTCCAGGAATCAGCTCAAAAGCATTGGAATTCTTTTATGAAGGAAAACAGGTTTGCTCGTGACCCCCATCTTACATATCAGGAACCTTTGATTAAGAATGGCGTTAAGATTGCCCAAGTCGATGCTGAGGAGGTGAAGTTCCAAGCTGCGAACTGGAGCTCTGCTATAATCTGTATTGTGCTTGGTGCGAATCCTCCAATGGCAGTGTTTGAGGGGTATATTAAGCGTATTTGGGGCCATCTTGGGATTGCACAGATAGCACGTATGACCATGGGTTTAACAATGGTGAAATTTAATGATGAAGCGACTAGAGATCTGGTTTTAGAGAATTGTGTTCTTCAGTTTGATAGAAAACTGGTTATACTCAGACCGTGGTCCTTAGATCTAGATGCGGTTAAGTTAGTCTGATCTGTACCATTATGGATTCGACTTCATGATCTAGGTCTTCAATACTGGGGGAACAAATGCCTAAGTGCATTGGTTAGTACTATTGGGAAACCTAGAATGGTGGATCAGTACACTAGGGATCGCACTAGGATTCAATTTGCTCGGATTCTGGTTGAGATGGATATAACGGATGCACCACCGAGAATGATTCAATTTCTAAATGAAAAAGGCCAGTTTGTGGAGCAGGGGATAGATTATGAGTGGTTACCAGTGAAATGTAAAACATGTTTGGATTATGGCCACATTATGGCAGACTGTAGGAAAGGGGAAGTTGAGAAGAGAGTGAGGAATATAGAGAGGAATGCCCCTGTGACTAAACCAGAGGAACACTCTCAGATCCCTCCCACTTCGATTCCTGTTTCTTCTAAGATACAACCATCTGGTTCAGGAAAAAAAGATGATCAAGCGCTGAGTAATAATGACTGGAAAACTCCTAGGAAAACTACTGGTTTAAGAATGAAGGAACATGCTACAGGTTCTACATCAGATCATGATGAAGAGGCTGGGCAGAGATCAGTGAACGTTTTCAGTATTTTGCAGGACAAGGAAGGTTATGAGGAAGAGGAGGTAGAATGTAGAGAAATAAAGGGTCCTAGTTTGTCTACTACTTAACCATGGATTGTTGTAGTATTGGAAGTTGGAATGTTAGGGGGTTGAATAATAAAGGTAAGCAAGAGTCTGTGTTGGAATTTTGCAATGTGAATAAAATTGGAGTTGGGGGTTTGTTAGAAACTAAGCTAAAAGGGAATAAAGTTCAGGAGTTGATGGACAAAAAATTTGCTAGTTGGGAGTTCTATAACAGTCCTATTGTTGAGGGCAGGTTGTTGATTATATGGAGGAAAAGCTTTGTTAGAGTTTTGGTTATTGTTGAATCTTCTCAGCATGTTCATTGTGTGGTTAAAATGGCTGGTCAAGTTAATGCTTTCTGTCTCACTTTTGTTTATGGTTTTAATACTATAGAAGACAGGAAGATTCTATGGCAAAATCTGGTGCAGCTCAATTTTCCTGTTTCACCATGGTTAATTCTTGGGGATTTTAACTCAGTCTTTTATGTTGATGACAGAAATGGAGGGAATCCCATTACGCATACTGAAATGGTTGACTCTAATCTTTGGTTAGCTCAATCTAATGTTGTAGCTCTTAAAAGCTTTGGTTCAATTTTTACTTGGACTAATAACCAAGTTGGCTCTAATCGAATCTACTCCAAGATTGATCATGTATTTGTTAATGAGGAGTGGCATGATTTCTTTCCTAACACAGCAGCTCAGTTTAGTTGGGAAGCTATTTTAGATCATTGTTCTTGTGTAGTATCAGCTTCAGCTACAGAGACAATTGGGATCAAACCTTTTCGGTTTTATAATTTCTGGGCTAATCATCATGATTTCAAGACCATTGTAGAGCAAAGTTGGAAGAGGCCAATGACTTCTAGAGGGCTAAAAGGGATATACTTAAAACTAATGAGAGTTAAGCATTGCCTCAAGAAGTTTAATCATGAAGTGATTGGAGATATTGGGAAAAGTTATCAGGAAGCGAAATCTAGTTACAGTGAGGCTAAATTCCAAGCACAAGCTCATCCTAGAGACAAGAATTACCAGGATCTAGAAACAATAGCAGCTGCTAAGTTTGATACGCAAGAGAAAATGTACCATAGGTTTCTCAGCTAGAGGAGCAAAATTACCTGGCTGCAAAAAGGAGATTCCAATACATCATATTTTCATGCGTGTCTGAAGAAGAGAAAAATGGAAAATAGAATTACATCTTTCATGACAGAACAAGGTTTGATTAATGATAAGTTTTCTGAAGTTGTGGAGAATTTTCTCAATCATTTCCGAAGCTATATGGGCAGCAATAGTTCTGTTAGTACCAGGTTGAATCTGAGATGTATTGAGCAGGGATCTAAGCTTTCATTAGACCAGCAAATTGGTCTGCTGAAGCCTTTTTCTTATTTGGAAATAAAGAAAGCGATGTTTAGAATTCCTGATACTAAATCACCAGGTCCCGATGGATTTGGATCTGGTTTTTTCAAGAGTATGTGGCCTGTTATTGGGGGAGAAGTCTGTGCTACAGTTGCTAATTTTTTTGAGACTGGTTTCATGCCACCAGAATTTCATAATACTATGATCTCTCTTATTCCTAAACAAGAGAATCCGGCTAAAGCTATAGATTACAGGCCTATTGCCTGCTGTACAACGGTTTACAAATGCATCTCTAAGCTTCTTTGTTCTAGACTTGCAACAGTCCTTCCAAGTCTGGTTCATCAAAATCAAGGTGCATTTGTCCAAGGGAGATCAATTTCTCATAATGTGATGATTCTTCAAGACATCTTGAAGAATTATAGGAGGAAAAATACTTCTCCCCGCTGCACAATTAAGAATGATATTAGTAAGGCATATGATACTGTGGATTGGAATTTTGTTGAAGATCTGCTTAATGCTTTAAACTTCCTTGCTAGATTTGTTCAGCTGGTGATGATTTGTATCAAGAGCACTTCTTACTCTCTTCTAATGAATGGCAGAATACAAGGTGGTTTTCAAGGTGCTAAGGGTCTTCGTCAAGGTGATCCCTTATCACCTTTGATATTTGTTCTGATAATGGATTATCTAACGAGATGTTTTCTTCATGCTGCTCTAGACTCTAAATTCAGATATCATCCTCTTTGCAAAAGTTTGAAGTTAATAAACTTATGCTTTGCAGATGATTTGATTCTTCTTAGTAAAGGTTCCAAACAGTCCATAAAAGTTCTTAAAGAAGTTCTTGATGGTTTCAGCAATACAACTGGGCTTTTTATCAATGTTAGTAAGTCTCAAATCTTTTTTGGAGGGGTTGATCCCAGGGAGAAAAGGGAGATCATTAGGGATATTGGATTGGCTGAAGGTTGTTTCCCTTTAAAGTATTTAGGGGTGCCTTTAAGACCAACTAAATGGAAAGCTGAAGATTGTGGGATTATCATTAAAAAAATCAGATTGAGACTTAATACTTGGGGAAGTAGGCACTTGTCATTTGCTGGCAGAGTTCAATTAATTCATTCAGTATTACTTGGTCTTCGTAATTATTGTATGAGCACTTTCATCCTTCCTCAAAGTGTTTCTAAAGAGGTTGAGAAACTTTGTAGAGGTTTCCTTTGGGGAATGAACGGGAACAGAAGCAGAATCCATGTGGCCTCTTGGGAGAAAGTGTGCCTTCCCAAACCGTATGGTGGTCTCGGGTTTAAAGAAGGGACCAAATGGAATCAAGCTATTCTAGCTAAGTACATTTGGGCTATCACTGAGAAGAGAGATCTTCTGTGGGTTAATTGGGTGAATAATATCTATCTCAAGGGGGTATCTATTTGGTCTTATGATTTAAAAGTGGACACAAGCTGGTATTGGCGCAAACTTTGTAGATTGAGACTTAAGTTTCCCATTTCTAAGATATTGATGGCAGGTAGCTCGGGCAAGTTTTGTTCTGCTGTTTTGTATAACAGTTTTCTTCCACCTATACAAGTTAGCTATCACAGGGCCATTTGGAGTAGTCTCAACTCTCCTAAGCATCGTTTTATGCTTTGGCAAGTGGTGAATTCTCATCTATTAACAAAAGACAACATGGGTAAATTTCACATTGACTTAGATTCTTTACTTTGCCCTGTTTGTGGAGACCAACCTGAATCACATCATCACTTATTTTTTGACTATTGCCTATCTCGAAGAGTTGTGGAGCTCGTGTTTCAGTGGATGGGTTTTAGGGGTTGGCCATTGGATTTTGCTGGCTGGTTAACTTGGTTATCTCTGAAAGCATCTGGCATGGTGAGGCGTGTGAGCATAGCAATTTTGGCAGCAACTTGCTACTGCATTTGGCTGAATAGGAACAGATGTGTTTTTGAAGGTTACTCAAAATCAGATTCTTTGATTGCTTTAGATGTAAAGACTATAGTGACTTATAGGTTGTTCATTGTTAAAAATAGAAAATTGTCTAGATAAGATAGAGACTTTATGCATAGATTAAAATGTAATTAGTTCTTTTGTTATTGGTTATGAGGAAATTACTGCTGCTTCTCCTGTAGCGATTGTAGTGAGTTGAGGGTGTATTTTGCTGGTTGATTAATAAAGTTTTTCTTCTTGATCAAAAAAGAACACGAAGTGGATGTAGGTCATTACCATTCTTTGGGGACGAACCACTATAAATCTTGGTGTTGTTTACCTTCTTGAGTTCAATTCAATTTATTTCTATTATTTTTAGTGACTCCGCTTCGTTGACCAAATTGAGGGTCAACATTTTGGTGCATTCTTTGAGAGCTAAACTCAAGGACTTCAAGATAGAAAATGGCAAAGAACTCCAGGAGAGCGGGTCAAACTTGGCAGACATCTTAAAGTGTGCCAAATCCACCTCCTCCATAAGGTTTAGCAAAGGACGAGCAACAAGTGGAATTGGAAGAGGAAGAGATGGATGTTGAAACCTTACAAACAACTTTGATAGTGTTACAAGAAGAGTTAGCTACTTTGAATGCTAACCAAGAGAATGTGGCTGAAATTATGGTGCTGCAACAAATGGAGATCGACCGGCAGTGCCGAGAACTGAATGAGCGGCATGCTGACATGGATCATCGGCAGAGAGATGCCATAGCAGCTTTAGAGGCATACATTCATTTGGCTCGAGCATAACCTGCACCAACCTCTCAACCAAATCAGCCACCAAACTCTCATCCTCATCAAAATCCATAGTCAGATCACCCCCAATATAATTACAATCCACCACACCCAAGGAGTCGGTAAAGACCAAAAAAACCTCCCGCTGCTCAGTAGGAAAGGCAAACCCAGAATCCTGACAAGAATAACGAGCAGCAGCCACCCTTTCGATCTGGTCGAGATAACGCTCCGCAACACAGGCAGAATAGGGGCGAGTCGCATCCCAGAAGCCCTAGACGCCAAACAGCTGGGGAACAGAATCCTCTTGGCAGAGGACAATGTCCCTCGGGAAGCAGGAGGTAGGTGGACTTAGGCTTTGTGGTTTGGGATCCCCCATGACATAGTAATGTTAGAGGACCCAATGACCAGCATAGGCCCCCACCTATTTACCACAATGGGCCAGGAAGAAGAGAGGGGAACAATGTGTACAATAGGTCACGAACTCACAGGTCGCAATTCAGAGATGGCCACGACCACAATGAGGCAAACTCTGGTAGGAGAAACAATGGTCGGCAGTAGGAGGAAGGGACGGGCAGCGAAATCCTCCCCCAACAGATAACCGACTGACAAGCCAAAATGTTGGGGGATAGCCTAAACAACCCAATGTCTTTGACCAACTAGGTGCAAGCGAGCAGAGATGTAGGGATGAAGATCTGAGGGATGTGCTCAATGACTAAAGGGAAAGACACGACACGTATTTCGCCCGGCTCCAGCCGCTCCGGTAATACCAGATGTTTTTCAAGCTCAGATAGATGCTTTGAATTTGGCTGTCCAGCAGTTGGTCAGGAATAAAATGTCCCACGTAGAATGATTGAAGAAAGGGCACCCCATTCGTTAATAGAATTGTTGTGGCAGAAATCCCAAGCAAATTCAAAATGCCAGTTCTTCCAAACTTCACTTGAAGAGACGATCTAGTATCTCACGTAAACAAGTTTGAGATACAAATGGACATCCAGAAGGTGTCTGAAGATGCTCTGTGTAGGATTTTTCCTGCCACTTTGTATGATTCTGCTCAGGAATGGAACTTCAAGTTTCCTCTGGCTAGTATAGTTTCATGGGAGATGTTTGTGAAGGAGTTTTACGGACAATTTTATGCTGGTCGAGTACATCCAACAGAGGCTAATCAGCTGGTCGACATTCGACAAAGGGAAGGAGAAACTCTCATGGAGTATATACAACGGTTTATGCGAGTAGTTGCTCGAGCCAAAACTATTGGAGACGAGGGAAAGATGATTGCAATCATAGTTGGAGTGCAACGCCAATCTCCCCTCTGGAGTAGTCTGCGGAAGAATGGAGTCAAGAGTACAAAAGAATTTCTGGATCGAGCAGACAAATTTATCAAGCTCAAGAAGGCAGTAGCCAATGAAGGAAAGTCCCCAAAGGTCAACCAGGGTAAGAAGGAAGACTCAAATAAATTCTCCAGTGGGTCTGATAAACCCAACGGCAACGACAAAGGTGACAATAAGAATGGAGGAAAAAAGGCAAATACTTAACCAACGACATCTGATAATAAGCGCCCTAAACAAAACAGATACGAGCCAAGGTTCACTAATTACACTATCCGGGTCGATTGCCACACATAAGTGTATTAGGCCAGTCATACCACCGTTCCCTTTAGGCGACCAGCCCCGATCAGGAAAGACATATCCAAAAGGGATACAACTAAGTT
This sequence comes from Humulus lupulus, assembly GCF_963169125.1. Classification (NCBI taxonomy): domain Eukaryota; kingdom Viridiplantae; phylum Streptophyta; class Magnoliopsida; order Rosales; family Cannabaceae; genus Humulus; species Humulus lupulus. Next base: position 161,761,552 of record NC_084798.1, on the reverse strand, counting down.
TTTTCATTTTCACAATGACTATGGCCATGATACCAATGAGTGTAACCAGATTAAGGATGAGATCCAGTTCCTTATTCGACAAGGACCTCTGAGGAGATATGTACGAGCAGGGGGAAATTCCTAGCAAGAGGCTCACGGAGGCAACGAGTAGCACCTGTGCGCCAACGCTCGCCTCCTCTGTAGCCAGCTCCTTGCTAACTATCTGTGGTAGACCACATATATCTGGTGATAGTAATAAGGCAAGGGAAAGATATGCTAGAACCCTACATCACAATCAGGACATCGAAATGCTAAACGTTGAGGAGCGAACTCCCAAAACAGGTCAAACAGAGGAAGAATTACTAACTTTCTCCGAACTGGACGCACAACATGTCCGATTCCCCCACTCAGATCCTCTAGTCGTGGATGTTCAAATTGCCAACATGATTGTGAAATGACTGTTGGTAGATATTGGAAGCTCGGTCAACATTTTATACAAATCTTCACTGGAAAGAATGAAATTATTAGTACAAGAAAATGTTGGTGTCGGGTGCGTGCTGGGAAATCAGCGAGAGGCCAGAGAGTGTTACAACTCCTCGATCATGAAGGTGCGATGAGGTGGGTTAGGGAGCGCAGCAAAGAAAATGTTGCTGCTGGTAAATGAATCACAAGCCCAATCAGGTGAACAAGTCACCAAATAGGGCGTTGCCCAAAGTGAGGATAGGGACTTAGATCCTCGCTTTAGGGATTATGACGAGAAAATTGGGCTTGTGGAGGACCTTGAGGAGCTCTAGCTAGAAGAAAAAGATCCGACCAGAGTTGTGATAGTCGGTAGAAACTTAGAGACAATGATTAAGAAAAAGTTGGTGGAGTTCTTGACGAGGCACTAGGAAGTCTTTTCCTGGTCGCATAAATATATGGTTGGGATAGACCCAACAATGATTAGCCATGTCTTGAATACAGACAAAAATCATTCTCCAGTGTAATAAAAGTGAAGGCTGCTCGACAAAGATAGATCTAAATCCTTAAAGGAAGAAGTCAAGAAGCTGAAGGAAAATGGATTCATCAGGGTAGCCTTTTATCCATCTTGGGTCTCTAATCCTGTACTAGTACCCAAACCAAATGGTAAGTGGAGGACGTGTGTAGATTTCACAGATCTTAATAAAGCCTGCCCGAAGGATTGTTTCCCACATCCAAGAATTGACCAGCTGGTTGATGCTACATCAGGACATGAAGTTTTGTCATTCATAATCAAATTAGAATGCATCCACCTGATGAAGACCATACTAGCTTTCAAACCGATACGAGAGTTTACTGCTACAAGGTGATGCCTTTTGGTTTGAAAAACACGGGTGTGACTTACCAGCGATTGGTCAACTGCATGTTCATAGAATTGATCAGTAATAACATGGAAGTTTAAGTCGATGATATGTTGGTCAAGTCGGGAAAGGCCGGTGAACACATCAAGGACCTATAGGAATGCTTCAACATCTTGAACAAACATCTAATGAAGCTTAATCATTTAAAGTGTTCCTTTGGTGTTGGATCATGAAAATTTTTGGGTTGCATAGTAAACTCGCAAAGAATCGAAGTCAATCCCGAAAAGATTCGAGCACTGATCGAGATGCAGTCACCAGCCAAAGTCAAATATGTGAAAAGCCTGACAGGAAGAATTGCAGGTCTGAGTATATTCATATCTAAGTCTACGGGCAAGTGTGTCCCGTTTTTTAATCTACTAAGAGGAAACAAAACGTTTTAATGGACAGAAGAATGCGAACAAGATTTCCAGGCGCTCAAAGCCCATATGTTGCAACCGCCCATTTTGTCAAAGCCGGTCGAACGAGAGACTTTGTACATCTACTTAGCCATAATAGAATATGCTACTAGTGTTGTTTTATTTAGGGACGACGACAACATTCAAAAATCAGTATACTACATAAGTAAAGGGCTAGTAGGAGCAAGATTACGATATCCGACTATAGAGAAATTGGCCTACTGCTTGATACTGGCATCTAGAAAACTGTGATCCTACTTTCAAGCTCACCCCATAATAGTGCTTACCAACCAGCCACTACAGAAAGTCTTGCAGAAACCAGGAGTCATTGGTCGACTATTAAAATGGGCAGTTGAGCTGGGGCAATTTGAAATTTCCTATGCACCTCGAGCAGCCATAAAGGGACAAGCCTTGGTGGATTTCATAGCTGAATTCACCGATCTCCCTGCCAGCGAGCCGATTATAGAGACAGATGATCAAAACCAAACTCCCACCTAGAGATTGTTTGTAGATGGGTCATTTAACAAGCACAACGCGGGGGCAGGGCTGATCTTAATCACTCACGAGGGACATCGATTTCACAGTGCGATCAGATTAAACTTTACAGCATCCAAAAATGAAGCCGAGTACGAGGCACTACTCGCAGGTTTGAGACTAGCCAAGGATATGAACATAAAGTCACTAGAAATATATAGTGACTCCAAGCTAGTAGTTAATCAGATTATTGGAGAATATCAGGCTAGGGGTCTTAAGATGGTTGTGTATCTAAACAAGGAGAAGGACTTACTAGCACAGTTCGAGAAGTATACTCTCCAGCAAGTACCTCACGACCAGAACTCAAACGTTGATCCCTTGGCCAAGGTAGCAAGCGCCAAATATGCTGACACTTTGAGCATAATACCGGTCAAACGTTTATCAACACTAAGCATTCAAGTGGAAGAATCCTCACTAGTAATACAAGTGTCCGACACATGGATGACTCCCATCATACAATATCTCGAACAAGGATTGTTACCTGCAGATAGGAAAAAGGCAAGGACACTTCAAAGGAAATCACTTCGATTTATCCTACTATTTGGAATCTTATATAGACGAGGATATTCAATGCCTTTATTAAGATTTATCTACAAGGAAAAGGCTAAGGAATTGATGCACGAAGTACACGAAGGATTCTGTGGAGATCATGCTAGGGGGGAAAGTTTGTCAAAGAAGATTCTCTGATAAGGATATTTTTTTGCCTACGATGATCGAGGCTTCCATGGATTTTGTTAAGAAATGTGACAAGTGCCAATGATTCTCCAAGATACCTCGAGCAGCCCCAAATGAGCTTAAACAGATGCAAAGCCCATAACCATTTGTAGTTTGGGGAATGGACCTGATCAAATCTTTGCCCACAAGAAAAGGGAATGTTAAGTATACAATAGTTGTTGTCAACTACTTTACTAAGGGAGTTGAAGCTGAACCACTCGCAGCAATCATGACCAAGAAAGTTTTCATTTTTTAAAAAATCGTATGTCGATATGGTTTTCTAATAAAGATTGTATCAAATAATGGCACACAATTTGACAGCGACCTATTCACTGATTTATGTGAGCGGCATGGTATAACAAAGAGCTTTCCATCAGTTGCCCTTCCATAAGCCAAAAGACAAGTAGAGGTTGTGAACAAAACTCTAAAGGAAACACTGAAGAAAAGGCTCGAAGAAGCAAAGGGAGCATGGCTAGAACAATTGCCATAAGTACTCTAGTCGTATATAACATCTCACCAAACAGCAACAGGCCATACGCCATTTTTCTTAGCCTATGGGTATGAAGCCATGTTACCTGTTAAGTTATATCCAACATCGTATAGAAGGATGACATACAACCAGAATACAAATAACCAGTTACTAATGGAGTCTTTGGACTTGGTCAATGAAAGGAGTGAGCAGGCTCAACTACGAGTGGCAGCTTATCAACAAAATGTCGCTCAATATTTTAACTCCAAAGTACGTGAAAGAAAGTTTGACGTAGGAGGTTTGTTACTTAGAAGAGTTTTTCTTAATACTCGCGATCAAGTTGCTGGAGTACTCGGACCAAACTAGGAAGGTCCGTATCAGATTGAAGAAATCCTTCAACCAGGCACATACAAACTTGCTCGCTTAAATGGAGATCTTGTTCCTTGCTATTGGAATGGAGAAACCTATGCAAGTACTATCAATAAACATTTCTTTTTAAAGATTTGCCTTGTATTAATTTTACTTTTTACAAGTTTTTGAACAAGGACTAGCCAATTAGATGGTTGGTTGCTTATAAGTGTAAGATCAATTTTTGATCACTCGTACAGACACGAATTTTGTCCATCTTATTACGATAAATAAAAGGAATTGTGCGCAGCCAATTATTGTATTTGTTACAAGTATTTGCTCATTACATGTGTTATTTTGCTATATTATAATTAATTGTTTATAAGTATGCGAGAAGCAATGTTCGAAAAAGTATTGGTCAATGGAAAGTGACCGAGAACCTTAAACTCCTAGATCACTTGGGGGCATATAAGATACTAAGCGAGTAAAGCGTATGCATATCATAAACATATGTAAGCACACGAGCAAAATAAGGGAAAGCATACTACGCCACTTTCAGTATTTTTAAAAAAAAATAGTTAATTTAGTGAAATCATAATAAAGTGTTATGCTAATTTCGATCATATGAGTAGATGTTATAATAACAATAGTAATGTGCAATTGTTATAATATAAAAATGAAATGTCTTTGGAAATTGCTACTCGGATGTAATTAAATATGTTAAAAGTAAATAAAACTGCCTTAGGCAACATTGCTCAACACAACGAACAATATGTTTTGGTATTTTTATTACATAAACAAAAATATTTACTGTGCAACTGAAGGGGGGTCCTATTGAGGTTGTTGATTAACTGAAGGACCGACTTCTTCCTCGCCACCATTGATGCCCACTGCCAAAGAGATTTCAGGAGACTCTGGGGCATCTTTTTCCTCCTCTAAGCAAGCAGCGCACTTGGAAAGTTCGGCCTGTTTTACCTATTTAGGAAGAGAGTCAAAGTTTGCCTCGGGGTTTTTCTTCCAAAACATATAAGAGCAGAAGAAGGCGTCTCCATGGAACTTCTCTAGGTTTTGGGCATTTTGTTCTTCAAGCAGCTTCACTCACCCTTCTAGGGTGTTCGCCTCCTTCATGCTTGCCTCTAGATCCTCTTGAAGCTTGGCTGTTTCCTTGTAGTTGGTTTCAGAGGCTTCTTTAAACTTCTCATTTGTAGCCACAACCTTAACCAGATCTTCTTGGCTCTTCTTTAGCTCCTTGGTCCAATTGGCAGCTCTTTCTTCATCCACCTTAACTTTAGCCTTCCACGCCTTGATCTCCTCAGCATGTTTAGCGTTAATTTCCTTGTCTTGGCACCAACCATTGTGTATGGAAAGAATAACCTGCGAACAAAAGAAAAATAAAGTCATAAGAAATTATAGAAAGAAAGTGTGTTCGAATACAACTAAACAATAGGAAATTACGCTGAGGATTTCGTTTAACCCCGGACCAAGGATATGGTTATGTGGTAGTGAGAAGAGAGAAACAAAATCTTCTTGGCTGCGACGGTGTTTGGATAGCTTTTGAATTCTATCGTTGGCTAAGTGACAATCATTGTTCAACGACTCTGCTGCTAGAGCCACCTGGTCATTGGAGGGCATGGCAAGAGGAGGTGGAGGAGGTGTAGTGGTTCTGGAAGGAGTAGGTACTGAAGGATCCTCTGATTGGGTCCTTTTCCGCGAAGGTTCATGGCTGACATCTTTAGTGTTTTTCTGCTCGATTTCTTTGAGCTGGCCGGTTTGCCTCCAGAGGTATATATGTCAAAGGCGTCATCAGTCTGCATGACTAGAAGATAAGAAAATGAGTAGATATGTTAAGAAATAGTTTGGCATGGTAAGGAAACAAACTAAAAGGAATTCTAAGTGATATACCCGAACTACAATTACTGGTCGCTACATTATTTACAACTATTGCTACACTCACTACCTGCCTCGAAAGAGTCCAAACTAAAACTACTAGTCGTAAATTTAAATTTTTCATCCCTATCAAATAGATGATAGAGGATAAGGAGTTTATCTAAGAGTGAAATATCTATACCATTCCCATCAGAGAATTCGAGTATAGGACCAGTATATTCAGGTAATTTTTGTTTTCCCTTGGACAAATGATGGGACTTGGTTCCTGAATGGTCACTCCTGTTGGTCGATGTGTTTGGGGCTGTGACACATCTTGTTGCTGCTCAAGGTTTTATTGTGCTTCAATGCTGTCTCCAGTGGCACTCCCATAGACTCCCTCACTTCATGGTGAGGCTCTAAAAGGCTGACCAACCTCAAATTGCTCTCTGTAACCAGCTCTTTGAAGCTTTTTTTTCTATATTTGCCATGTTGGCCAGGGCTACGACTCTTATCTCCATGTTTGGAGTAGGTTTCGGTCGGTACCATGAACCTAAGTACAACGCAAGCCAACTAAGAACAAGGGAAAAATGCAAAACGACTAGATAAATGTCGAACAGATTTTAAAAAGTTTACCTACTCGTGTAAAGGCCATGTTGTCAGCTACTAAGTTGGTCGTAAGGAAGTACTTTCCAACATTGGACTTGTAGGTTATGTCACTCAGGATCGTGCGAGCGGATTCCTAGTGGTAGAAGTGGAAAAACCCCGTATATCTTAGATTGGGGTTGGATTTGAGATCGAACAGATAGTTGATCTTGTGAGGGGTAGGAACAAGCCATTTTTTGTGGTTGTATAAGATATAGAGTGCTGAAAGTAGTCTATATCCATTGGGAGTTATTTGAAAAAGGGCGACCTCGAAATAATTGGCATCGCCCCAGAAAAAGTCTTACAAGGGCAAGATTTCCCCTGCTTCTATATGATACCTCGACCAGGCGCAGTAGGCGCCTCCGGGCACGTTTGCCCTCTGGTTAGGTGTAGGTTTGTGTAAATTGATCCCAGGAAGCCTATACTTCTTGGGATACTTAGCCATCATCTTGGTTGATATGATGCTTGGAGGGATGATGTACTAGCCTACCTTTGCTCGAGGGCCATCACGTGGACAAGCCTTGGGTTGGATATCTGGTGGTGCAAAATTTAAGGGTTGAGGGACCCTTGGTATTGTTGCAGGCTGGCTGTTCGGTAAGTTTGTGGGTTTTCTTTTTTTGTGAGCGATGTGTTTGACACGACCCATATTTGGTAGGTTCTGTGAAGGATTGTATAAGAAGGACTAGTCATAGGGTTTAGGTGTGATGCTGGATGTTATGGAAAAGACAAAGAAGGTTGTTCTCGATCCTCAAACAAAAAAGTGAGGAGATCATCATCTATTTGTCTCTTACCTCCCTAGGGATCATGCATGAATACTAGAGAAGAGAAAATGGGAAGTGAGCATCTACGACCAATAGATAGAAGAAAAAGAAAAGCAAGGTTAACACTGCTCGTGTATAAAAGTTAAGCTTTTATACGACCAACAACATCCTCATAAAAACACAATAAACATGCGAGAAGGGTGGACAAACATATCAAAAAGCAAATTTGAAAATTTTTTCAACTCCGAAAACAGGCGGGAAAAACCCAGTTTTCCCGAAACACTCAAAATCAAATTTTCACTTGGATTCTGGACTCAAAATCAGTGTAAATATACCCCATATTTCTTTTTAAACATTTTCTTGTACATTATACTACCTAAAATCCCTACTCTAGCATACTCATCCTATGTATTTTTTCCTAAACTTGATTACGCAAAAATTTCTCAAGAACAGTATAAACCCAGTAGTGAAACATGTAAATCAGAGGCAAAATACATGAAATCTATTGTAAAAGTAAGAGCAGTTTCGAAAACTTACTTGAAACACATATTGTTGAAAGAAGTATGAAGGTGGTATTCGAAGTTGATCGAAGAGTGCCTCGGGTCAAACTAAAGTTGCTGGGTTTCTTGGAGGTTTTCTCGAGTGTTCTTGAGGAGAGAGAAGACTCATGTAAAAAATTAAAAGAAGTAAGGGGGCTTATATTTATATTGTTTGGAGTATTTATGCAAAGTAATGATGATAATCAATTTTCAATGCATAGGGAACCGTAATAACCGTCAAAACGTGTCTGGGAGCCAAAATGGCAATGATGACTTACTTTTTCAAAAAAGTATGAACTGACAGATGCGACGGGTCAGCTGATCGCATTAAAATAAACTTCGGGGGAAAATGTTTACCCAAAATATTTGGGTGATGACGTGGCACGATTCGGGCACTAGTGGATAGCACATGACTGATTATTGCTAAAGACATGGTCGACCAACGATCAGATTATCAAGAGGAAAGTTAAGATGCTCGATGGGTGCAAGGAATATGCTGAACAACAAGGAAGAAGATGTGATGCCATATATGACCAGATATGCTCATAGGATCGAAGCCAGAATTCAAATGAAATTATGACTTAGATATTTCTACAATATTTGACTTTCTTTATATGTAAATATTATTATTTAAATATGCTTGTAACACAAGTTAAGGACAGCCCATAGGCCCACATGTACATCCTTGAGTCTATAAATAGGACTCATGTGATTTATTTAGAGGGAGGATGATTTAGTAATCAAGGGAGAAAGATAGTGTTTTTATCTATAAAACTTGTACTCATCTTCAACCTCGTGAAACTCGTGAACCCCAGTTAACTGATCGCAAGTTTTGAAGCTATACACTAATAAGAACACGAATTGGATGTAGGTCATTACCATTGTTTGGGGCCGAACAACTTTAAATCTTGGTGTTGTTTACCTTCATGAGTTCAATTCAATTTATTTTTAACATTTTTAGCGACTATGTGTCATTGACCAAATCGAGAGTCGACACGACCTAATGGCTAATATTATCTATTATTTTATTGATTTTTTAATTAAAATAAATGACCTAATTGAGCCTATAAAAGGAATGCAAAGTAAGAGTTGAAATTAGATTTTAAAAAGACTATCTGACAGAAAATCAGAAGATATATTCTTGATGCTCTAGGTTTTAGATTCTCTATATAGCATAAGTCCTTTTCTAAGCCTCAATATTCTCTTCTCTTCTTCTTCTCTTTGTATCTATCTCATGTGTTGAGAATTTCCCACTCTAGTCTAGGTGATTCTAAGGATACTTTGGAAGGCTATGAAGAAATTTGAAGATTGGTTCAGTTTGTTAGTGATACCTTGCAACGGAAAGGATTCAAGGGTTACAGAAACTGAAGGAAGGATTGATACATTCCGCAACGTATAATGTAAGTGTTCTTATCATTATCTCTGTTTAAATTTAATTATAGAAACATGTTCTAGGTTGTCTTATATTAATTTGTTTAATATATGATTTATATGAAAATAATTAAGATCCTGTATAAGTTTTCCCAATATATATCTCCATTGCGTTCGCAATGAGATACTAGTAGATTATTCAAGTTTGAAACCCTTTTCCAGAATGGCAAAGAACTCAACTAAATCAAATAAAAATTTATAACTAATTAATTTTTTAAAAATATAACGTTTTTCAAACAAATTAATAAAATATTTTTTAATAAATGAGATTTAAATTAATTTTGGTTAATTGGTGATAAATCATATTTAAATTAAATTAATACTTTTCAAAATGACCTAAACTAAGTTGATTGTTGATAAATAAAATTTAAATTAACATTTATTAATTGTTGATAAATGAAATTTAAATTGACTTATTTATTTTTTGCAAAATTTAATCAATTTGAATTTTTGGATAAATTCTACAAAATTAATTGTGGTATTTTTGCAAATAAAATTAATTGTGGTATTTTTGCATAAATTCATAGACTTGCTCATATAGTAACATGATTAGGCCCATCCAATTATAACATGTTTATTTGCACTATATGTTGTAATGCCCCAAAATCCCTAATGAGGTTTAATGGTCAGATTAAAAGGTCGGGAGGGCCATAGTTGATTTATTATGCCATTAAATGATTATATGCATGATTATGTGAATTATATTATTATATGATGATAAATGCATGCATGTGGGTCCACTTTTCATTATAAGGGTATTTTGGTAATTTGGCCCGTTGAGGGCATATTTGTATATTTTCATGCATGTTGGTGAATTATGGATGAGGCCACATTATTATGTGGATATGTTCGAGCTATTCGGCATGAGACGATCTTTGAATGCAAGTTTGCGGTTTGGTCATAACGGGGTTAATTTCGAGCTATTCGGGGTAATTTGATGGTTAGTACATTAATGTGAATTTAAAGGGTAATGGGATATGATTTATTAGCATTTGAGAATATTGGGAATAACGAGAATTGGAGGACGTTAATTATAATTAACGAGATAGACGGGAAAGGACGATTTTGCCCTTGCTAGCTTTCAAAAGAAATTACTTAACCTAGGGGCATTTTGGTCATTTGACCATAGGTTATATGTGACCTAGAAAGCTTTAGAAGGAAGCTTAGGCAGCAAAAACAGAGCACGTTTCTCCTCTTCCTCCCGATCATTTTTCTTCTTCTTCTTTTTCCTTTGAATTTTGAAGCTCCAATTGAGGATTCAAGCTAGGGAATCAAGCCTTGAGGGTTTAGGATTGTGTTAAGCCATTGGAGAGGGTTTAATCTTAAGCTTGAGGTAAGATTTTAGCCATGAAATTTCTGGTTATGCTCTATTTTTCAATTGATTTTCAATTGGAATTTTTGGATTTGATAGTTGAGAATTCAATGAAGTTTTTGGGAAAGATTGATTGGGTTTTGATGCCTAAGACTTGTAGAATGGGTTTTTGGGTTCATTTGTGAGTTTGGTTGAGGTTTGGTATCAACTTTTGAAGTTTGGAATTTGGATAACTTGAAGGGGAAAAACCAAGGCTGAAACACCCTGGTTCTGGCGCTACAACGCCCGGGGATGGGTGCTACATCGCTGTCCAGAGCTTGGTAGCTCTTCTTGTAGCACCATAGCGCATGGGGGGCAGTTCTGTAGCGCTACCCTATTTTTCCAGGGTACTATTTTGGGAACTTTTGAGGGTTTTTGGCTCGGGGATTCCATTCTTAAGGCTCGGGATCAAATTTATTAATCATGTTAGTAGGATTCGAGGTCTCGGGAGCAAGGTTTAGATCATGAACCTTTTATTATTGATTTTATTGATGGAATTCCATATTTGGTTATGACTAGGTAACCCCTAAAGCATCAAATGATTGATCGTTCTCAAGGGTCGTTTTTAACATGTTTAACGCTCGAACCAGAGGTAAGAAAACTGCACCCAGTATGTGACATGCATGGTTATTGATGAGGCATGTTGAGTGCTCTATATGTGGAGATTGATTGCATTGTAAATGCTTAAAAGTCTTCCTTATCTGTGAATAGTACTGACTTATTAGTCAGAATCGACAATGGTATAAGTATTGACTATGAAGCTGTAACTTATTAGTCAAGTTTGACAGTAGTACTGAGCACTGGTCATTTGGAATTGACCTATGAGTCAAGAACGATATTAGCGTGTTTAACGCAAGCCGAAAAGATTACATCTAATCGATAAAAGTATTATCAACATAAGAATGAAATGCTTGACCGACCTTAAGTTCGATGAAAACAAAAGCGCTTGTCTAGTCTAATGGCTAGTTACTTAGAGCCAGTGCCAAAGGGCTAAGGTGATCGACATGTCACATGGCTTAGGGAGCTGATCCCCAGAGATGGACTTATTAGCCATCTATTCAAGGAGCAGAACCCTAGAGATAGACTTATTAGTGATCTATATAGGGAACAGATCCTTAGAGGTTGACTTATTAGTCACCTGCACAATGTGTGACTCAATAATCACTTATCTTATTAGGGTGCAGAGCCCTAGAGATAACCTTATTAGTCATCTATTCAGAGTATGACTTAATAGTCACTTATCTGATTGGGCTGCAAGTCTCAGTATGATTATCATAATCATCTGTTGATATTGAATACATGCATTAATGAGTTTTCTTGCTGAGCCTTGGCTCACAGGTGCTATGTGGTGCAGGTAAAGGGAATGAAAAACTCACCTAGCCTTGAGTGGAGAGCTTAGGTGGCGCTGTGTATATATGCAACTGCTTGACCACCATAGCCAAGCTGTTTCTCAGGGGAACTAGGGGTTAACCCTATTTTGGCCGCTTAGGTCGGCGAGTTGTAATTTTTACACTGTAATGACAATTTTTTATTGTAAATAACTTGTAGATGCTTTTATGGGCCCATGTACAATTTTATGTTTTCAATAAAATATATCCATTCCTTTTGATCAAGATTTTCATCTTACACTATTAATAACACCTAGATGCACGTTTATAACCAAATGACTTGTTTAGTGAGTTAAGCACGGTTTAAAGTTCACAGTAACATTCTTGGAGTAACCAGGGCGTTACAATATGTGGTATTTTTGCAATTATCTTAGATGGATATAGTGGCCCTTATGTTTGCTTAATATATGGATTTTGCTAAATAAAACATTCATAAAATGATAGGTTTTATTTGGGCCCATTAGAAAATGTAAAGTTTAAATTCCTTACTTGTGGGTGGTTCCACTTAAGAAAGCCCATTTGTTTTGCATGACTATAGTGCCCCTAATCAATTAATAATATGAATGTTTAAATTCCTGTCTTTTGGACCTTGCATGGAAGTATGAGGACCTTAGTAGTGGGAATGACATACTAAACCCAGCCCTTCTCCATACAAGCCCAATTATTAAGGCCTATTTGCCTAAGTTGGACTTAATTGTATAAGTTCATTATAATAGTTAAACCTAAATATTGATTAGCAACAAATTAATTCTAATTTAATTGATTTTTTTTTTCAATGTGACACTTTAGAATAAATAGAAGATTATAGGACTTTAGTTTTAAAAATTTAATTTTATAATTTTTTGGAGAACCATAGTCATTAATTTTCGAATATTGATAATAAAATACTATTTTTAATTAATAATGAGCTTATTCTAAAAGTTTATATTCGATCTCCACTGTTGGTTTAACAAGGTCAATAACTTAATGGGGCCTTGAGACGCTTTGATTCGTCCCCCTATGGAAGGTATTCATTAGTTATTTTGACAAGGTTAGATTTCGAAAGATAGATAATTATAGGTCAAATTATACTAGACTCACCCCTACGGTGACTACTAGGACTAAATATATTGATTATCGAAATCGTGGGTCTAGCTCATAAAATAAGAGATTTTGTTTTCTTATTTTGCTCGAATAGGAGGTTATTAATAATTGTGTCCATTATTAAATGAGTTTACAACTCTATTTAACTAATGATATATTTTGACTCTCGCCAACCGGGACAAATATATCATAGAATAGTTAAAAACTTAAAGAAATAGAGTTATGATTATTTTGGTATTTTTTCCTTATCTTACAAATTTATTGTATATGTTGTGTTATTTCTTGAAATTAGAGTGAATAGAAGTTTTATTGAGCAAATGTGATTGATTTCTATTTTATTGATAATGTGTAGTTTTAAGTATGGTTGTGTCTACTCCCATCCTTTCTCAATTTTCGATGGAGAAACTCACTAGAGAAAACTTCCTAACGTGGAAGCAGAACATCAACATAGTATTGATTGGTGACAACTCCAAGTTCATTATGATTGAGGAATCCCCAGAAGTTCTAGTTGAAGGAGCTACCAATTCTGTAAGAGACAAATACGAGCGTTGGTAGAAAACTCATAACAAGGCACGATACTAAATGTTGACTAGTATGGTCGACACTCTCAAGACCAAGACATGTTTGGTGCAAAGTCTGTGCAGACTCGTTTTGAGGCCACCATGAAATATGCCAAATGCTTGGATGGCACCGTCTCATCACGTTCGTGATCACCTGATCAAGATGACCAACTACATTAAGGAACCTGAACTGCATTGAGCAATTATAGATGAGGAGACTCAAGTCTGCTTAATCCTCTACAGTCTCTCTCCAGATTTCCTGCCATTCACCACAAACTTTGTGATGAATAAACTAAACTATGGTTTGACGCAGCTCATGAACGAGCTTCAGACTTTCGAGTCTATCATGGGTTGACCAAGCAAGGAAGGAGAAAAGAAGACTATTGTTGCTGTTGCTGATCCAGCTAAGGCTGAAGCTAACCAAGCTTCGTCTTCGAAAGCTAGAAACAAGAGAAAAGATGGACAAAATACAACCCCAAGCCTGCAAAGGCTGCAAAGATGAGTGCACATTCTAGTGCACAGACGCCTAATGTAACGCCCTGGTTACCCTAGAACAGTTACGGTGAACCAGAAATTTGACTCGCTACCCGAGTCCTTTGGTTAAAAACGTTCATCTAAGTGTTATTAACAGGCTAAGGTGGAAAATCAATAAAAAGGAAAGGATGTATTTTATTAAATACATAAAACTGTTCATGAGCCTATAAAATCTTTTACAAGTTATTTACAACTCAAAGAGGTCATTACTATTTCAAAATTACAAACCCGCTAACCTAAGCAGCAAAAATAGGGTAAACCCCCTAGTTCCTCTGAGAACTCCTTGGCCATGGGGGTCAAGCGGCCGCATATGTACACATCACCACCTAAGCTCTCCACTCAAGGTTGGGTGAGCTTTTCTTTCCCTTTACCTGCACCACATAGCACCCATGAGCCAAGGCCCAGCAAGAAAACACAATACAACATGATATAATATCAACAATGATCATAATAATCATTCAGGACTACCAGTCCAAAACAGGTAAGTGACAGAGGAAAAGTCACTAAAGTGGGTACAACTCGCTTCAACCATGTGACGATAGGGTCACCGGGGCTTAACAGATAAGTGAACCTTTCACTAGCTTAAACAGGATAGGTGAATGGTGACTAGTCACCAACATAACCTTCCTCATGACCATAGAGTCATAACCCTGGAACATCGTTCCCTAGCCATGTGACAAACGGTCACCTGGGCCTTAGGCCCTGGCTCTGAGTAACTAGTCTTAGACTAGCCAAGTGCTTATAATTTTCGTCGACCTTAGGGTCTGTCCAGCATTAATGCCTTAGATCCATTCAACGATGATATCGATTAGATCTAATTTTCATTCGGCCTTGCGTTCAGGACACTTATGCCGTTTCTAACTCTTAGGTCAGTGTCCCTGACTAGTCAGTGCCATATACAAGTAAACAATATTCGCTAGCATTTACTATGCAATCAATGTCCACATTTATCAACCAGCATGCCTCAATAACTATCATGCATGTCACATACATAGGGTGCAGTTTTCTTACCTCAGGTTCGAGCGAGAATTAATATAGGAACGACCCTTGAGAACGACCTGTCTTTCTGTCCCTTAGCGGTTACCTGGTCATAACCAATTATGGGATTCCATCAATAAAATGAATAACAAAGGTTCCCAAACCAAAACCTAGCCTCCGAGACATCAAATCCTACTAAACTAGGTAGTAGGATCGATCCCGAGGCCTAAGGCTAGAGTCCCCAAGCCAAAAACTCATTTCTGGCCAAAATGCCACTAAGGGCCGCGACCCTCCCTGGCCATGCTGCGACCCGCCCCTCAAACAGAGGCGGCCTCCTTCAGCACCCATCATGAGTCGCGACCCTCCCTGGCCATGCCGCGGACCAACCTACACATCAACCAAAACCTTGTTTTCCTCCCTTGCGATTTCCCTTGAAACCAACCTTCCAAACCAAACCAAAACACCACCCAAACATCCAATACAACCCCTAAACTTGATCTACATCACACCCTCATCAAAACCCAAGTTAAACACCAACCAAAACTTCCATTAATTCCAACTATCCACAACAAAACCACAAGCTGAAACTAAAAACCAAAACAGAGCAAACCAGGGAACTAGTGGCTAGAAACTTACCTCAAACTCAGATTGTGATGCTCTTCGATGGTAAAACACTCTCCCAAACTCCCAAGACTTACTTCCCAAGCTTGAGTCCTCAACAATGGCTCAAAAATCACAAAGAAAATGAAGGAGAGGAAGGTATGGGTAAGCTCTTGAATATACTCTGTTTCTCTTCATTTCTATAGCCATGAAGGGCTTATATCTATCCTAGGGGTAAAAAGACCAAAATACCCCTAGGTCTAATAAAGGTTTCTAAAGGCTCCTAAGGGCAAAATTGGTATTTCCCACCTATCTCGTTAATAATAATTAACGCTCTCCAATTCTGCTATTCCCGATAATCTCAAATACCAATAATTCATATCCCATTACCCTTTAATTCCCAGCAACATTCTAATCATTATAATCACCCCGAGACTCATCCTGAGCCCCAGACTTAAACCTGTTATGACTAGACCGCTAATCAATATTCCAAGATCGTCTCATGCCGAATAGCTCGAACAAACCCACATTATAATATGGTCTAAAAAATATATCACCAACATGCATACAAATATACAATTATGCCCTCAACGAGCCAAATTACCATCACACCCCTGTATGTAGAATGTGGACCCACATGCATGCATTTAACATCATATTATAATATAATTGACATATACATGCATTTATCAACTAATGGCATAGTTAAGCAAGTATGGCCCTCCCGGCCTACTAATCCCGCCATTAAACCGCATTAGGGATTCCGGGGCATTACACCTAAGGGGAAGAAACATAAAAACAAGAAAGGTAAAGGTAAGTGTTTTCATTGAAAAGAGAAGGGGCATTGGAAACAAGACCACCCCAAGTTTCTACAGCGAAAAAACAAAGGTAATGATTATAGTTCATGTATCTTAGAATCATGTGTTTTAGAGAATGATAAATCAGCTTGGATTATTGATTATGGATCTAATTACCATGTTTGTAACTCTTACAGCTTCTTGAATTGTGGGAGGAAGTGGATGAGGGCGGCTTAAAGCTTAGAGTTGGGAACAGTGCGTTCGTTACGGTCCAAGCTAATAGAAGAGCTCGCCTGAATTTCAGAAATAAATATTTAATTTTGAAAGATGTATTTTTTATTCTGGATTTTAGTAGAAATTGAATTTTAGTTTCGATGTTGCAATTTGAACAATTTGTTATGACTTTCACAAGTTTTAAAAATATATCTATTTCTTTCAATGGATCACAATTTTGTATTGAATGTTTGGAAAATGGGCTTTATATTCTGTGACCTAATGAACCCCTTGCTCTTAACAATGATTTATTCAAAATAGCTAAACCTAGGACCAATAAACGTCAAAAGACTGATAACGATAACATGATGTATTTATGGTGTTTAAGACTAGGTCACATTGGCTATGATAGAATTCAAGGACTTACAAAGGATGAGCCTTTGATGGAACTCACCTTAGGTGAATTACTTGTATGTGAATCTTGTCTAGAAGGAAAACTGACCAAGCATCCATTCTCTGTAAAGGGTGATAGGGCAAAGGAACCACTTGGACTTGTTGATTATGATGTTTGTGGACCTTTGAATGTACAAGCCAGGGGTGGTTTTGATATTTCATCACATTCATTGATGATTATTCTAGATACTCATGTCTTTACCTAATGCATAGGAAATCAGAAACATTTTCAAAGTTTCAAGAATGCCTAGCTATGGCTCATAACCAATTAGGTAAAACGTAAAGGATCTTGCGATCTGATAGGGGTGGAGAATATTTGGATATGCAGTTTCAAGATCATTTAACTGAACTTGGGATTTTATCATAACTTACAACCCCGAGTACTCCGCAACAAAATGGTGTAGCAAAACGCCAGAACAGAACTTTATTGGAAATGGTTAGATGCATGCTTTGTTACTCAACTCTACCAACTTCATTTTGGGGTAATGCAATTAAAACTGCAAACGATATTCTAAATGTCGTACCATCAAAATCAATCCCCAAAACACCTTTAGAATGCTGGAATGGTCGTGAACCTAGCTTACGTCATTTTAGAATCTAGGGGTGTCCCGCCCACGTCCTGAAAAAAAAGGAAGGAAAGCTAGAATTGCAAACTGGCGTTTGCATGTTTGTTGGCTATCCTAAAGGAAATTGGGTGGAATTTTCTATAGTCATTCAGAAAAAAAAGTATTTACTTTGACGAATGCTACTTTTATGGAAAATGACTATGTCCAAAAACATCAAACCACGCAACAAAGTAGTTTTAGAGGAGATGGTTGAAGAATTGACTCCAACCAATGTTACATCATCATCAAAATAAGTTGATGATGAAATTTCCACTATTCATGTCCAACTGACGTAAGTCGATTTAAATAAAGAAAGTACCACTATTCCTGAGCAAACAGTCATGATGCCTCGACGTAGTGGGAGGGTTTCTAGGAACCCAGTTCGCTATGGTTTTGATGGTGAAACCAATATGGTTTTTGGTGACTCTAGTGATGATAATCTGTTGTCTTTCAAATAGGCAATGGTAGCCTTGAAAGGGAACTATGGCTCGAAACCCTGAAACAAGAAATGGAGTCCATGTACTCAAATCCGTCTAGGATCTTGTAGAAGCACCTAGTGACTTTAGGGCCATTGGGTGCAAGTGGATCCACAAGAAGAAACGAGGTGTTGATGGAAAGCTTGATTAGTGGGAAAGGGTTATACCCAAAGGGAAGGCATGGACTATGAGGCAACTTTTAGTCCGGTAGCCATGCTCAAGTCCATTTGCATCCTCCTATCCATAGCAGTCGCTCTCGACTATGAGATCCGGCAAATGGACGTCAAGACAACTTTTCTTAATGTAAAGCTTGACGAAGTCATTTATATGGGTCAACCAGAAGGATTTAAGGTAGTTGGACAAGAAAGAAAAGTTTGCAAGTTGAATAGGTCCATCTATGGACTGAAGCAAGCTTCTCGATCCTAGAACCTTAGGTTTGATGAAATAATCAAAACCTATGGCTTTGAACAAAATATTGACGAGCCTCGTGTTTACCAACCGAAGGAAAATAAAATAGTGGTATTCCTGGTTCTTTATGTAGATGATATCTTACTCATTGTAAACAATGTTAAGAAATTGTCAGATGTGAAGAATTAGCTGAATACTCAATTCCAGATGAAGGATTTGGGTGAAGCAAGTTATATTCTACGTACCCAGATCATTAGGGATAGAAAGAACATACTCTTAGCTCTATCTCATGCAGCTAAGAGTGAACGTTCTAGGTGAACATTTCTCAATGACAAATTCCAAGAAAGAACGTTTACCGTCCCACCATGGAATTCATCTTTCCAAGAAGCAGTCTCCCCAGACTCTTGAAGAGGAAGATGCAATGAGAAAAGATCCTTACGCATCTGAAGTTGGAGGTTTGATGTATGCTATGTTCTGTACTAGACTAGATATCTGCTATGTTGTGGGAGTAGTGAGCAGGTATCAGTCAAATCCAGAACCGGAACATTGGATAGATGTTAAGCATATTCTGAAGTATTTAAGGCAGACTAGGGATTATATGTTAGTCTACAAGGGTGGTGTTCTAAACCCTATAGGCTACACCAATTCAGATTCTTAGATTGATGTTGATGATAAGAAGTCTACTTCTGGAATAGTGTTTACTCTTGGGGGTGGAGCTGTGATTTGCAGAAACGTAAAGTAGTCTACGATCTCAGATTCCACCATGGAGGCAGAGTATATAGCTGTGTCTGAAGCAGCTAAGGAAATAGTCTGGCTAAAGAAGTTCTATTCAGATCTTGGTGTTATTCCAGATATGGATAAACTGCTTATGTTGTTTCGTGACAATACAAGAGCAATAGCCAACTCGAAAGAACCTTGAAGTCACAATAGAAGTAAGCATATTTAAAGGAAGTATCACATAATTTGAGAATATGTGACCAGGGGAGAAGGGAAGGTTATGAAGATTGCATCTGAAGACAATCTTGCAGATCTACTTACAAAGACACTACCAGAAACTACATTTGATAAGCATATCAAGGAAATGGGATTAGTAGAATTAATACATTAGTTTCAATTAGTGCAAGTGGGAGTTTGTTGGGGTTTTATGCCATAATTAAAACCCAATGTCTTTGTAATCTCATTTTATTATCAATAAAAGAATAGAAATCAATTTTTGACTTGGTCAATCACTTTGCTCACATGTTTTATTTTCATGATAATTTGTTTAATATAAACTTCTATTAAATCCCGAGCATATAGCTAATCATATTTATAGTGACGTAATCATAGTGGAATATAAATATGATTATATGTTCAAAATAAGTTAGTCCTAAGATTAGTCAATGCACATTATTTACACTGACTTGCAAATCTACAATATGAACTACTTACACATTGCAGTGTTATGTTCTTTCTAGAACATTTGCAAAGTAGATAACATCAGATGTATTTGTTACATCAGACGAGACCAATATTGACAATAGATAGGATAAGTAAACATACTGTTATTATCTATTCTAGTCATATCATATAGTTGACCATAGGTTAATTCAATCTCAATTCTGAGTTGTTAGTATTCTAAATGATTCTATTATTTGAGTTCTTTGATTTGTTCATTATCAGCTTACTCTATGGACTTGCCTATACTTACATCTTGGGAACTTGGTAGTAAAAATGAGTGGGAGTATTAATCATAGATATGAACATCTATAGCTTCTGATGAAGAAAATAATTATGATTTCCTTTTAGTTTGGTTCAAGATGCTAAATGATAGAGATCTCATTTCAGTAATTAATATTAGTTTACTCAAATATCATTTACAAGGAACTAAATGTTTTAATGATAAAATACAATGAGGGCAAAAACAGTATTTTAGTCCAATCTCATTGTGGGCCGTCTAGAGAGGATTGAGTGACAATTATGGTTGTAACAATGGATAACTAATAACATATCTATATTTCTTATAGAGTGTTTTATGAATTCAAGAGTGCAATTCTGAGTCTTTAGTGGAGTCACGAGGAATTAATAAGTTAGTAAATTTATTTGTTAAATTTATGATAACTTATTGGAGCTTGATTTCATATGCCCATTGTCCCCACTGTACCTTGGATAAAATCATCTAGATAGTCTTAATTAATTGATTTAATTATCAATTAGAATTATCAAAGTTGACAAGGTCAATTTTGGATAATTTCACAGAGTTATACAATTTAGAGAAGAAAAAAGATTTTAGAGAAGAGTTATTAATTAAGAAAAATTGGTATCTAAATTAATAAATAAATTCAAATCAAGGTTCAAACTATAAATAATTAATTTGATAAAGGATTTAAATAAATAAATAATTAATTAATTAATCAATAAAAAATAATACAGGCCTTGATTTTAAGTTCAATGGACTTATAATTAAATGAGAAATTTCACGAGCCTAAAGCCCATGAGAATTTCAACCTAATGGCTGATATTATCTATTATTTTATTGATTTTGCCTCAATATTCTCTTCTCTTCTTCTTCTCTTTGTAACTATCTCATGTGTTGAGAATATTCCACTCTAGTCTAGGTGATTGTAAGGATACTTTGGAAGGCTATGAAGAAATTGTAAGATCTGTTCAGTTTCTTGGTGATGCCCTGCGATAGAAAGGATTCAAGGGTTATAGAACTGAATGAAGGATTGATACATTCCGCTGCGTATAATGTAAGTGTTCTTATCATTATCTCTATTTAAATTCAATTATAGAAACATGTTCTAGGTTGTCTTATGTAACGCCCTACTTCTTTAGAGTCGTTACTAAGTGAGTTTAAAATGTGCAATTAACCCGCTAATCGAGTTTTTAAGACAAAAGTGTAATTAAACTATAAACAGAGTCTTATACTTTCAAAATAATTCGATTCATTGAAAGTCATAAATCATTTTACATTTGGGATCCCAAAATACTGTTTAGAAATATTTACTACTCAAAATATAACTAAAGTCGGCTAAACGACAAAATCTAGGTTTAGTACAACAGTCTCCCAAAAATACCCCTGGCCGTGGCAGCCAGGCAAGACAAACATGTACGCCCCACTTCACGCTCTCCGTACTCATGGTTGGTCGACTTTCCCCTTGCCCTTACCTGCACCATAGAGCACCCTTGAGCCGAAGCCCAACAAGAAAACTCACACAAGCAGATAACATATGCATATTTAACATTGAACATGTAATCAAGCCGCCAATAGGCTACACATGTACGGCCGTGCCATCCTAGGCGCTTTACCAGGCCCTAGGTTCGCAGTCTGCACCATGAGGATATCCCAGGTATCCTTTAGGGAATCGCCCTAGCAAGTCGCACTCCGCGTGCTAAACGTTGCTCCTGGCCCCTTGCCGTACTCGGCCTTGCCGTTCTCGGCCTTCGCCGTTCTTGGCTCTTTCCATTCACTCACATGTATGCAGACATGGCATAATTAAACAAATACTTAAACATGCATAAGCACAATCAATGGGGCTACGCCCTACAACACAATCATATAGGGCAGTGCCTTGCAACACAAACTATAGGGCCTCACCCTGCTCTATGGGTACAGTAGTTTTCTTACCTATGTCCCGAGCTTTCCAAGCACCGATGTCTCGAACACAGTCCCCTAGTCCGAGCCTTGCTGAAACCCTAGCCACAACGCATCAAAAATATTTATCCATCAAGTTCTAATCCATTAAATAGCTTTGGATCATAATTCTAGTCTCCCGGACGTTGAATTCTATCAATCCGGGTGATAAAATCCATCTCGAGCCTTAACTTTTGGTTTCCTGAGTCTTCATCCTCTTCAAAGCCCAAAAATGCACAAAGTGTCGCGACCCTATAAGCCTATGCCGCGGCCCACCTCAACCAGAGAACTCCAACCCGAAAACAGGGCAGGCGCGCCGCGGCCCAAGCTAGGGCATGCCGCGGCTGGCCCGTCTTCCTGGCGTCCAACCTGTTCTAGAGGGTCGCAGCTCAGCAAGAACAATGTCGCGGCTGGACCCTTCGAACCCAGAAAAATCCTCCATTTTTACTTCCAAAACCAAGCCAATTTACCCAAAAATCAATCCAATAATCCAAACTAATCATCACAGAAGTTCTACCACCATCTCAACAACAAAACCTAACAAGAGTTAATCCCAAATCCCATCAAAAACTCTAGAATGATCTTTCACCTATCCCACATGCAAACTTCTGAAATACCAGCAGGGAACCAATATAATTCACTAAGTTAAGAGCTTACCTTGAGCTAAGTTGAATCCCTGGATTAGTTCCCTAAGCTCCAAGCTTCTAGCTCCCAAAATCTCAGCTTTAAATCCTTAATCTTTGGCTAGATTTCACCAAAATGAACCAAACTTCCAAGAGACAACACTCCAAGAGAGAGAAAGAGGAAAAAGAGTTGGTTTCCTTAAGTTCTGAACACTTCTTTACTTTGTTTTATTTAACTTAAGTTTCTAAGGTTATCTCAAAGGCTTGGGGTGCCAAAAACGTCCCGGAGGGAAAAATGGTAAATTTCCCCAATATTCCCTCCTAAACATTCTAACTTCGAATATATCTCCAAATATTTATTTCCATAACCTAATAACCCCATAAAACGTCCAATACCCAAAATACCCCTCGACTCGCCCCGAGTCGGGTTTTTGACCCCGTTGTGACTTTCTAGCTACCCGCTCCCTAGGACTGTCTCGGATCGTGCAACACGGATATATCACAAATATATCACATTTATGCCCTCAATGGGTTAAAATTACAAACATGCCCATAATAACCAAACGGGGCCCACATGCATATTTAATTACCTAAACATGCATCTCTAATCACATACTCATAAAAGATCACATATTATAATAATAAATCACTTATTGCCCTCCAGGCACGCTAATCAAGGCCCTAAGCCTTATTAGCAAATTTGGGACACTACCACTATCCCCTACTTACAGAAATTTCATCCTCGAAATTACCTGAACAACTCGGGATACCACTCTGGCATCTCTGACTAAAGTTCGCATGTCGCCTCCTCAACTTTGCTGTTCCTTCACAGCACTTCCACCAAGGCGATGGTCTTGCTCCGCAAGACTTAATCCTTCCAGTCGAGAATCCGAACCAACTTCTCCTGATGAGATAAGTCCTGGTCCAGCTCCAAATTCTCATAACTTAGGACATGCGTCGAATCTGATACATACTTCTGAAGCATAGACACGTGAAAAACATCATGAACCCCTGATAAGGCTGGAGGCATCGTCAGTCTGTAAGCTACCTCTCCAACCCGTTCTAGAATCTCAAAGGGGCCAACAAACCTAGGGCTCAACTTTTCCCCAAACACCAAACAGTTTCACTCCCCTCAAAGGTGAAACCCTAAGAAACACATGGTCACCGACCTGAAACTCTACACTTCTGCGTCTCAAGTCTGAGTAACTCTTCTGGAAACTCTGGGAGGCAAGCATTCAAGCTCTAATCTTCTCAATTTCCTCATTGGTCCTCTGAACCATCTCAGGACCCAAATAACTCCTCTCATCTGTCTATTCCCAATGGATAGGTGATCTGCACTTCCTCCCATAAAACATCTCATATGGAGCCACTCTGATAGTTGCCTGATAACTGTTATTGTACGAGATCTCAATCAAAGGGAGATACTTGCTCCAAGATCCCCCAAAATCTAGCACATAGGCTCATAGCATGTCCTCCAGTATCTGAATCGTCCTCTCAGACTGTACATCTGTCTGAGGAGGATAAGCGATACTAAACTGTAACTGCGTGCCCATAGCCTTATGCAGACTCTCCCAAAACTTGGAGGTGAAGGTGGGGTCCCTGTCGGATACTATCGACCTCAGAGCCCCATGAAGTCGAATAATTTCCTTCACATATAACTTGACATACTACTCCACAGTATAAGTTGTCCTGACAAGTAAAAAGTAGGCGGACTTGGTATACCTATCCAAAATCACCCACACTGAGTCATGTTGTCCCACGGTCTTCGACAAACCAACCACGAAGTCCATGGTGATATCATCCCACTTCCACTCTGGAATTCCTAGAGGCTGCAGCAACCCTGCTAGCCTCTAATGTTCAGCCTTCACCTGCTGGCAAGTTAAGCACTTGGCCACATAATCCACCACATCCCTCTTCATGCCCGACCACCAATACAAAGCTCTCAGATCATGGTACATCTTCATTGTACCTGGATGTAAGGAATAGGGAGTGGTATGCGATTCATCCAAGATCTCTCGTCGGATATCAAAATCCATCAGAACATAGATCTGACCCTTGTACTTCAGTAATCCCATCTCCGAGATAGAAAAGTCCTTAGCCGCTTTGACTAAGACATTCCCTCTTTGCCCTCTCAACTAGGAATCCTCCCCATGCACCTCCTTGATCCTCTCAAGGAGTGTAGACTGAAGAGTGATGTTGGCTAACTGACCAACCACCAACTCTATACCTGCTTTAGTCATTTCCTCAGCTAGCTTATGAGACATATGCCTCGAACCGAACAACTGTCCTAGGCCCTTCCAAATCAATGCATCAGCCGCTACATTAGCCTTCCCAATATGGTATAGGATATCACAATCATAATCCTTAACCAACTCCAGCCACCGTCTTTGGCGCATATTCAAACCCTTATGGGTAAAGAAGTACTTCAAACTCTTATGGTCGGTGTATATCTCACACTTCTCACCATATAGATAATGTCTCCAAATCTTAAGTGCGAATACCACCGCTGCCAACTCCAGATCATGCGTGGGATATCTCTGCTCATACTCCTTTAGCTCTCTCGATGCGTAGTCTATCACCTTTCTAGCTTGCATCAACACACACCCTAAACCCTGTCTAGAAGCATCAAAATAAACCACAAACTTCTCATTATCTGTCTGCAGACTCAACACTGGCACGATGATCAGTCGCCGATTCAACTCCTTAAAACTGTTCTCACATCTGTCTGTCCAAAAATACTTTGTCTTCTTCTTTGTCAATTCTGTCAACGGCATAGCTATCCTGGAGAACCCCTCAAAAAACTGCTGATAATACCCTGCCAATCCCAATAAAATCCTAACTTTAGGAACACTGCTCGGTCTAGGCCAATCTCTCACTGCCTCAATCTTACTTGGGTCAACCAGAATCCCCTCCTTACTAACGATGTGGCCTAGAAATGCAACTTGCGGTAACCAAAACTCACACTTGCTAAACTTAGCATATAACCTATACTCTCTTAACCGCTGCAATACCAGACATAGATGCTGCTCATGCTCTGTCTCTGACTGAGAGTACACCAAAATGTCATCGATGAACACAATCACAAACTTATTCAGATAGTCCTTGAAAACCCTATTCATCATATCCATTAAAGTTGTTGGGGCATTGGTTAATCCAAAGGACATAACCAGGAATTCATAATCTGTAATGACCCACTACTCTAGACTTTTGGACCATTAATGAAACTATACATACAAATTCTTACTAAAACTTACATTTGCGAAAATATCATAATTTTATTAGAAAACCTATAAAACAACATTTACTTTCATAAGTAGGATATGGGTACCCATTGTCTTTAAAACAAAACATAATTTAAAATAAAAAGACATTACATAAATAGTGCGGAAAATACATGTAAAAAGACATAAAACAAAACTACATCCTCGAATGATCGAACTCTCGACTCCTTGAATCCATTCACCATCGATACACATCCTCCAAGCGTCACGAATCTTTCCGCCTATAAAGCTTATTTCCTGCACATAAACAGAAAGGAATGAGCCTAATGCCCAGCAAGGAAAAATCTAACACATAGTCATAAACATAAACATAATTTCATAATAACGTAAAGACTTATCATAACACATAATTCACTTATTATAATGGCCATTATTACTTGGGGTCCCATAGACTAAACAAGCTTATGCCCATGAGATTAGTGGGGTACTACCAGCTAAATAGGCTTATGCCCACAATCTTTTTGGGGTCTTGTTAGTCAAATAGGGCATATGCCCAAGCCTACAACATACACATGCACAACATATTCATAACATACCCATATCATATCATAACACAAAAGATAACATAAACATAAACATATATATTCTAGCCTATTTTCCTTACCAAAGTTACCGAGATTATGGACTGAGTTGGGACTGTTGGAACACTCCTAAAACCATAAGAAAGAGTAAGTCTAAAGAAAGGAGATGAAATGAAAGAGATGGAAAGACTAAACCATAGAAAACATACTTACCGACTTATATGCTTAAAAGCTTGGATTCCCTAACCAAAATAAGAATAAGGTTAGGGGACTGAGTAGAAGGTTTTGAGAAAGGAAATAACATAAAATACAGAAAGGAACTAGAGTTTTGGGTTTACCTCAAAGATTGCAAGATCAATCTATCATCCACCGAAATACTATAGCACTCACTTCCCAAAGTGTTTGATAAGCTTATGATGTTTAAGCTTATAGTTTTTCCCCAAACCAAGTGTTTACACTCTCACACTCACTTAACACTAGCAGCCTCTGAACTTAGAGCAAATGGTGAATAATGGCTGGGTACTAGGTCCTATTTATAGAGTTTGGGAATGAAAATATCTTGATTTTACTTGAATAAAAATAATGGCTTTTTAGGTGAAAATCATTTGAATAATTATTCAGCAGAGGCTGAAGACTCGTTCAAAAGATGCTGGACTGTTGAAGGAGTTTGAATGGCTGAAAGGAAATGAATTCAAAAGAGTTTGAATATACACTGAAGGAGGCGATATATCGCCCCCTGTAGGCGATATATCGCCTGGGCCAGTATGCCCGAGGCGACCGTGCATCGTCTCGTGTTTTCCGTATCTACGTGCTGCGATGTATCGCCCCCTATAGCTGCGATATATCGGCACACGCTGAATATTTAAACACGAAATTACACATTTTTAGCTAAGTTTGAATGGAGTAAACAGCCTTGACTAAGCCCTCAACGTACTCAAAGCTGCTGACTGACCCTATAACATTCAAACTTTACTCCTTCTTATATTTAATCCTCAAAAATCTTTAATCCTTAATCACCATTCATAACATGTGCTTAAAATCCTATTGGTTGATATCTAAACCTTATAGTATAATCCTTAATATCAGTCACATTAATCAAACCTTAGGTTAACTTAATATTCTTAAACTATAGCTTAAACTTAGAAAATCTATAAGTACTACTATGAGTGTCCAAATAATTCCCGGTCTGAACCAAAAATCCATAGTAACAAAGGTAATGCTATAAATACTATCATACTACTATCTATCTTAGCTAAGTAAAGTTCTTGGACTCTACAATTCTTCCCTACTAAAAATAATTTCGTCCTCGAAATTTACTTATCACATAACTCCGGATACCAGCCTTGCATGTCCTCCTCTAACTCCCACGTTGCCTCGCGTTCAGAACTATTGCTCCATAGGACTTTGACTATAGGAAGGCTCTTAGACCGTAACTACTTCATCCCTTTATCTAGGATGCTAACCGGTCGGTCCTCGTAACTTAAGTCTTTCTGGAGCGCTATCGTATCGTACTTGAGGACGTGAGATGGATCTGACACATATTTGCGTAACATTGAGATGTGGAAGACGTTGTGACTATCGGCTAGTGCTGGCGGTAGGGCTAGTCTATACGCAACTGTTCCCACTTTGTCCAATATCTAAAAGGACCTATGAATCGGGGACTAAGCTTGCCTTTCTTTCCGAACCGCTTGACACTTTTCATAGGAGATATCTTCATGAAGACTTGATCTCCAACATGGAATTCCACATCGCATCGCTTGGTATCCGCATATCTTTTCTGGCGGCTTTGAGCAGTCTGCATACGCTGTCTAATAAGCGTTACTGCTTCTTGAGCTTGTCTAATAGCTTCAGGCCTTAGAAGCTGCCTTTCTCCTACCTCGTCCCAGTGCAACGGTGATTGGCACCTTCGTCCAAATAGCAACTCATAAGGTGCCATTCCGATCGTTGAATGGTAGCTGTTGTTGTATGAGAACTCGATCAGTGGTAAGTACTTGTTCCACGATCCTCCGAAATCAAGTACACATGCGCGTAGCATATCCTCTAAAATATGAATCATACGCTCGGACTGCCCATCTGTCTGAGCATGGAAAGCAGTACTACGGCTTAATTAAGTACCTATAGCTTGCTGTAAGCTTCTCCAAAATCTTGACGTAAATACTGATCCTCCATCTGACACTTATCGTCTTGGGGATTCCATGCAATCGTACAATCTCCTGGATGTAGATGTCTGCATGTTGGTCTGCCGTATATGAAGTCTTAACAGGCAGAAAATGAGCCGACTTGGTTAGTCTATCTATGACTATCCAAGCGGAATCATGTTGCTTATTTGTCTTTGGCAGACCCGTTACGAAGTCCATGGCTATATCGTCCCTCTTCCATTCTGGTATGCTAAGCGGTTGCAATAATCCTGCAGGCCGCTGATGCTCCGCTTTAACTTGCTGGCATACCAGACACTTAGATACATACTCCGCTATGTCCTTCTTCATCCCTGGCCACCAATAGACTGCCTTGATGTCATGAGTCATCTTGGTAGACCCTGGATGAACTGAGTACGCGGTATTGTGCGCTTCTTCTAGGATCATCTTCTTAATACTTTGATCGTCTGGCACGCATACCCGATCCTTATATCTCAATAATCCTTGAATGAATATTGAGAAATCTGTAGTCTTGCCTTCTCTGACTGCATCCGTGTGTGCTGCTAGCGATTCATCACGTCTCTGACCATTCCGTATGTCTTCTAGCAGATTCGATTGGATAGACAAGTTAGCCAGCTTGCCTACAACCACTTCTATTTCGGCACTGATAAGCTCCTGCTATAGCGGATTTTCTATTCCAGATAAGGCTGCTAAATTCCCATAGCGTTTCCTGCTGAGTGCATCGGCAACTACATTTGCCTTCCCTGGGTGGTATAGGATTTCGCAGTCGTAATCCTTGACTAACTCTATCCACCCGCGCTGCCTCATGTTGAGCTCCTTCTGTGTAAAGAAGTATTTTAAACTCTTGTGGTCCGTATAAATCTTGCACCGTTCTCCGTAAAGATAATGGCGCCAGATTTGCATCGACCACCGCTGCCAACTCCATATCGTGAGTTGGGTAGCGTTGTTCATACTCCTTCAACTGTCGTGAGGCGTAGGCTATCACTTTGTCGTTTTTGCATCAACACACTTCCCAATCCTAGCTTTGATGCATCGCATTAGACAACGAACTTATCGTCGGGTGTCGGTACACTAAGTACTGGTGTTGAGCAAGGCTTATCTTTAAGCAACTGGAAGCTTTCTTCACACTTATCGTTCCAGTTAAACTTTTGTTGCTTCCGGGTCAGGTTGGTCTGTGGAGTGGCTATCTTAGAAAAAGCCCTCTACAACTTTCTATAGTAACCTGCTAGCCCTAAGAAGCTTCTTACTTCTGACGCGTTCTTTGGTCTAGGCCAATCCTTCATGGCCTCTACCTTCGATGGATCTACTGCAACTCCATCTTTTGATATGATGTGCCCGAGGAATGCCACTTGCGAAAGCCAAAATTCGCATTTCTTTGAACTTGGCGTAAAGTTGATGCTCGTTTGATCGCGTCAAAATCATCCTCAATGTTCCTCGTGCTCTACTTCATCCTTGGAGTATACTAAGATATTGTTGATGAACACAACGACGAATTTATCCAAATAGTCTTTGAAGACCCTATTCATTAAGTCCATAAACGCGGCTGGTGCGTTAGTAAGACCCAAAGACATAACCAAGAACTCGTAACATCCATAACGAGTCCTAAAGGTTGTCTTAGGAATATCTTCTCCCTTTACCTTGAGCTGATGATACCCGGACCGTAAATCGAATACAGTCGCGCCTCGGAGTTGATCAAACAAATCATCAATCCGAAGTAGTGGGTATTTGTTCACTTTATTCAGCTCACGGTAGTCTATGCACATGCGCATACTTCCGTCCTTCTTTTTCACGAATAGTACCGGAGCTCCCCATGGTGAATGGCTTGGCCTAATGAAACCCAAGTCTAGGAGTTCTTATAGCTGTGTCATTAACTCCTTGAGTTCCGTAGGTGCCATCTGGTATGGTGCCTTAGAGATAGGCTCGGTGCCGGGTACTAATTCTATCGTGAAGTCTATTTCTCGATTTGGCGGCAATCCTGGCAAGTCATCGGGGAAAACTTCTGGAAATTCTTGTATAACCCGAACATCTCCAACTTTGAGTGATGTCTCCTTCTCCACATTCGTGATGCTGGCTAAGAACGCTTGACATCCTTTCTCTATCCTTTGTTGAGTTTTGAGAGGTGACACTAACGGTGTGCGTAGTCCTGAAGCTTGTCCCATGAAGCACAGTTTCTAGCCGTCAGGAGTCTCGAACATCACCTTCTTGCGTTTGCTGTCGATCGTTGCGCCATGCCGTGCTAGTCGATCCATGCCTAGTATTACGTCGAAGTCCTTGGTCACTAGCTCCATCAGGTCTCCTTCTAGTCCTATGTCCTCAATCTTGATCGGTAAGCCTCGTACTATTCGTGATGATAGAACTACTCTGCCCGAAGGCAACTCGGTTACAAACCTAGTTCTAAATCTTTCACTAGGTTTGTCTAGTTTTCCTATCATTCCTAACGAGATATACGAGTATACTGCTACCAATCTAGCGATACATATACTATTGAGGATAGGATCTGACCTATAAATGCTTGTTACTAGCATGGGTTCCTCCTTGGGTCAATGCAAAGACTTTGGTCTAGAACCATCGTTTAATCCCTCTTAGCATTCCTCTGAATCCTTTTTGTTGTAGTTCCCAGGTCTGCTAGCTTAACCCCTAATTCCATCTTTGGTCTAAGTCCTCTGACGAACTTGGTCAACCTCGTAAAGTCGGTTGGGACCAACTTTGGTGCAAACTTGACTAATCTGATGAACTGACGAGCATATTCTTCTATCATTAGTGATGACTGCCGAGGTGTAATACTTCTTGTGGAAC
Source organism: Humulus lupulus (assembly GCF_963169125.1). Classification (NCBI taxonomy): domain Eukaryota; kingdom Viridiplantae; phylum Streptophyta; class Magnoliopsida; order Rosales; family Cannabaceae; genus Humulus; species Humulus lupulus. The sequence continues at coordinate 161,730,056 of NC_084798.1, read as the reverse complement.
GGCTCCACAAATCTTGTCCATATTATGGTGGTGACATCGTTAGTCTGTTGAACTAAGTCCCACCATATTCTGGCATCCATCCTGAGTAATGATGAGACGCAGGATATGCGGTCCGTATTACTGAGGTTCATGCGCGTAAGAATTGGCTTCACATTCCTTAGCCACTCTTCTGCCTAAAAGGGGTCTATAGTCCCTTCGAAGTTTGGAGCGTGCTGCTTACGGAACCTTTCATACACTGACTCCATATTCGGTACTGGATGTGGCGCGTAGTTCCTCACTGGCCATCCCCCATATGGACCAACTTGTTGGGGTGCTAGGGCCATTTGTTGTAGCTGCGGCTGCGGTTGCGGTGGAGGCTGAGGCTGAGTCTGCGCCTGTTGACGTTGTTGTTGCAAGAGTTTCTCGACTTGTTGTCGCCGTCTAGCAATTTCCGCGGTATTGTCAGCTGGCGATGTCGGCGCGTTGCGGCTAGTAGTAGCATGCACTCCTCTTCTGCGAACTGGAGGGCATCATTGGTCGTTAGAACAACGTTGGAGGCGTTTCCGTTGGTGCGTGCAGATCTTCGGAGCGACATCTTCACCAAAAGTTCTAACAGTCGAGAACTTGTTAGAACTTACCCTAATAGGCTCTAAGGCAAAAACTTATTCTAAAACAAACATATCTCAGACCTATTTATTATGACTTCTTATGAAAAATTATATAGGTCTTTATTTATTATTAGAGTGGGTCTCTATACTTAGAAAAACAAGTCATCTTTATTTTCTAAGTGTGTTTCTAATCATCCTATATGACTTAATTCTCAGGCTCGAAACTTATCTTTGTTCCAAAGTTAACCATATTGAGGGAGGGCTGGGATCAGTAAAATCGTTCCCACTTCTAAGGCCCCCTAACTCTCAATAAAGAAACTTGGTTCATTGATTTGTATCCACCCTCACTGAACTTAGTCATTATTTATTTTATTTATTACTTATTATGATTGCGAAAATAGAATCAAACTCATACATGATAGAAAAACAACATGTTATTCATTTGGAAAAAGATTTTCACTTATTACAATCATAAATAAAGAAAGAAATAAACAAAACAAACAATGAAAAACTAGCTATTCTAAAAATCGGGATCTTCTACATCCGATCCTTCATCTAGCATATCATCATCTATCTCCTTATAATCATCATTGTCTTGAGCCTCAAAATTTCCTCGGGGAAGATTCAAGAAGATCCTATGTTGTTGCTCATTAGTGAATTGAAACTCTAAATCATAGGTGAACTTAAGTATGAGAGAATAATATCTTAGGGCTGCTTGTAAGTCATCATCATTATTTATATTCTCCCATATTTCTTCTAAAGTTAAAATTGCTGAAGGAAAATCTTTTAAAAGCCTAATTACTAGGACATATTGTTCTGCAGCTCTCATCATGATTTTCTTAGACTCTTGAAGGTGACCTATCTCTTTGTGGAACAAGATCAATCTTCGAGTGATCTTTTCTAGTACTCCTACGGTGTTTCTTGGCTCCCTTATTCTTTTTAAAGCCTTAATGGCTCGGATATCCTCATTGCTTAAAGCTCCGTTCATTCTTAACTGAAAACATAAACACTAAAAGTGTTTGCTATACACATAAGTAACATAACTAGTAACTTAAACACTTACTTGGCGGTCCGATTCGGAGCTTTGAGCGTGTGTATCGAGGAGAACTTCATGCAAAATAACCGTGGCTCTGATACCAACTGTAATGACCCACTACTCTAGACTTTTGGACCATTAATGAAACTATACATACAAATTCTTACTAAAACTTACATTTGCGAAAATATCATAATTTTATTAGAAAACCTATAAAACAACATTTACTTTCATAAGTAGGATATGGGTACCCATTGTCTTTAAAACAAAACATAATTTAAAATAAAAAGACATTACATAAATAGTGCGGAAAATACATGTAAAAAGACATAAAACAAAACTACATCCTCGAATGATCGAACTCTTGACTCCTTGAATCCATTCACCATCGATACACATCCTCCAAGCGTCACGAATCTTTCCGCCTATAAAGCTTATTTCCTGCACATAAACAGAAAGGAATGAGCCTAATGCCCAGCAAGGAAAAATCTAACACATAGTCATAAACATAAACATAATTTCATAATAACGTAAAGACTTATCATAACACATAATTCACTTATTATAATGGCCATTATTACTTGGGGTCCCATAGACTAAACAAGCTTATGCCCATGAGATTAGTGGGGTACTACCAGCTAAATAGGCTTATGCCCACAATCTTTTTGGGGTTTTGTTAGTCAAATAGGGCATATGCCCAAGCCTACAACATACACATGCACAACATATTCATAACATACCCATATCATATCATAACACAAAAGATAACATAAACATAAACATATATATTCTAGCCTATTTTCCTTACCAAAGTTACCGAGATTATGGACTGAGTTGGGATTGTTGGAACACTCCTAAAACCATAAGAAAGAGTAAGTCTAAAGAAAGGAGATGAAATGAAAGAGATGGAAAGACTAAACCATAGAAAACATACTTACCGACTTATATGCTTAAAAGCTTGGATTCCCTAACCAAAATAAGAATAAGGTTAGCGGACTGAGTAGAAGGTTTTGAGAAAGGAAATAACATAAAATACAGAAAGGAACTAGAGTTTTGGGTTTACCTCAAAGATTGCAAGATCAATCTATCATCCACCGAAATACTATAGCACTCACTTCCCAAAGTGTTTGATAAGCTTATGATGTTTAAGCTTATAGTTTTTCCCCAAACCAAGTGTTTACACTCTCACACTCACTTAACACTAGCAGCCTCTGAACTTAGAGCAAATGGTGAATAATGGCTGGGTACTAGGTCCTATTTATAGAGTTTGGGAATGAAAATATCTTGATTTTACTTGAATAAAAATAATGGCTTTTTAGGTGAAAATCATTTGAATAATCGTTCAGCAGAGGCTGAAGACTCGTTCAAAAGATGCTGGACTGTTGAAGGAGTTTGAATGGCTGAAAGGAAATGAATTCAAAAGAGTTTGAATATACACTGAAGGAGGCGATATATCGCCCCCTGTAGGCGATATATCGCCTGGGCCAGTATGCCCGAGGCGACCGTGCATCGTCTCGTGTTTTCCGTATCTACGTGCTGCGATATATCGCCCCCTATAGCTGCGATATATCGGCACACGCTGAATATTTAAACACGAAATTACACATTTTTAGCTAAGTTTGAATGGAGTAAACAGCCTTGACTAAGCCCTCAACGTACTCAAAGCTGCTGACTGACCCTATAACATTCAAACTTTTCTCCTTATTATATTTAATCCTCAAAAATCTTTAATCCTTAATCACCATTCATAACATGTGCTTAAAATCCTATTGGTTGATATCTAAACCTTATAGTATAATCCTTAATATCAGTCACATTAATCAAACCTTAGATTAACTTAATATTCTTAAACTATAGCTTAAACTTAGAAAATCTATAAGTACTACTATGAGTGTCCAAATAATTCCCGGTCTGAACCAAAAATCCATAGTAACAAAGGTAATGCTATAAATACTATCATACTACTATCTATCTTAGCTAAGTAAAGTTCTTGGACTCTACATAATCTCCATACCTCGGGCATAAATCGGTCTTTGGTATGTCCTCTTATTTGATTCTTAACTAGTGGTAACCTAACCAGAGATCAATCTTGGAAAACATTGTCCTTCCCTATAGCTAGTCAAACAAATCGTCAATCCTAGGTAGTGGATACTTATTCTTAATGGTTAACTTGTTCAGCTCCCCGTAGTCAATACACATCCTAAGAGATCCATCCTTCTTCTTGACGAACAACACTGGAGAACCCCATGGTGAGAAACTCAGTCTGATGAACCCCAAATCCAGTAACTCCTGGAACTGAATCTTCAACTCCTTCAACTCCGCTGGAGCCATTCTGTAAGGTGTCCTAGATAATGGATCTGCCCCTGGTGCCAACTCTATAACATATTCAATCTCCCGCTGTGGCAGCAACCCTGGCAGATCTGTTGGAAATAAATCTGGAAACTCACATACCAATCTGGTCTCACCCGGTCCAACCTACACAACCCTATAGGTATCCACAACATTCTCTAGGAATCCTATACAACCTTCCTGCATTAGATCTCTAGCCTTCAGTGCTGAAATCATAGGTACTCACGGTCCACCAACTGTCCCCACAAATACAAAGGGTACCTCCCTTTCTGGTTCAAAAGTCACCATCCTACGCTTGCAGTCAATCGTCGCCCCATACTTCGATAACCAATCCATCCCTAGGATCATATCGAAGTCACCCATCGCAAGCTCAATCAGATCAATAGACAACTCCCTACCATCTACTGTTGCGTAAATTTAAGCAATTAAAATGTGCAAGTATACACAGTCGGCAACGAGTAATATAGTAGTAAGTGAGTATCGTCTCCACAGGGATTTTAAACTAAATAATTTCAAAATCAACTAAAGAACAATTTAAAAATAAGATAACAAAATTAAGAAAATGATTGGAATATGAATCTGAAATTTAATGGGTATACGTAATTTCATTTAAAATAAAATGAAGAGCTCAGAAAAAATTAATTCAGAGAAGATCTATGTGAACAATTAGATCTGGATGGCTATTTCCCCTATATAAATTGCCCAGTTGTTATAGCAATGGTTCAGCAATCAAGCACAGAGTTAACCGATTTCAGAAGAGGCCAGTAAGCTTTTTCCAAAACCTACTGATATACTTTCACAACTCAATTCAACATATTCCTATATTAAATCAGGTTGCAAAACAGTCATTAAATCACCAAATCTCAGGTTATACAAGGTAGCAAAACATTCCTATTTTACTACTAAGATTTACCTAAAATGGTATTTCTCTTGCATCATTTAAGTGGATTCAGCTAGAAAAATGCTTTCCAAAATCAAATCTAGCTAGTTAATTGTTAGTTATGGCCAGTAAACAACAATCATTGAGCATTAATTACACTTAAATGAACAACGGCAAAATTACTAAACTCATGCATTGAATCAATACTTCATCATATAGGGTTCATAGCCACCCAAATCTTAAGGAAATTAGTTCATGTCTGAAATCAAGATTACAAAACCAGCTGAAATGAAATCATCCATAATACTCAGTTCACAAATTAGAAAATAAGAAGATACACTACAAAATGAGGAGGGTAGAAGAAAGAGTTAGAAGGATTTTTGTTGTGCTAAATCCTCCTAGCCGTGAGCCTTGTTGACCTTCCTCTTCTGTGTATTCTCTCTGTTTTTCCTTTTTTTTCTCTGTACTTTTTCTTTCTCTGATGGTAATGGTAAAATATGGTTAGAATTCTCCAAAATGGTACTGCCTCCTCTATTTCGGCTGGGTCCTTCCCTTTAGGGTACTTTCTTTACCCTAATTAGAAAGCCTATTTCCTTCTTTGGTCCCTCTCTTGCCACCTCAGCTAGCTGACTTATTTCATTAAAATGGATGCCACATGGGCGCTGAGGTAATTAGTTAAGTGCAGCTGGCTTTTGTCCACGCCATCTGTCTTCTCCCCAGGATTGCTATGCGTTTGGCCTACAGCATCGAAACAGCAATGCTCCCCTTTCAGTCCCCGTTTTCCTTCTGCTCCCTTTAATTTCCTTTGGCATTTTTAAGTTTCCTTTCCTAAACAACACAGAACAGAAATTTACATAAAATATTTACAAATAATACATCAAATTACCGACTCTTAATATGGACTTGCTACCTAGAACAAAAGGGTAAAAATTAAACAAATTCACAGTAAACACACATTCATTACTCTGTTCAACTTAAAAACAAGCTCAAAGATCACGATCTCATAATGGACATTCATTTATATTAATCTCATAATCCATGCATAAAACAATGGATAAGAGTATGTAAACAGATTTAAGATTGGTTAAAGTAGAAGCTATTTATTTGAGTAATAAATTCTTCTTTCTATTTATAGCCTTAGGCTGTTTACCTTACTTTGAAAAGTCTGTACTTTCCTCTGTTCTCATCTTCATCTTGAATATCCTGTTTCAAACTGAAGTTTAATGAACTTTAGTTGGATGTTCAATAATCCAGATGTCGTAGGAATTCCAAATTCCATTTCTAGATTCATGGTGTTTCAACCATTGTTTTTTGTTAAAACCTTGCATTACATACTATTATGTGAATGAAATATAGTTAGATTGTGTTACACACAGCCAACTAAACTTTATATTTGTAACAGAGTAGTTACTAACTAACGCTCCCACTACAATAATGCTTTACAGAATTTGTGATATTCCTTGGTTTTATCATTGTTAATTATTAGTAACTCGCTTACTTGACTTATAGTCATTATTTCTAGTACAATTTAACTAGATAAATATAGTTATTATAATAACCATGCTTCTTTAAAGTAGTATTTAAGAGATACAAACATTTTTGTAATCTTTTATGATTATTAAATTGTTTCACTAAATGACTTCATGGAAAACGTTCACATAACCACTTGTGAATCCCAACTTTTAAGTCTTTGATGTTGTTCAATCAAACATGCACAGAGTATAACAAGTATTAAAATTATAGAAATAATAAAATTGATAACGATCACTCATTATCTATTTAATCTTATATAATATGATTATATTCCATTTCAAAAATACTAATTTAGCTTAGCATTTTAGTTTTATGTGAGTTGGGTTTGAATTCCAAGTTCACATGCAAATTATTTGAATTCCAAATTCGAGTTTAGACTTCCTTTTGATCAGATCAAACAAGTCTTTAAGTGACTTTACTTGGAAAGTTGCATGAAAATTTATAGAAATTTTCTATGCATTCAACAAAAATAAACATATCTTAAATAAATGTCAAACAATATTGACTTACTATCTATTATCTCTATTAGCTTTGAACATTAAAAGGTTCAACACACATCTCTATGTATTAGCTAAATGATTATGTGATTTTTTAGCCTTTATAAAAGAAATGTCTTTTGGTTAACTTTAATTAATAGACTATATAAATAGGGAAAGAACAAAAGAATGATTATAATAAAAGACTGTCTTTTATTTATTTTATGTGTCTAATTAATTACAAACCAATCTCCAAAAATAATTCACATATATGTTTCACTTAATTGTTGTTGGAATAATATGTCTTATTTATTAAATCTATGATTTTCACAATAATGAATAATTCATAATTATCATTTATACTCATTGATGATACAGGTAGAACAAATATATTTCAAAAAATAACAACTGAATTTATTATTATTCAAAACAAATATTAAACTTGTTCACTCATCAAATAAAGGAATCTAAAATATAGTTTCTAAAAAGAATTATAGAGCTAATTCAAAGAAAAAGACTTAATAGAAAGTTGAAAATAAAATACTAAATTCCATGCCAGTTATTCCTTGGTCTACCAATCTGCAATCATATTCGTGTTTCTCTTTTGCATTTCTTTCTTTTGTTGAATAATGCGTTCCTGAAAACAAAAACAAAAAATGGTTTGTGGCATACAAATCTGAATCAACTATTCAAATATACTAAAACGAGATGAGCAAATCATATTTACCCTTACTTCTTGAAAACTTCTCAAGTGATCAAAAGAGTATCTTTTGATCTTTTCTCATGTCTCGTATGTAGATTTAAGGTTTACATATCTAGATTTAATATCGTCAGGCATAGTCTTTAGCATGCAATGACGAGCCAAATAATCAGATCTCATCCAATCCGCATATTTTTTATGATCATCATAATTAGATAAAGTTGATGGCTCATCGGAGGCACATCAATGATTGCATCATACACTTTTAGTTTACTTAGAACTATATGTATGCTTCTGTACCAATCATCAAGATTGTTGAAGTCTAAATGCAAAGTACTTAGGTAGCCGTCATAAGGATCCACTAGTTCTTTCACATTTTGAGGTTCTTGATTAGGATCAAGAGAATTAACCATTGTTGTTGGAAATAAATATATAAAATATAATGAATTAAATCATATAATAAATACCATATTTTATTTGGAAAAGTAAACATGATGCATGGATGCAACATATTAAAAACACATAGAAATTATATACTAATCCATGATAAATTAATTTGAAGATTAATGGACTAGCCTTGGGTAGGTCAGACTAACTCCAAATTAATTTTTAGACAAATCTCAATTTCATAAGTGAAAACTTAAAAACGTCATTTTCTCTTTTGACTTATGAACTACCGCTAGTTTGGTCAAGATGCACTAGTCGTACTAGAAAGGCCATATACACTTTCGGAGTGTAACCCATTATTTTCAATTAATGACTTAACTCAGGAGTGTGTCTTAGGGTCAGTCAAACTTGAAATACATCACTAATTATATTCTCATAAGAGAAGTCCACATTGAGATAAAATAAACCTATTCGGAAGCCTTTCCTTGGTGAGGCTGCAAACGGAGGCGACACGAGACCCTTTTTTATGCCTCTAAGTGTTCAACCAATAATGGACACTATGAGATTTATTTTCATAACTCCCTCACCCACTCACTAGTTGTGAAAAAGTGTGTTTTTTCACAATATCAATATTTTTTTTTAATTTAGTTGTAAAAACAAATTTAATTATTTTTACCAAATGATATTCTAATAATTACAAATCCAATTAAGAAAAAAATAAAAAATTATGCCCTTAATTCTTATTTTAATTTTTCTCTAATTAAGAGAATATCATTTTTATTTTAATAGAACATTTTTCATTAAAATAAAAAAATAAACAACTTTAATTTTGATTTACCGTCTTAACTAATTAAGACTAAGTTTATTATTATATGAATTATCATATATAAACATATAATAAAATATAGTATGTTCTTAATAGCATGCATCTACGCGAATGTAATGCATGCTAATTGCATACTGTGTGGGTATATAAATGACATGTTATAATGCATGACAAAATATTAAACACTTTAACCATATTCAAAAATTTATAATAAGTAAATAAAAGCAGGCTGGTAACTTTTGGGTATTTCTAGAAAAATTACAACACTTGCAAAAAATACATGAAAATATAACCATTTTCCATTGATGAAGAACACATTGATCTTGAACCTTGAGAAGTAGTATTGTTAAGCCAATGCCACCATTTTCCATATCCATTTTGAATTATACAACTTTTTAATTATTTCAAACAACCTTTTAAAATAATTAAACTTTGGGTATTAACACCCAAATAGTTTTTAAGGCCCAATTTGAATTTGGGTAATTTAATTCAAAAATAAAATTAAATAATTTAATTTTAATAAATTAAAATTAAGAATAGTTTTAATTTTGGATATTTTAATTAAAAGTATTTTAATTATGGAAGAGAATAATTAAAACATTTTCAATTAAGGAAAATAATTTTATTATTCAATTAAGGAAATTTCCAAATTAAAACCATTTTAATTCAATTTCAAAATTTTAATTAAATGAATAATTAAAATAATTTAGGTAACAACACATTAGGGTTTGTATAACACAAACCCTAGGTGTGTCACCAATATGGGCGGCGGCAAGATGTCCGATAGTTGAGGACAGAACGGTTCAGGGTGGAGGCTAGTAAGGGCGCGCAGCCTAGGCGCAGGGGCGCTGCACGGGTGTAGGTGGACACGGCATGAGTGTATGTGGGGCACGATGTGAGGTGGGCATGCGTGGGTATGATGCGGGCGCAAGGCAACGCTCGGCGTGGGTGCAGGGGCACGACTCGGGCCTCGGGGTTTGCGCTCGAGGCTCGGGCCATATCAGAATTTTATCCAGTAATTTAAAAGAAAAAATTACAAAAATACTATGCCCGAAAAAAATGGCCTACATTTTTTCATCTAGAAATTTTAAGAACAATTCCTAAACCCAAAAGCACCATTATAAACAACCCTTAAGAATCTATCATAATAAATATAAACATCCATCCATTCAAATATATATCAGATATAATATAAAAATGCACATAATCCTACATAACAATTAATAATATGCAGAGATTAATGACCTGCTCTGGTCCGAATTGTTGGAAAAACTATCAGACTGCACAACGAATTGGCATGGTGGGCCCAGTTTATAAACAATAAAAATTTTCTATCTCTAATATAATAATTTTATATGTTCAAAAAAACATCTAGATAGGAACCATTAATATGCAATATCATTAATTATGCAACATGTATATAATTCTATACATACTTATATATATATCATATGCACAAGTATACAAATATTCATGAACATAAATATTTACCTCTTGAAGCCTATCAAGTGTCCTTAAGTCTTTTTGTATATATAATGATCTTCCTATCCAACGCTTTGAGTACTCAGACCACGATTTTCTGGAGTGTTCTCTACACCTCAAGATGTGTGTGGGCACATAGAGAACAAGGGTTTGTAATTTAGAAATCACAAGTTTTTCTCAACACATGAGAACTTGGATATTGGCTTGAGAAATGTTAGAATAATAGAAGAAAAATGACAATTTCTTATCTGAAAAATTCTGAAACTTTTTCTGAATCACCACTCTCTGTTTCTTATCATCACATAGTATATATATTAGAGATTATATATTACCTTATTAATAATATACAATCACACAATTATAATGGTGATAGAAATTGATTTAGGTAATATCTAACTTACCAAATTTGAAAAAATCTATTTTCAAATTATTAATTAAATAAATAAATAAAATAAAAATAATATTGATATTTTATCAGTACTATCTTACATGCATGGCACAGTCTCTGGACTGTGTCATGCATGTAGCAATATTCTCTTTCACTGAATATTGCATTTTCTTATTTTTTTTTATGTATTTATTTAATTAAAATAAATTCTTCTCACAAAATATGGTATCGTCTTTTTAAGGAAAAGATCACAACCATATTTCAATATTTAAATTTTAAATTCAAAATTCAAATTGATGATCATCATCCTTTTAAAAATCAACATCAATTTTGACTTACCAATTTTTATTTTCTCCCACTAAAATAAAATAATTAATTTTAGAAATTAATTTATTTATTTATATATATTTCAAAATTGTATTTTAAATAAATAAATAAATTTTAAAAAAATTATTAATTAATTCGAAAATAATTATTTAACCTCAATTATCATATAATTGTATATTTAACCAGAAGAACAAAAATCTTCTCAAATTTCCAAATTATAGTTTTACCCTTGTATTAACTCTTACATTGATATAGTGTTGATAGAGGCACCCTGGGGACCTATGGACCTATAATATCAAGTTCCAATAAATATTATATTATTAATCAAAGCGCTTTGATTTAATAATCATATTTATTAATTTCACGATTACTCTACTATAAATATGAGATCGAACTCTTCATAATTATAGACATATATTTACAGAGTACTATACTAAAGAATAAAGTGTCCATTAATATAATCATTGCATACAATGTTAATCCTCTATTAATGGTTCATAATTAAAAGGGAATAAAATTATCGTTTTACCCTTTTAACTATATCTAGTTCCTAGTGTACCATTGACTTTATTCGTGAAGGTTGTGTCACAACAAGTTTGCGACGTGAGCGCTTAGATTCCATATCTGTTAAACTATGTCCCCAGTTGTATATATCATTGAGTCCCCAAAACAATTGTTCTTAGCCTGATAAATCTGACAAACCTTAATGCATGAATCAAATGATCAGATGACATATATAGGAGTTCATAGGAACCTCACGATTAAGATCATCATGTATATGATCATCGTTATGTGTTTGATTAATACTATGAAATAGTGTTTAAACAAGTATGAACAAATCACATCTGGTCCAGTTCTATATATCACTATATATAAAGTACCTTCACTAAAGTGCCATTCTACACTAGTGACCCGGATCTAGGTCACTTGTATTCATAATACTAGCGAACCGTACTAGCCGTAATTAATCTAAAGATTCCATAACTTTATTTTACTGTGAATTGTTTCAAGTTTATTATCTTAATCTCGATCCTCTTATACTAATATGAGATTAAGACCACATAAATAAACTTTGGAATTTTCTGATATTTACTTAATATTATCAACATAATATCATACATGGTCTATAAATATAATAATTCAATTCAAGTATTTATTTCATTTAAAACATTTATCAACTACAATTGCATTAAGGGTCCTATTCCCAACATGATCAACAGTTGGGGTGGAGTTGCTTCTACCCCAAGCTCTTTGAGTATAAAACTCAACAATCGCCCCTCACATACTCACTTTGGTCATTTAAAATTAAAAAAATACCAGAGCTTTCAAACCCATCCTAAAGATTCACCAATCCCAGAGCCCAAAACCCTCATCGACATCTGTTTCTCCGACAACTTGCACAAGTGGAGAGAATCCTCATTCTTCTGGTTGAGCAGCAAGAAGCACTTTTGGGTTCGCACATGGCACATCACCTACAGGAGCTTCATATCGGCTAAGTAATTTCGGCCTGTTCTTATTCTTAGGTTCTTTTTTGTCGAATGTGTAATTGTATGCTTAGGGCCTTGAGGTTTTTGGAATTTAGAGGTCTTTTTAACTTTATATTTTTTTAGGCCCATTTTGAGATTTAAAGTGGTCACAATGGCTTGTGTTGCGCCTTATGCGTTTTTTTATGCTTCTGGGCATTTGACCGGAATCTGGAAAATTTCCAGATTCTGATGATGTTCATGAACTCTATTGGTGTTCTTCGACACAAATCTATTGGTTCCAAGAACACCCTAGTCCCTTAGCATTATTTCTTCTCTATTCCCCGAGTAGTAGTCTTAGGGTCTCTCGTTTTGGCCTGTTTTTCTTCTGGTCAAGGCATTGTCTGCTTGGTTTTGTTTAAGATATTTGAAGAGCTACATCACCTCCACCAACAAGGATTCTACTACTTCGACCACAAGATCTTCGAAATGGATCGAGATGCGGGATGAATCCCCAAGAAGAGAAAGCAGAAGGCAGCGGAGCAGAGCAGGGCCCTCGTAGTGAGGGAAGAAAATACTCTAGCAGTGCAGAGGCTTGTCCGAGCTGGCATTTGGGAGGAAGAGTCCAAGATGGGTCCCCTGCCAGGGGAAGAAACATGTACCACCGATGGCTTCGAGGTGGAGGATCTCCCAATTAAGACGAGGCACCAAGGGAGCTCTTAACCAGATCCTCTCCCACCACGGAGTGAATAAACAGGACATTTAGGTGCACTTGTCCCTGGAGAAATAGAGGGCGCACGAGTGTGTCCACGACCTTGGAGTGCGGAGGGCCTCTCACCTCTAGATGGGAGCCATGCTACTACTCCACAAATACCATGTCGACTTCTTGATGTTCGTCGACATAGCTCCCCTCTAGCTATCTGTGATGGATATCAGGTGCTATCAGGGTTGTTCATTCTGTTCAGGAGGAAGAAATGGCCCACCCCTTCTTCGCCAGAGATTCTCTACATCTTCAGCTTCCGAGCCTGACCAAAGAGTGATAATCGCGATGTGTATTATGCTTTGATGAAGTATACGTACCTGAGTTTTCCCTACAAGGCTCTGAGCAGAAACAAGAGCCACGCGCAAGACTACAAGGACCACTTCTTCTGGACAAGTGGCTCCCCCACGTAAACCAATCCTACCCTACCCCTTGACTTTGTCAGGGTTAGTAAGTTTCTCCTCGAATTGTCTTCGATAAGCTGTCCTCCCCTTGTGGCTGGTCCTTAGGAGTTAAGTTTTTTTGTAGGTCATTTCCACCGCACTCCCCACGTGTATGCCTACCACGGAAGGTTCCAAAAGATGCAAACCCTCTTAGATGAGGATATGAGCCTCCCCTTCCTCGTCACGGAGGCTTACCTGTGATAGTATGGGCTTCTGCAAGAGGGTCAGCGCATAAGCTCCGTGGGCCTGTCCAGCTTCCACGACTCAAAGAAATCACTAAAGGATGCCAGACTTCACATGGAGTAAGTGGCAGAGCAGGTGCACCTACAATACAACTAGAGGATGCACGAGGAGCACGTGGAGACAGTGCTTGTCATCCAGGTTGTTGCCGAGGCCCAAGAGGATGAGGAGCTCAAGGCAGGGATAGAGTCGTCTTCCATGCCTCAATATAAATACCCCATAACCCTTTATCATGATTATCATGTAGGGGAGGGAGTTAGTCTCGACCACACATGGGTTTCTCCATCACTCCTCTAGTGTGGGCATGTCTCAAAGCGTCAATGGATGAAGGAGAAATTATAGGATTACCAAGGCTTGATCGAAGTTTTCCTTCGCCACTTGAAGAGAAAAATTCCCCCCTAAGGATTCGTCCCTCTGGACAAGGTGATGTCCATGCACGTTTGGTGGTTTTCCAAATACGAGACAAACCCCACGCAAGAGATGGGCTGACTAACTTGTGTGTTTTCCCACTCCGTTCTTCACCTGGGGGAGCCTTATAGCTGTGGGGCCCTCGAGGAGATTCTGCGCACTTATCTTGCATGCATTTGTCATTTTATAATTTATTACTTTTATATCTTTTCTTCCCTCCAAGTACTAACCGACACCTTTCCTCTTGAAGATTACATGGGCTGTCGTGAGTTTATTCGGGTTAAATGTTAGAGGCTGTTGGGGCCCTCTCAAATTGAAGTCCTGAGAACACCACGAGTGGAGCCTCTGACCCCGGATGTCGCTCTTCCAGCCCCGATGGCCCCTGCAGCCTTCGTGGCTACTCCACTGGTCCACCCGTCGAGGCCACAAGTGTTTGGAGAGGTCATTGACCTAGAGGGATCTCCTTCACGCGATACGAAACCTTCTCAAAAGGGAAATGATCCATTCTTCCTAGGTGTAGTTAGAGAAGCACAAGCATGTGGTTGAATACTTCAACATTCGTATTGACGAGGGGAACGAGGAATTCAAAGTCCTGGCTTCTTATGTGCGTAAAGATAGGTCATAGACTTCGCTGCCTCCCCTTAGACGTGAAGAGTAGAAGCCCCTCATAGTGAGGAGGGTTGGTCACCGAACAATCCCATTGGTGGTGGAGCTTCTCCAATGACTGGCGAGGTGATAACGAAGTAACACTCCTCGCTACCCTGCAAGTAAGTTACCTTCAATTTTTCCAAGTTCCTTTTTTTCTTAGCCACGTCCTTATAACTTAAATTTTGTTGTCATGCAGGCCGCGATGTTCTGTCAAATACTTTAGGATGTCATCACAACAAGGTCCTTTGAGCTCCAGGACCTCATGGAGCTCAGGGAGACCTCAGTTCCCTTGGAGGAGCACTCGCGGCTTTAGAAAGGGATGGAGAAGGAGAAGAGTCGTGCCTCCAAGCTGGAGACCAAACTGACCATGGAGCAGTCCAAGTTGAAAACCCTCAAGGACACCTCCTTGAAGTTAATGGTGGATACGGCAAGCTGTGGAGGAGTCCACCCATAAGATGGTAGAAGATCTTGCGGTTGTTCGGGAGGAAATTCACATCGCCCACGAGGAGTCCTCAAGGCACCTGGCAGAGGCCACCAAGCCACGGGAAGAGGCTGCACAACCGACTTCGCGAGTTGAAGCAGCTGTGAAGGAAATCGAGGGCCTTAAACTTCAAGTTGAGGATCTCAAGCGTCAAACTAAGCATCTAAAGCATAAAACTGAGGATCTGAAAAATCAAAATAAGAAGTTTACCAAGGAACTCAACATTATGGCCGAGGACACCGTCTATGTTCCATGGAAAAGAAATAGGGATATGGACCTGGCCTTCATGGGGGAGCCTAACATAAGGATGCTACTTGAGGAGCATCTTCAAGCACACAAGGCTAGGGAGGCCAAGGCACGAGAGGCCGCGATAGCAGGTAGGACTCCTAAAGTTGATCTCGTGTTTGAACTCGTGATAGAGGTTCCTTGGGGCGAATAGGCCCTTGTAATTTTTTATTTTCTTTTTATAGGCGTGCGTGCCATTCACTTTTGGGGCATAAACCAACTTATCGCTCGAGTCCCCGAGAACAATTTTATTTAATTTTCCTATGTTTCTTTATGAATGACTTTTGCTTGCACTATTCTCATGCCTTCATTGCTCTATCACTCCAGACTTTTTTAGCGTTTACTAATTTTGAAATTTGGTCTTACAACTTTGGCAAGGTATTAAATCTAACTCAATGTAACTTAATGCCACAAGAATTTGATACCTTAATCCATCAACTACCGTGGGCCTTAGTCTTCAAGACATAGGACTTTACTACCTTAGTTGGTCCAACTAGGGACCTGTGCTCAAGTTCTGGCGACTTGAGTCTCATTGACTCACCTATGACGCTTTTAAGCACTTAGTGTTGTTCCCCAAGCTAGTTTTCCTCGTGAGTAACTTTAATGAGCTGTTGAGTAGAAGCACTTGACGTGTCCTTACACCCACGAGTTCCAATAACTCGGGTCTTAGGAGGTCAACCCTACTTAGGGTTCGAAGACGTAGTGTTACTCAATAGACACGTAGCCCTTGGGAACTTACACTAGGTACTTTTTACGTCTCCACCCCTGAGTAAAAATTACTCAATTTTTGAAAATCAGGAATCTGTTGCTAGTCCTCCAACCATAGTTCCCAAGACATGGGTCGAGTTCTCTGACCTTCTAGGCAAGACCTTGTGGTCAAGTTTTGGGCGACTTGACGCTTCCGCCCGAGTACTACTGACTTGGTATTTCTTTCACTTTTCGAGATTTAGGAACTGGTTAGTGCTCCTTAGGCGCATGGTCCTCGAAAGGTATCCTTAAGTTTATTGTCGTGTTACTTGGATTTTTTTAGCACTAGGATTTTCTTCAAAAGTTGATTATATTTAGGATCCCATGACACTTGGCTTACTTCACTCATGACAAGCTTAGTTTCCTAGGTCATGGATCTCCAAATACTAGGGTTAACTCCCTAGGTTGTGACACTAGGCTTGCTCCACTCATGAAGAGCTTAGCTTCCTAGGCTACTCAGTGCTACTTTGGGCTTGTGGCCCTTGAGAGGTTACAT
Source organism: Humulus lupulus (assembly GCF_963169125.1). Classification (NCBI taxonomy): domain Eukaryota; kingdom Viridiplantae; phylum Streptophyta; class Magnoliopsida; order Rosales; family Cannabaceae; genus Humulus; species Humulus lupulus. The sequence continues at coordinate 161,713,114 of NC_084798.1, read as the reverse complement.
TGAATAGAGTTTCCCCTCGAGTATAAATGACTCGGGGGTTCGTTCACCTATTGGTAGTTGGGAAGCTGTAGTTGGTCCTCAAGACACAACTCAAGTTCTCCACCCATAGGTTACTTAGATTTTTTGCTTGCTCATGACAACCTTGATAGTAGGCTTTCTCCGGTCATGATAAGCTTAGCTTCCTCGGTCACGCTCTATGAGGTTTCTTACGCCATCTTTGACACTAGGCTTGCTCTTCTCATGATAAGCTTAACTTCCTAGGTCATGCTTCGCTAGGCTGCTATCTAGTGAGGAGACCCAGCTATGCCCCCAAGTGATCGGAGACTTGTCTGCGTTCACTTGTCCAGGCCAGAGAGCGAGTACACCTCGAGAAGTGAAATTACTAAATTGAAATTTAAAATACAAGAAGTTTCTCTAAATTTCATCTATCGTGTTTTGCACACACGATTTCCATTAATCGTGCTCGGAGGTTTCAAAATGACAAAAAAATGTATAAAATAAATTTCTTATAATTATTGATCATACCAGCAAAGGTGCACGGTATTCTAGGGGTGGGGCACTAACTCCCCACCTAGTTAGTTCAGTTTGTATGTCCCTAAACACACGATGCTCTCGACTTGATACGAGCCTTCACAGTTAGGGCTCAATACTTCGGCACCAGGATCTTGGGTGGCTAAGAAGAATCTTCGCAACACCAAATCTTCAACCCCGAAATTCCTATCCCTTACTTTAGAGTTGAAATATATGGCCACTTTTTGCTAATAGGATGCTACTCGAAGCTGTAAAGCTTCACGGAGCTCCTCCACAAGATCCAGAGAATCTCGGAGTAAAGCGCGTTCGTGGTTAGATCATAAGTATCTTGTAAGTGTGTGGAGATAGCCGCCTCCACTGGGAGTATGGCTTCATATCCATAGGCCATGGAGAAAGTGTTAGGGTTTTATGCTCTAATTAAAACTCAATTTCTTTGTAATTTTACTTTATTATCAATAAAAGAATATAAATTAATTTTTTCCATGATCAATCACTCTGCTCACATGTTTTATTTCATGATTATTTGTTTAATATAAACTTCTATTAAATCTCGAGCACATAGCTAATCATATTTATTGTGACGTTTTCACAATAGAATATAAATATGATTATATGTTCAAAAATAAGTTAGTCCCAAGATTAGTCAGTTGACAAGATTTACACTGACTTGAGAATCTACGATATGATTTACTTACACATTGTAGTGTTATTTTCTTTCCAGAACATTAGCAAAGCAGATAGGAACGGATGTATTTGTTACACTGAACAGGACCCACATTGACAATAGATAAGATAAGAAGACATATTGTTATAATCTATTCTAGTCATATAATATAGTTGACCATAGGTCAATTTAATCTCAATTATGAGTGGTTAATATTCTAACTGGTTGTATTATTTGAGTTTTTTGACTTGTTCGTTACCAGCTTACCCAACGAACAAGCCCATACTTACATCTTGGGAACTCGGTAGTATAATTGAGTGGGAGTGCTAATCATAGATATGAACATCTATAGCTTCTAATGAAGAAGTAAAACGATGGTGTCCTTTTAGTTTAGTTTGAGGTGCTAAATGATAGAGATCTCATTTCAGTAATTAATATTGGTTTACTGAAATATCATTTAAAAGGAACTAAGTGTCTTAAGGATAGAATACAAGAGAGGTAAAACGGTATTTTAGTCTCATCTCATTGTAGACCGTCTATAAAGGATTGAGTAATAATTATGGTTGTAACAATGGATAACTAATAATGTATCTGTGTTGCTTATAGAGCGTTCTATGAATTCAAGAGTGCAATTCCAAGTCTTTAGTGGAGTCACGAGGAATTAATAAGTTTGTAAATGTATTTGTTAACATTTATGATAACTTATTGGAGCTTGATTTCATAGGCACATGGTCTCCGCTGTACCTTGGATAAAATCATCTAGACAGTGTCAATTAATTGATTTAATTATCAATTAGAATTATCAAAGTTGACAAGGTCAATTTTTGATAATTTCACAAAGTTATGCAATTTAGAGAAGAAGAGAGATTTTAGAGCAGATTTATTAATTAAGACAAATTGGTGTCTAAATTAATAAATAAGTTTAAATCAAGGTTCAAATTATAAATAATTAATTTGATAAATGATATAAATAAGTATTTAATAAATTAATCAATGCCTTGAATTAAGTCCAAGATGCTCATAATTAAATGGGAAATTTCACGGTCCTATAGCTCATGAGAATTTCGACCTAAGGGTTGTATTTACCTATGAGTGACCTAATTGAGCTAATTGAGCCTTTAAAAGGAATGCTAAGTGAGTGTTGAAAAAGATTATCAAAATATCTAGTTTTGATGCTTTAGGGTTTCAAACTCTCTCTAAAACAAAAGTTCTTTTTTAAGCCTCTATATATTCCCGTCTCTTCTCTTCTTCTCTCTGTATCTATCTCATGTGTTGAAAATTGCTCACTCCAGTCTAGGTGATTCTAAGGATACTGTGGAAGTCTATGAAGAAATTTGAAGATCGGTTCATTTTCTTGGTGATACCCTATGATAATCTTGATACAATGGTTAGAGAAACTGAAGGATGGACATATTCATTCCGCTACATATAATGTAAGTGTTCTTATCATTATATATGTTTAATTTCAATTATATAAACATGTTCTAGGTTGTCTTATATAAATTTATTTAATATATGATTTACATGAAAATAAATAAGATCCTATATAATATTCCCAACAACTAGTCTCACAGCTTTTGGTGATCTTTACTTTCATGCATGAACATGCTAAAATTGAATTATTTAATGTGTTGAGTAATTGAATGGATTTTATGTTTTTTAAGAAGCATATTGAATTTTATGAAATTATTAGCAAATTTGGGTTATTTTGTTGTGTTTTTTATGCAATTAATTTTTATAAATGCTTTATTTGGTGTAAAACATTGTAAAAAATATTTAGAAAACAATTTTGGTTTGAAAAATTACACAAAAAAATTGGAAATTTTTTTGGGCTGTTGGGCCACTTGCGTGCATCTGGACACGTAGCCCTGCACTCCGTGCATGCATCTGCGTCATGGTATTTATCCATTGTCTCCAGAACTGGTATCCTCCGAGGACCTGATTCCCTACAAGCTGGGAATCACTAAAAATTTGAAGGCCCTTAGCCTTGAGCTCTAGAGCCACCAGGAGTCCAGTGATAATGGCCTTGCACTCTGCCTCGTTGTTAGAGGTATCAAACCCAAACCTGCTCCATTCTCATTAGAGGACCTATCTACATACAAATTCCACGTGGGCCAAACCGCCGGGGAATTTTCCGGTTGCTCATGCATCCCCATACATTCGGCTATCAAATTTGCCAGTGCTTGTCCCTTAATGGCAGTCCTCGGATGATAACTAATGTCAAACTGACTTAATTCGATGGCCCACCTGAGGAGTCTCCCTGAGGACTCTGACTTTTGGAAAACCTTCTGGAAAGGCTGGTTGGTGAGGACCTGGATGGGATGCGCTTGGAAGTAGTGCGTTACCTTTTGAGAAGAAACCGTAAGGAAAGAAGTTAGCTTCTCCATAAGTGGATACCTAAACTTTTCTCCGAGGAGTCTCTTACTCACATAATATACCAGGTGTTGAACACGACCTTCTTCATGAACTAAGGCAGCACTTATGGCATCCTCCGAGACAACCATGTAGAGGAGGAGGGGTTCTCTAACTATGGGCTTTGACAGGATTAGCGATTTAGCCATGTATGCCTTCAGTTGCTGGAATGCCTTCTCCCAGTCCTCTGTCCATTCGAATATTTGATCTACACAGAGGATGCTGAAAAATGGAATGAATTATCCATTGTCTTGGAGACAAAAAGACTAAGCACTGGTATGCTCTCGGTGGGGCTTTGTACATCTTTATGCCTTCGGGGGATGGAATTTCGGCCAAGGCCTTGATCTTCTCAAGATTTTCCTCTTTCCTATGGGAGCTAACTATGAAGTCGAAGAACTTCCAAGAGGTAACTCCAAAAGTGCACTTCTGAGAATTCAACTTCATCCCGAATTTGCGGAGGATGGATAACACTTCTTCCAGATCTCTCACGTGGTCAAGAGCTGTCCTAGATTTTACCAGCATATCATCTACATAAACCTCCATGTTCTAACCTAGTGGGTTCTTGAAAATCTGGCTTACCAACCTCTAATACACAACACCAACATTCTTGAGTCCGAAAGCTGGTCTGCTCTTGATCCACAACATGCATGGAAAACTTGTTATACCCTGAGTACTCATCCATAAAGAACAAGAGCCCGTACCCGGAGGTGGCTTCGACTATCTGATTAATCTTAGGCAAAGTAAAATAGTTCATTGGGTAGTCTTTGTTGAGGTCGGGGAAATCTATGTAGGTCCTCCTGTGTGCTTTTTTGCTTGGGAACTAGGACTTTGTTAGATAACCACCTCGGGTGCTGAGCTTCTTGCATGAACCTGTTCGTGAGGCGTTTGTCCACCTTCAAAGCCAATGGTCAGGTCGGGTCGATCATTTTTCTGCTTTTATCGTATAGGAGCAACGTTAGGATCGATGTTAAAGGCATGGAATATGATGTTTGGATCAATTCTTGTCATGTCAGAGTGAGACCAGGAAAATCGTCTTGATTGTGCTTGAGAAATCTCATTAATGCTGCTCGGACAGCTGCCTTAAGATCTTTCCTGGCCTTTGTTTTTCTATATCGGACGGAGGCATCAAAGATTACCTCCTCCGTCTCTTCCATAGGCTCAATAGCCATCTCTTCTGAGACTCTAGGGTCCAACTCATTGGACCCTCTTTCCTCTTGAGTAGCCTAGATCTCCATCTCCTCATGAGGGGGCTGTTCGGGGGTTGCCTCAATTACCATTACAAAATGCTTTAGGGAAACATTGTAGCATTGCCTGGCCTTCTTCTAGTATCTTCAGACTATGCCTATGCCTATCTTAGTAGGGAATTTCATGCACAAGTGGCGTATGGAGGTAACTGTAATGCCCCGAATTCTCCGATTTGGTTTAATGGCGGGATTAGTAGGCTGGGAGGGCCATACTTGCTTAATTATGCCATTAATTGATAATATGCATGTATATGTGAATTATATTATGATATGATGTTATATGCGTGCATGTGGGTCCACATTAGAATATTATGATATTTTGATAATTTGGCCCGTTAAGGGTATATTTGTGTATTTGGGTGCATAATGTGATATGTGAATGAGATTCCATTATTATGGAGATATATTCGAGCTATTCAGCATGAGACAGTCCTATATAGTGGATTAGCGGTTTTATCATAACGAGATCAATTATGGGGTAATAGAAATGTTTATTTGGTGATAAATTGGGAATATTTGAGATCAAGATGGAATTCTAGAAGTTTTGACTATAATGTCCTCGGGGGTGTTTTTGGGACTCCAAGCACTAGGTTTTATTTGAGGTTACTTAAGCTTGAAGTAGCTTGTCAAATAGAACGTACATTAGAAAACCTCTCATTCTCCCTTTCGTTAGTTCGTTTGACCGTTTGAGCCTTTTCGAAGATATCTCGAGTTTTAGGTGTCGAAATCAAGCGAGGATCGAGGCATAGCGATCCTAGGAAAGATTAGAAGCTTCTTGACCAAAGGATTTGACAAGAAACAACCCAATCGAAGGTAATCGAAGTTTAAGTTTTGAGTTTTTCGAGTTTCTACGCTTTGAATTAGATTTTGTGAATTGTTGAGTTTTCGATTAGTTCGAACCTTGGTTTTTGAGGGTTTTGGAGTATTGGGAAGCTTGGGAACTTTGATTTGAAGATTGGGGAATGTTTAGGTATGATTTTGGAGGCTTTGGAGAGTTAAAAACATGTTTGGGAATGGCCCAGAGTTGGGGGCCACGGCCCTGTTCTTGGGGTGTCGCGTCCCTGACATGAAGAAGCAGGTGGGGCTCTTTGTGCCTGCTGGGCGCCGCGGCCCTTGATGAAGGGTGCCGCGGCCCTTGCTTCAGAAATTTTTGGGGCCCGTGGCCCAAGGTGCTAGGGCCGCAGCCCTTGCATAATTTTCACCCCGTTTGCATGTTTTGACCCCGAGAACATAGTTATAGGCCTCCAGAGTGTTCCTACTACTTGGATTAGTTTGGGTTGATGTCCCAGAGGCTAGATATTGGTTTGGAAACCTATGTTGATCATTATTATTAATGATGTCACATGTTTGGTTATGATTAGGTGACCGCTAAAGGACTAAAGGTTGATCGTTCTCAAGGGTCGTTCTTTTAATCGTTCTAGCTCGAATCTAAGGTAAGAAAACCGTGTAAGAAAATTTCACCCTGTGTATATATGACATGCGTGATTGTTATTGAGGCATGTTGGTTGATAAATGTGGACATGGATTGCGTATTATATGCTAGTGAATAATGTCTATATGTATATGGCACTGACTAGTCAGGGTTACTGACCTAAAGGTCAGAACCGGCATAAGTGTCCTGAACGCAGGGTCAAATGAAGATTAGATCTAATCGATATCAGCGTTGAATGGCTCTAAGGCATTAACGCTGGATAGACCCTAAGGTCGACAAACTCATAAGTGCTTGGCTAGTCTGAGACTAGTTACTAGAGCCGAAGCCAAGGGCCCAGGTGATTGTTTGTCACATGGCTAGGGAACGATGTTCCATAGTTATGACTCTAGAGTCATGAGGAAGGTTATGTTGGTGACTAATCACCATGCACCTATCCTATTTAAGCTATGAAAGGTTCACTTATCTGTTAAGCCCTAGTGACCCTATCGTCACATGGCTAGAGGGGGATGTACCCACTTTTGTGACTTTTGCGACTGTCACCTATCTGTTTTGGACTGATAGTCCTGAATGATTATTATGATCATGGTTGACATTATATCATGCCATATTGTGTTTTCTTGCTGGGCCTTGGCTCATGGGTGCTATGTGGTGCAGGTAAAGGAAAAGAAAATCTCACCCAGCCTTTAGTGGAGAGCTTAGGTGGTGGTGTGTACATACGCGGCCGCTTGACCACCACGGCCAAGGTGTTCTCAGAGGAACTAGGGGGTTTACCCTATTTTTTCCACTTAGGTCGGCGGGATTGTAAATTTGAAACCGTAATGATCATTTTGTACTGAGAACAACTTGTAAATGTTTTGATTAGCTCTGCAGAGCAGTTTGTAATGAAAAATATCCTTTCTTTTTTATTGGTTTTTCCACCTTAACCTGCTAATCACATTTAGAGCACGTTTTTAACCAAAGGACTCGGGTAGCAGGTCAAATTTCTGGTTCACCGTTCACCCTAACTATTCTGGGGTAACCAGGGCGTTATAGTAACCGTTCCAAACTCCAGTAGGGTCGAACGCCCCAGGACGATGTTGTACGTGCATGAGCAGTCCATGAACATAAAAGTACTTTATTTGAAGGCTTGGCGAGGCTCTTCTCCAAGTGTCACTGGTTGTTTAATTTTCCCCATCATGATGAGACCTTCCCCCGAGAACCTGTAAAGAGTGGAGGTGCATGGAGACAAGTCTCCAATAGTTAACCCAATCTTCTCGTAGGCTGACTTGTACATGATGTTCACTGAACTCCAGTTGTCCTGTAGGATCCATGCCACAATCTTGTTGAAAATTTGGCATTCTACTACTAAAGGATAGTGGTTGGGAAAATACACCCTCCGATCATCATCCTCGGAGAAAGTGATGACTTGGTCTGTCACTTAGGGCCTCTGTGCTGGTAACTGGGTTAACGCCACCACTTCATCATCATGGTTAAGGGCTCGGGCATACCGATTCTACGAGCCCTTTGACGTGCCCCCAGGTGGGAACCTCCGAAGATATTCCCTAATCTCTCGTTCACCAGGGGAGATCCATGGGCTATTTGCTGTTGCGAGGTCGCAGGCACTAGGACAAGGGGCAGAGGAACCACCTACTGAGGAGGCAACTATTCAGTCGAAGCCTGGGCTAGACAAATGTCACTCTTAACATATTGGTGGAGGTGCCCCAGTTTGATGAGACTTTTAATCTCATCTCTAAGTTTCATGCAGTCATTGGTGTGGTGCCCCAAATCATTGTGAAACTGGCAGAACTTAGTTGAATCTTTCTTCTCCCAATCCCTCCACATAGGCGGCAGTTTTTTGATAGTGGACCTGCTTATTAGTGGAAAGTAAAATATTCTCCAAAGTATCCTCCAAGTTTGTGTACTCGAAGAACTGTGGAGCATATTTCTCGTTAGGAGCTATTCCAGTTCTCTTAGGCTTCTTGCCCTTGACCTTTCCCTCGCATTTCTAACACTGAGTGCATGCTAAAAATCTCTGTATCCAATGGGAGTTGCTCCGTAGCCTGTCGGGGTGGAACCAAATCTGACACTCGGCGTGGTACTGAAACTAGCTGGTTAAACAATAGGGCTAAGCTATGGAGAACTCAATACACCGTTTGGGTTGGAGTGTATGGCGAGTACTGGGTTCCCGGGACCACGACATTTTGGAACAAGCTCTTCCTTAAAGCGCTGCATGTTGGACAAAGCATTGACCTCGAAGTTCACCTTCTGCACAACTATGAATTGTCTAGGCTTGTGCCAAGAGTTAATGGATCTAGGCTTGTGCTTCTTGAACCTTTCATCTGTTGATCCCTTTAAGTGGCATTTGGCATCCTCGGAGACGCAGTGGACCGACATCAATCTATTAAACTTTGAGATTAGTTTAGTAGGATCGATGCCTCCATGAACAAATTGATGTTTAGAATTTTAAAGCTTGAGGTAGTGGAGCCTCCTCAATGTAGGGAGCACAGGGCTCCCCATCCCCATCCTCGGAGTCTGAGTCATGACATTGTCTTTAGGCCATCTTCAGCATTATCCTCTTCAAACTTTCCAATTCTGTGTGGAGAGGGTCACGATTTTGAATGGCACTCTGTGCCAAGTGTTTTTGTTAGGGTTTTATGCCCTAATTAAAATGCAATTTCTTTGTATTCTCATTTATTATCAATAAAAGAATAGAAATTATTTTTTGACTTGGTCAATCACTTTGCACACATGTTTTATTTTCATGATTATTTATTTAATCTAAACTTCTATTAAATCCTTAGCATATAACTAATCATATTTATAGTGATGTAATCACAGTGGAATATAAATATGATTATATATTCAAAAAAATTTAGTCCTAAGATTTGTCAATGCACATGATTTACAATGACTTGCCAATCTACGATATGATCTACTTACACATTGTAGTGTTATGTTCTTTCCAGAACATTAGTAGAGTAGATAAGATCAGATGTATTTGTTACATCGGACTGGACCCGTATTGATAGTTGATAGGATAAGTAAACATACCATTATTATATATTCTAGTCATAACTTATAGTTGACCATAGGTCAATTCAATCTCAATTCTGAGTGGTTAGTATTATAATTGATTGTATTATTTGAGTTCTTTGACTTGTTCGTTACCAGCTAACCCTATAGACTAGCCCATACTTACATCTTGGGAACTCAGTAGTATAATTGAGTGGGAGTGTTAATCATAGATATGAACATCTATAGCTTCTAATGAAGAAGTGAAACGATGGTTTCCTTTTAGTTTTTTTCAAGGTGTTAAATGATAGAGATCTCATTTCAGTAATTAATATTAGGTTACTGAAATATAATTTACGAGGAACTAAGTATTTTAAGGATAAAATACAACGATGGATAAAACGGTATTTTAGTCCCATCTCATTGGAGACCGTCCATAGAGGATTGAGTGACAATTATGGTTCTAACAATGGATAATTAATAGCGTATCTATATTTTATATAGAGCGTTCTATGAATTCAAGAGGGAAATTCCAAGCATTTAGTGGAGTCACGAGGAATTAATAAGTTAGTAAATTTATTTATTAGATTTATGATAACTTATTTGAGCTTGATTTCATAGGCCCATGGTCCCAATGTACCTTGGATAAAATCATCAAGATAGTTTCACAGAGTTATGTAATTTTGAGAAGAAAAGAGAAATTAGGGCAGATTTATTAATTAAGATAAATTAGTGTCTAAATTAATAAATAAGTTAAAATGAAAGTTCAAATTATAAATAATTAATTTGATAAAGGATTTAAAAAAGTATTCAATTAATTAAATCAATAGAAAATAATACTCTCCTTGATTTTAAGTCCAATGGGCTTATAAACAAATGGGAAATTTCACGGGCCAAAAGCCCATGATAATTTCAACCTAGGGCTGTTAATTGGCTATTATTTTATTGATTTTTTTAACTAAATCAATGACCTAATTAAGTCTATAAAAAGAATGCTAAGAGAGATTTGAAAACCCAAGATAAGACACAAGTTGAAACATAAGCTTCTAATTGGTTTTAGATTTTCTCTAAACATAAGTCTTTTCTAGGCCTTAGTTTTTCTCTTCTATTCTTCTTCTCTTTGTAGTCTAGGTGATTCCAAGGATACTTTGGAAGACTATGAAGAAAATTAAATAGCAGTTCAGTTTCTTGGTAATACTCTGCGACAGAAAGGATGCAAGGGTTAGAAAAACTGAAGGAATGACTCTATTATTCTGATGCGTATAATGTAAGTATTCTTATCATTATTTCTCTTTGAATTCAATTTTAGAAACATGTTCTAGGTTATCTCATATTAATTTGTTTAAATTAAATCTACATGAAATTAAATAAAGATCATGTATAAGTTTTCCCAACAACTGGTATCAGAGCCTTTAGTCATATATATTTTCATGCATGAACATGTTAAAAAATTGGATTATTTGATGTGTTTGGATAATTGGACGGATTTTCATGTTTTTATGAAACATATTGATTTTATTTAATTATTAGCAATTTTTAGGTTATTTTCTAGTGTTTTCTATGCTATTAATTTTTATATTTGCTTTATTTTTTGTAAAACATGTTAAAAAAATAATTAGCAAATGCTTTTTGTTTGAAAAATTGCACAAAAAAGTTTTTTTGGAAATTTTTCGCCTGGCTGCCTATGCGTGCGCACACCAACGCGTGTTGCCCCACCTGCCTGGGCACGTCTCCTCGGCACTTGCCATCGCCCACGCGCGCACCAACGCACGCATCCCCATCTGGCGCGCGCGCGCATGCCCTCTCTAGCCACACACCTAGCCAGGCGAACAGTACCCGTTTCGGGTACTGTTCATCAATTTTTTTTGCAAATTAAAAAAATGTGAATATCAATTATTTATAATCAAAGCCAAAAATATCAAAATTTTTTTATCATTTAAAATTGTTTTTTAAAATAAAATATTTTTGTTGGTTGAGATTTAAATAATTATATATTTTTACAAAGATTCAAATTCAAATTCAAATTTAAATATAGACAAACAACTTAATTTTAAATCTTTTAATGTATTAAAATATTAGAATAAGATATCAGGTATTTAAGATATTTTCCTTAAATACTCACTATTTTTATTAAATCTTTATTTGAAAATATGAATATTTGTTTATTCTATAGTTTTTAATATTTAAATTATTTGAAATTTGAAATTTGTTAGTTAGATATTTTCATGGATATTTGAATTTGTTTAACTGTTTTATGATATTTTAGGGTTGTTATAACTATTAATATATATATTTTTTAAATGGTGAAAATATTAGCTTATTGTTGTAACAACACAAGATATTTTTGAAAAACAGTTAAGATATTGATTTTAAAATTTAAAGTTGGTTAAATTTTGGAAAATATCATTTTTTTCAACCAATTAAAAATATATTTTTTAATAAATGAGATTTAAATTAACTTTAGTTAATTGTTGATAAATCCAATTTAAATTAAATTGTTGATTGTTGATAAATGAAATTTAAATTAACTATTGTTAATTGTTGATAAACTTCATTTAAATTTATTTTTTTTTTTGTAAAAATTTAATTAATTCTAATTTTTTGATAAATTATAGATAACTAATTGTGATATTTTTGCAAATGAAATAAATTGTGGTATTTTTGCATAAATTCATAGACTTGCTCATATAGAAATATGATTAGGCTCATCCAATTATAATATGTTTGTTTGCACTATATGTGGTATTTTTGCAATTTGGCTTAGATGCATATAGTGTCCTATATGTTTGTTAGATATATGGATTCTTTTTTCCAAATAAAATATTCACAAAATGATAGGTTTTATTTGGGCCCATTAGAAAATATAAAGTTTAAATTCCTCTCTTGTGGGAGATTCCACTTGTGAATGCCCATTTGCTTTGCATGATTATAGTGGGTTTAATTAATTAATAACAATTAATAAAACGAAGGTTTAAATTCCTAACTTTTGGACCTTGTATGGAAGATTGGGGGCCTTTGTAATGGGAATGACATACTGGACCCAGCCCTCCTCCATACAAACCCAATTGTTAGGACCCATTTACCTGAGTTGGACTTAATTGTATATGTTCATTATATTAGTTAAACATAAATATTGATTAGCAACAAATTAATTCTAAATTAATTGAATTTGTTTCAATGTGTCACTTTAGAATTAATAGGAAATTATAGGACTTTGGTTTTAAAAATTCTATTCTTACAATTTTTTGGAGAACCATTCATTAATTTTCAAAAAATAATAAAAATACTATTTTTAATTTTTTTTTGGTCAAGAAGAATAGAATACTTCATTGAACAAAGAACAAGTACAAACAAACAGCCCAGTTAAACCTCAATTAGAGGTACCAGCCGAAACAAAAAACAACAACTAATTACAAAGAATATGCTTCATGAATAGCTGATCTTGAACCGAAAGTTGGTGTCTATACACTTTGTAAAGCCTAAACTTAGTTGTGAATTTAACATCCTGAACTAAAATCATAACAGATGAAGAGTAATTGTCATATATACACCTATTTCTATTCTTCCATAAATTGTAAACAACTACTGCAAAGATCATGTTAACTATAACAACCTTAGTGCCAATCCGGGCTCTAGACAGCCAAACCAACCAGTTCTTGAACTCCATAGGCCACACCACAAACCCCAGCCACTTGAAAATGCAGCTAACCAGTTGGGAAGACAGAGTACAATAAAAAAACAGATGAGAGTGACTCTCCAAACAACTCTCACAGACCGGACATAAGCTAGAGACAAGCTGAATGTGCAACTTGGTGAGGTTGTCCCTGGTTAGAAGATGGGAGTTAATTACTTGCCACAACATGAACCTATGTTTAGGAAGGATTTGCTTACTCCAAACAGTCCTATGATAATCCACCTGTTATTGAGCCAGCTGACTGTTATATAACTTGCCAGACCGAAACTTACCTTGTATACCAGCTGAAATAATAGCAGCAGGACCAAAATAAGCCTTGATTCGACAGAGCTTTCTCCAATACCAGCTGCAGTCGCCTCTCAATTCATAACTCCAAATGTTAACCCCTTTCATATAAATGGAGTTAACCCATTTGACCCACAGCAAGTCATGTTTAGCTGATATTGCCCAAATATATTTGGCTAAAATTGAGCAATTCCAGATTGCACCATCTCTGAAACCCAACCCTCCATAGGCTTTAGGGAGACAAATCTTGTGCCATGAAGGTATGTGCAACTTGCTCCTCTGTCCCAAAAATCCCCATAGAAAGCCTCTACATATCTTCTCAATTTCCTTGATAATGCTCTAAGGTAAGACAAAGATGGACATCCAATAATTTCTAAGCCCAAGAAGAACTGAGTTGATAAGCTGAATCCTACCAGCGAAGGAGAGATGTCTGCTCGCCCAGTTCTGAATCTTCAACCTATACTTCTGAATAATCACCTCACAATTAGCGTGTTTCCACTTTGTAGGTCTCATGGGGACCCCAAGATACTTAAGAGGAAAGGATCCCTCTGACAGATTTATAGCCTGAGAAATTTTGGATCTATCAATGTTCGGGACACCACCAAAAAATATCTGAGACTTCCCTGAATTAATAGAAAGACCTGAAACAGAGGCGAAATCATCAAGAACAGCCTTAACACTTCGAACAACCTGAAGAGAACCTTTACAAAAAACAAGCAAATCATCCGCAAAACACAAGTTAATTAGCTTAAGACTTTTGCACATAGGATGATATCTAAAAGGGGAATTGAGAGCTGCAAATTGGAAACTTCTTGTTAAGTACTCCATGATAAGGACAAACAATAAAGGAGACATGGGGTCGCCTTGTCTCATCCCTTTCTTCCCTTTAAACTTGCCTTGGATTCTACCATTTAGCACAAAAGAATAAGATGTGCTTCTAACACATGTCATTACCCAACCTATGAATTTCTTGGGAAAGTTAAGAGCATTTAAAAGATCCTCAAGAAAGTCCCAATCAACCGTGTCATAGGCCTTACTAAGATCAATTTTGATTGCACATCTAGAAGAAGTAGACGCCCTCCCATAGTTTTTGATAAGATCTTGAAAAATCATAATATTATGGGCAATGGAGCGACCTTTAACAAACGCCCCTTGATTAGTCTAAACAATATCAGGGAGAACAACCTCTAGCCTCTTACATAACAACTTAGCCATGCACTTGTACAGAGTAGAGCAACAAGCAATGGGCCTATAGTTAATAGCCCTAGAAGGGAAAGCCACCTTCGGAATTAAAGAGAAGGTAGTTTCATGAAGTTCAGGTGGAAATCTACCTGTCTCAAAACAGTGCAAAATAGCTGTACAAACCTCCTCCCCTATGTCATGCCAAGCTGATTTAAAGAAACCAGAACCATAGCCATCAAGACCAGGAGATTTGGTAATCGGTATACTAAAAAGAACCTCCCTAATTTCCTTCTTGGAAAACAGTTTCAGTAGCAACACCTGTTGATCTATAGACAGTCTGGGACCTATCTTAATACTCTGAACATTCAGTATGCAAGAGGCCGAACTAGCACTACCCAAAACCCCTCTGAAGTGTCCCAGATAATGAGAAATAACCTCAAAGAAATTATCTATTAACCTGCCATCTTCATTAATAAAAGAAACAATGATGTTATCTGCCTTTCTCTTCTTTAAGCTGGCATAGAAAAAAGATGTGTTCAAATCACCCTGACGAAGCCAAGTTATTTTGCTCCTTTGGACAAGAAAACTGTAGTAAAGTTTTTCCTGAACTGAAAAAGCTTCAGCAGCAAGCTTCTCAATTTCCTGAACCCTTTGATCCTTAGGGTGAGCTTGGGCTTGCATCCTAGCTTCTTGATAATATTCTTTAGCTTTATGGTAACTAGCACCAATATCACCAACTTTCTCCCTGTTAAAAATTTTCAGAACATGTTTGAGTCTCAAAAGCTTGAAGTATATTGCTTTGATACCCGCAGCTTTGAGAGGAGCTTTCCAACTAGTTAACACCCGAGCCTGGAACTCAGGATGCTCAGCCCAAAAATTATAGAACCTAAACAGTTTAGATCCCATAATCACAGAAGTTTGAAGCCTAACAAGACTAGAACAGTGATCTGAAGTAGACTCCCAGTTAAACAGTACTGTAGATTGAGGAAAACAATCTAACCATTTTTCATTGCTAAAAACGTGGTCAATTTTAGAGTAGATTCTAGCCTTACCCTCTTGATTGTTAGACCAAGTGAAATAGGACCCAATACTTCTTAAAGGCTCAAAATGAGCACCAGCCAGCCACTGTATAGAATCAGCTAATTCAAGACTAGATATAGGCTTTCCTTGTAACGACCCAAATTCGCTAATAAGGCTTAAGGGCCTTGATTAGTGTGCCAGGAGGGCAGGTTGGGATTTATGTGTGATTTTGTGAGTTAAATGCATGGTTATGATTTAAAGCATGTTATTTGGCTATTTGTTTAACTGAGATGCATGGCTATGTTTTCTAGTATGCATGTAGGCCCGGATCGTGTTAGAAGGGCGTAATTGTAATTTTGGCCATGTTGGGCATAACTGTATTGATATGTGATAATTGTATTCTGTGAATTGTACCACGTGAGTGTGGTTTTATTATTGTGATGCACGTGCCGAGACGGTCCTAGAGAGCTAGTTAACTCAAGAGTCACAACGGGATTTCTATACCCGGCTCGGGAGGAGCCTAGGGGTACCTCGGGAATTTTATGGTTAAGTTGAGATTTAGCGGGTAATGGTTATTCGAGATTTAGTAACCTGGGTAACCATTAGTTACTGCTGTGGGTAACAAGTTTTAAGGTAAAAAGTGATAGAATTGAAATGAAGTGTAAAGACTTAAGTGCCCTTTGAGGTTTAGCTAAGGAGGATTAGTAGGAAAGGGTAAAATGGTCTTTTGGCAAGGGTTATAGACATTTTGCAGCTGGGATTTAGGGGTATACGGTTTGGTCATTTATGTCACTTGAGGCTTGATAGAAATTGAAGAGAAGAAAGAGAAGGAGAAAGAAGGTTAGGGCAAGAAGAAGAAGAGAATGAGAAGTGGGAGTCTAGGAGGAGATCAAGGACTTTGTGTGGGTTCTCCACTTTTGGTAAGGATCTTGTGCATATTTTATGATTGATTTCTGTTTTAACTTGTGAATCTAAAGCTTGAGTTAGTATGTTTGAGTTTTTGGTTTGAGTTGCTAAAAATGGGAATCAAAGGGTGGATTCTTGAGTGTGTTGATGTTTTGGCCTTGTGTCTAGTGCCTATAGGTTGTTAAGTTGTTCATGTAAAGCTTGGAATTGAGTTTTGGGGTTTAGAGATTGGTTTAGGGTGATTTGGAGTGGTTGAAGCTCGGGAAAACGCGAAGGAAAAACCCAGAATTCTGGGTCTGCGAGGGCGTGTCGCGGCACGGGTTTTGCTTGCCGCGGCGGGGAGCCTCTGGTTTCTGGGTGCCGCGGCACAAGGCTAATTTCAGGATGGCATTTTTAGGCAATTTTAGGCCTTTGCTCCGGGGGTTCGGGGGATGTCTCCGGGTGTTGTTTTAAGGTTTTAGAGGTCCCGGGAGTGCGGGATTGGTCCCGGGAAGCGGTCTTTGATTTGATTAGTGTTGCGGGATGTTTCTTGTGTGTTGTGACTAGGTTATTGGAGAGGCTCGTGCTAGAGGACCGTGCTCGCGGCGTGAGTGCATCAGGAGGCTCGGAATACAGGTAAGAAAACTGTAACACCCAAGAATAGGGCATGGCCCCACTGTGTGATTGCAGG
This sequence comes from Humulus lupulus, assembly GCF_963169125.1. Lineage (NCBI taxonomy): Eukaryota > Viridiplantae > Streptophyta > Magnoliopsida > Rosales > Cannabaceae > Humulus > Humulus lupulus. The sequence goes on along the minus strand of NC_084798.1, from coordinate 161,696,083 downwards.
GCATGGCCCCAGATTGTATTATGTGCATATGTTTAACCTTAAATGAATCATGATGTGTGTGAATGATTATTCGAACGTACTATATGTGTGATTATAATGAAATGAACGGCAAGGGCTGAGTGCGGCGTAGGCCGGGTACGGCCGTGGGGCCGAAAGTAACACACAGCACATGGGATTCTTATATTCAGGGTGGGACCCAAGGGATACATGAGTTATCCTCGCGGTGAGAACCGAAACCCCAGGCTTTGGTAAGGCCTCTGGGGCGGCTTGGCCGTGCTTGTTTATTATGATGGTTTTCCTATTTATCAGTGATTTATGCCACCTATATGAATTGCATATGTTATGTATTATTTGGGTTTTCTTGCTGGGCTTCGGCTCATGGGTGCTCCGTGTGGCAGGTAGAAGCAAGAACTGAGTCAACCAACCATGAGTACGGAGAACGTGAAGCGACGCGTACATGTTTGGCCTGCCCGACTGCTTTGGTTGGGGGTTTATTCGAAAATGGCTGTAATAATCTATGATTTTATGATTTCTCAACTGTAACCTTATTTCAAAATGTAATTAGTTTTCAAACCTTATTTTGGGATCCCAAATGTTTAAAAATGGAAGTTCTAATGAAACGACGCATTTCCAAAGATTACAGCCTTAACTTTTAATTAGTCACACTTTTGTTTCAAAACCTCGGTTAGCGAGTTCATTGCACACTGTTTTATCTTAAAAACTCACTTAGTAACGGCTCTAAGGAAGTAGGGCGTTACATTCCTCCCAATATATCCTTACCTGAAAAAGGAGCATTAAAATCCCCTAGAATTAGCCAAGCTTTGTCCAACAGAAAAGGCCTCTGCAAATCATCCCAAAGATAGCTTCTCCCTTCAATAGAGTTAAAACCATACACAAACGTGACCCCAAAGCTCTGCTGAACACTACTCATCCTAACCAAACAATGAACCGCTTGAGATGACTCCTCTATGATAGTAACTTTCACAAAATTCCTTCTCCAAAGAATAAGTAACCTGCCTTCAGTAACAGTGCTATTATGGTAATCCCAGTTTGGCAGCAAATCCATGAGATTACTTATTTTACAACTCTTCAACTTAGTTTCTAAAAGGCCACAAATTCCAATATTATTACTACTACATATATCTCTAACAGGACTATGTTTAAACTTACTATTGAGCCCTCTAATATTCCAGCATAGAATATTACAGCTATCCATTAGGCTTGTTAGAAGAAGAACTTCCTCCTTTACTACCCATCAATGGCTCTTGAAGCACCACAAACTTATTAGCTTTCTTATTTTTTTGAACTTCTTCCTTAGCCTTACCAACTTGCCTCTGACCCTCTTTAGCTTTAACAGCCACTTTTTTAGGGGTAAGCCAGTTATGGTCGGACTGAACTCCTTCTTCTCCTCCAGGTGGCTCAAAAGAAATTGGTGGAGATGAGACCTGGTTCACCTGAACCGTATTGTTCTCTGGAATAGCTTGCGAGGCCTCCTGCACCAGCAAAGTACTCTTCAGTTCATTAGCATCTTTATCCTTCTCCCCCATCTTCAATATAGGTTCATTCCTAGCCCATTGCACATTCGTTTCCTTTCTACAATTCGTCATTGAGTGGCCAAAACCAGCATAGGTCTTGCACTTGACCAGGAGCCATTCGTACTCAACTCCCTGTTCCAAAATTTGGCCAAGTTCATTAATATACTGTATATGTTTGGGGGGATCATCAGTGATCTCCATTTCAACCAGCACTCGAGCAAACTGAATGCGAGATCGCTCCCTTGTAAATTTGTCCACCATTAGTGGCTTACCAATTGTGCTCACTAAGGCACTGAGACATTTACTACCCCAATATTGGAGCCCCAAATCATGGAGGCGAATCCAAAGAGGGACAGATCGCACTAAACGAACAACGCTCAAATCTGTAGTCCAAGGCCGAACTATAACAGGTTTCCTATCAAAGTGAATGATACCATTTTCTAGAACATGATCCCATGTAGCTTCATCGTTGAACATCACCATAGTTAAACCCATCGTCATTCTAGCTATCTGAGCTATCCTCAAATGACCCCAGACCCTTTTGATGAACCCTTCAAACACTGCCATAGGCGGATTTGCGCCTAAAACCATACAGATCACTGTCGAGCTCCAGTTTGCAGATTGCAACTTAACCTCCTCAGCATCCATTCTGGCAAATTTCCGACCCTCCCTGTAAATCGGCTCAGTAAACTCAAGCTTCTGCTCTGAAAAAGAGAGATGAGCTGCCGAAAAACCCTGCCATTGCCTCTGAGCGGACCCTAGAAAATCTTCCTCTGTCACCTTATCTACCCATGAAGACTTCTGAGAGGTCGATTGTTCCTTGCCAATCTTTGCTGTTGATAAAACCTGGGGAAAACTATCTCCCGAACCAGAGATCTCGTCAGAATGATGAAGAAAATCCTCTTCCGTAAACTCCTCCTCCGCTCCCGTTTCCAGTACCTCCTTGCCGTCAGGCACTCCATCAGAAAACGGAGTCTTCTCGTCTGAAACTTTATGCAGATCTTGATCTCCAATCTGAATCGTAGGCTTGCGAAGAGTCTTTTTCTTCTTCGCCATGGGAGAGAACCAGACACCTCTCAAGCCCCCCTAATAGAAAAACTTTTTTGCTAACTCCTACTATTTTTAATTTTATAATGAGCTTATTTTAAGAATTATATTCGATCTCCACCGTTTGTTTAACAACATCAATAACTTAATGGGGCCTCGAGATGCTTTGATTCGTCCCCCTACGGAAGGTGTTCATTAGTTATTTTGACAAGTTTAAATTTCGAAAGATAGATAATTATAGGTCAAATTCTGCTAGACTCACCCCTACGGTGACTACTAGGACTACATCTATTGATTATCGAAACTGTGGGTCTAGCTCATAAAATAAGAGATTTTGTTTTCTTATTTTGATCGAATAGTAGGTTGTTAATAATGGTGTCCATTATTAAATAAGTTTACAACTTTATTTAAATAGTGGTATTTTTTACTCTCGCCAATCGGGACAAGGATATCATAGATTGGTTAAAAACCTAAAGAAATAGAGATATGATTATTTTTGTATTTTTTCTAATATCTTATATATATTTTTATATATGTTGTGCTATTTTTTGAAATTTGTGTGAATAGGAGTTTTATTGAGAAAATGTGATTGATTTCTATTTTATTGATAATTGGTAGTTTTAAGTTTGGTTGTGTCTACTACCATCCTTTCTCAACTTTCGATGGAGAAACTCACTGGAGAAAAATTCCATAATTGGAAGCTGAATATCAACATAGAGTTGATTGGTGACAACTCTGAGTTCCTCATGATTAAGGAATCCCCAGAATAAGCATCGTGTCCGCACGTTCGTGATGGCACTGTCAATGCTCATGATGGCACCATAAATGCTTGGATAGCACCGTCTCCACACATATGTGATGACACCGTGAATACTTGAATGGCATCGTGTTCGCACATTCATGATCAACTCAACTATGGTCTGACACAACTCATGAACGAACATCAGACTTTCAAGTCTATCATTGGTGGTCCTAATAAGGGAGGAGAAACTAAGACTACTGTTGTTGTTGCTGATCCAGCTAAGGCTGAATCTAACCAAGCTTTGTCTTTGAAAGTTGGAAACAAGAGGAAAGGTAGACAAAACAACAACCCCAAACCTACAAAGGCTGCAAAGACGAGTGGACAACCAAATGCATAGATGCCTAAGGGGAAGAACAAGAAAAAAAAGAAAGGTAAAGGTAAGTGTTTTCACTGCAAAGACAAAGGGGCATTGGAAACAGGATTGCCCCAAGTTTATACCAGCAAAAAACAAAGGTAATGATTATAGTTCATTTATCTTGGAAACATGTGTTTTAGAGAATGATAAATCTATTTGGATTATTGATTCGAGATCTACTAACCATGTTTGTAACTCTTTATAGCTTCTTGAATCGTGGGAGGAAGTGGATGAAGGCGACTTAAAGCTTAGAGTTGGGAATGGAGTGTTCGTTGCGGTCCAAGCTAGAGGAAAAGCTCCTATGAAGTTCAGAAATAGATACTTAATTTTAAAAGATGTATTTTTTATTTAGGATTTTATTAGAAATTAAATTTCAGTTTTCATGTTGCAATTAGAACAATTTGTTATGACTTTCACAAGTTCTAATATATCTATTTCTTACAATGGATCACAATTTTGTATTGCATGTTTAGAAAACGGGCTTTATATTCTGCGACCTAACGAACCCCTCGCTCTTAACAATGATTTATTCAAAGTAGCTAACCCTAGGACCAATAAACGTCAAAAGACCGATAACGATAATATCACGTATTTATAGCACTTGAGACTAGGTCACGTTAGCGATGATAGGATTCAAAGACTTACAAAGGACATGCCTTTGAGGGAACTCACCTTAGGTGAATTACCTGTCTGTGAATCTTGTATAGAAGGCAAACTGACCAAGCGTCCATTCTCTACAAAGGGTGATAGGGCCAAAGAACCACTTGGACTTGTGCATTTAGATGTTTGTGGACCTTTGAATGGACAAGCCAGAGGTGGTTTTGAGTATTTCATCAGTTTCATTGACGATTACTTAGATACTCATGTCTTTACCTAATGCATATGAAATTAGAAATATTTTCAAAGTTTCTGGAATCTCTAGTGATGGCTCAGAACCAATTAGGTAAAACGTTAAAGATCTTACGATCTGATATAGGTGGAGAATATTTGGATATGTAGTTCAAAGATCATTAACTGAACTTGCAATTTTATCACAACTTACTGCCCCAGGTACTCCGCAACAAAATGGTGTAGAGGAACACTAGAACAATACTTTATTGGAAATGGTTAGATGCAAGCTTAGTTACTCAACTCTACCAACTTTGCTCTTGGGATATGCAACTGAAACCACGAACGACATTCTCAATGTCGTGTCGTCTAAATCAATCTCCAAAACACCTTCAAAATGCTGGAATGGCCATGAACCTAGTTTACGACAATATAGAATATGGGGGTGTCCCGCCCACGTCCTGAGGAAAAAGGAATGAAGGCTAGAACCATGAACTGAAGTTTTCATGTTTGTTGGCTATCCTAAAGGTACTCGGGATGGACATTTCGATAGTCATTAAGAAAAGAAAGTGTTTACTTCTACGAATGCTACTTTTTTGGAAAATGACTATGTCCAAAACTTCAAACCACGTAGCACAGTAGTTTTAGAGGAGATGGTTAAAGAATTGACTTCAACCAATGTTCCATCATCATCAATGCCAGTTGATGATGAAATTCCCACTCTTCATGTCCAACTGACACAAGCCGATTTAAATGAAGAAAGTACCACTGTTCCTGAGCAAACAGTCACGGAGTCTCATCGTAGTGGGAGGGTTTCTAGGAACTCAGTTCTCTATGGTATGGATGGTGACACTAGTGATGATGATCTGTTGTCTTTCAAACAGGAAATGGCTAGCCCTGAAAAGGAACCATGGCTCAAAGCCATGAAACATGAAATGGAGTCCATGCACTCAAATTTCGTCTGGGATCTTGTGGAAGCACCTAGTGACTTTAGTGCCATTGGTTGCAAGTGGATCTACAAGAAGAAATGAGGTGTTGATGGAAATATCGAAACTTATAAGGCTTGATTAGTGGCAAAAGGTTATACCAAAAGAGAAGGCATGGACTATGAGGAAACTTTTAGTATGGTAGCTATGCTCAAGTCCATATGCATCCTCCTATGCATAGCAGCCGCTCTCGACTATGAGATTTGGCAAATGGACGTCAATACAACTTTTCTTAATGGGAAGCTTGATGAAGTCATTTATATTGATCAGCCCGATGGATTTAAAGTAGCTGGACAAGAAAGTAAAGTTTGCAACTTGAATAGGTCCATCTATGAACTTAAGCAAGCTTTTCGTTCCTGAAATATTAGGTTTGATGAAATAATCAAAACCTATGGCTTTGAACAAAATATTGATGAGCCTTGTGTTTACCAATTGAAGACAAATCAAATAGTGGTATTCCTGGTTCTTTATGTAGATGATATCTTACTCATTGGAAACAATGTTAAGAAATGATCAAATGTGAAGAATTGGCTGAGTACTCAATTCCAGATGAAGGATTTAGGTAAAGCAAGTTATGTTCTAGGTATCCAGATCATCAAGGATAGAAAGAACAGACTCTCAGATATATCTCAAGCAGCTTACATAGATAAAGTGCTTGAACATTTCTCAAAGACAAATTCCAAGAAAGGACGTTTACCGTCCTGCCATGGAATTCATCTTTTAAAGAAGTAGTCTCCCCAGACTCCTGAAGAGGAAGCTGCAATGAGAAAAGTTCCTTACGCATCTTCAGTTGGAAGTCTGATGTATGCCATGTTGTGTACTAGACCAGATATTTGCTATGCAGTGGGAGTAGTGAACATGTATCAGCCAAACCCAGGACCAGAACATTGGGTAGCAGTTAAGCATATCATGATGTATTTAAGAAGGACTAGGGTTTATATGTTAGTCTACAAGGGTGGTGTTCTAAATCCTATAGGCTACATCAATTTAGATTTTCAGACTAATGTCGATGACAGGAAGTCTACTTTTGGAATGGTGTTTACTCTTGGGGGTGGAGTTGTTATATGGAGAAGCGTAAAGCAGTCTACAATCCCAAATTCCATCATGGAGGTTGAGTACATAGTTGCGTCAGAAGGAGCTAAAGATATAGTCTGGCTAAAGAAGTTCTATTCGGATCTTGGTGTTATTCTAGAAATGGATAAACTGCTTGTGTTGTTTTGTGACAATACAGTAGCGATAGCCAACTCGAAAGAACCTCGTAGTCACAGGAGGAGTAAGCATATAGAAAGGAAGTATCATATTATTCAAGAATATGTGGCTAGGGGAGATGTGAAGGTTATGAAGATTGTATCTGAAGACAATCTTGCAGCTCCATTTACAAAGACACTACCAGAAGACACATTTTATAAGCATATCAAGGAAATGAGATTAGTAGAATTAAGGCATTAGTTTCAATTAGTGCAAGTGGGAGTTTGTTAGGGTTTTATGCCCTAATTAAAGCCCAATTTCTTTGTAATCTCATTTATTATCAATAAAAGAATAGAAATAATTTTTTGACTTGGTCAATCACTTTCTCACATGTTTTATTTTCATGATGATTTGTTTAATATAAACTTCTATTAAATCCCGACCATATAACTAATTATAGTTATAGTGATGTAATCACAGTGGAATATAAATATGATTATATGTTCAAAATAATTTAGTCCTAAGATTAGTCAGTGCACAGGATTTACACTGACTTTCCAATCTACAATATGATCTACTTACACATTGTAGTGTTATGTTCTTTCCTGAACATTTGCAAAGTAGATAAGATCGGATGTATTTGTTACATCGGGCAGGACCGATATTTACAGTTAATAGGATAAGTAAACATACTATTATTATCTATTCTAGTCAAATCATATAGTTGACCATAGGTCAATTCAATCTCAATTTTGAATGGTTAGTATTCTAACTAATTGTATTACCATACTTACATCTTGGGAACTCGATAGTATAATTGAGTAGGAGTGTTAATCATAGATATGAACATCTATAGCTTTTGATGAAGAAGTGAAATGATTGTTTCCTTTTAGTTTGGTTCAAGGTGTTAAATTATAGAGACCTCATTTGAGTAATTAATATTAGTTTACTGAAATATCACTTACAAGGAGCTAAGTGTTTTAAGGATAAAATACAATGAGAGGTAAAACGGTATTTTAGTCCCATCTCATTGTAGACCGTCTATAGAGGATTGAGTGACAATTATGGTTCTAACAATGGATAATTAATAGTGTATCTATAATTTTTATAGAGCGTTCTATGAATTCAAGAATGAAATTCTGAGTCTTTAGTCGAGTCACGAGGAATTAATAAGTTAGTAAATTTATTTGGTAGATTTATTATAACTTATTGGAGCTTGATTTCATAGGCCCATGGTCCCCACTATACCTTGGATAAAATCATCTAGATAGTCTCAATTAATTGATTTAATGATCAATTAGAATTATCAAAGTTGACTAGGTCAATTTTGGATAGTTTCACAGAGTTATGTAATTTTTTGAAGAAAAGAGAAATTATGGCATATTTATTAATTAAGATAAATTGGTATCTAAATTAATGAATAAGTTTAAATTAAGGTTCAAATTATAAATAATTAATTTGATAAAAGATTTAAAAAATTATTCTATTAATTAAATCAATAGAAAATAATACAGGTCCTGATCTTAAGTCCAGTGCACTTATAATCAAATGAGAAATTTCACGGGCCTAAAGCCCATGATAATTTCGACCTAGGGCTGTTAATTGGCAATTATTTATTTATTTTTAATTAAATAAATGGCCTAATTGAGTCTATTAAAGGAATGTTAAGAGAGAGTTGAAAACACAAGATAAGTCACAAGTTCAAACACAAGTTTCTGATAGGTTTTAGATTCTCTCTAAACATAAGTCCTTCCTAAGCCTCAATTTTTCTCTTCTATTCCTCTTGTCTCTATATCTATCTCATGTGTTGAGAATTTCTCACTCTAGTCTAGGTGATTCCAAGGATACTTTGGAAGACTGTGAAGAAAATTGAAGATCGGTTCTATTTCCTTGTAATACTCTGCGACAGAAAGGATACAAGGGTTAGAGAAACTGATGGAATGACTCTATTATTCTGCTGCTTATAATGTAAGTATTCTTATCATTATTTCTCATTGAATTCAATTTTAGAAACATGTTCTAGGTTATCTCATATTAATTTGTTTAATATTAGATCTATATGAAAATAAATAAAGATCATGTATAAGTTTTCCCAACAGTTTTCTCCGATAATTGTCCTCGACAGCTGCCTTACCCCTACAAGTGTTCAAGATATCTCGTAGGTCAGGCTAATATTGGTGGTAACCACTATCCTCGAGGTATTCCACTTCTGTTTTCTCTTTGGATTCGACGTATTCATTATTGACAGAGATACTAATTCCCTATCTTTGGTTGGCCGAGACTTTTCTCCGTTTAGCCCCATCGGCGGGTTGTCTGTGAGGCTGGTGAGGAGCCTAGGGGACACCACCTCCAGGCCTAACGTGATCTAAAACAGTGCACCTGGGATGGGCGCCCTGGGCTCCGCAGACGTAGGCAGTTTCTTTGGGCACCACACCTCCAACCCTCATTGGTCTTCGGCCTCGGGACCTAAGAGGGTTCAGAAGCCCGACAAGTTCTCGTATGAACCTACGCAGGGTCATCATCTATCTTGTCTTTTCCATGGTCTTCTGGTGCAGGTGTGGTTCCATCTCCAGTTGGTTGTGCAGATGGCATGCCAGCTAGCAGATCTTGCGCCATGCCAGCAGGGTGCTCGGGAGGCACACCTGCTGCATTTGTAGGTGGCACTCTAGCTGGGTGTGCAGGTGGCATGCCAACTGGCTGCCTTGGTGGTACTTTGTCATGAGGATCCACTTGTAGCCATTAGGCATCTAGAGTATCCCTCATGACGTTAACCATCTTTTGCAAGGCAACGATATTCCCCTCCTGGGCATCAAGTTTTTGTTGCTGGGAGGCAACCTGGCTGTAGAGCACCACCACTTCTGGCTGATACTCTGCGTCCATAGGCTGAGGATATTCCTCCTCGTAAAACTCGCCGTCTTCGCCATCGTAGTCGACATTCTTATCAAAATCTTCTTTGGCCATCTTCAGGAATTCATGTGGAGGTGGCTCGTTAGTTTCTTCCCTTTCAGCTCCTGCGGGAGGAGCCGCATTGTCTGGGGCGTTTCTACAAGTGGTCACCATGACTATTTCTTTAAGCTTTCTTCAAGCTCTCAATGAAGGCACCAAGATGTTGAATGCATTTTTCGCTATCAACTTAATAATAGAACTTAAAGAAAATAATAAAGATATACACTAAGGTTTACGTGGTTCAGGTTGAGATAACAAGTCTTTAGTATTAGTGTTCTTGAAGCTTGAGATAACAAGCTTCAATGGGGGTTTTCTCAGGCAACGTATATATTTCTCTGAGTACAAAATTTGAGAACCCTTTTACAATAGTATCCTAGCCCTATATTATAAGGGCTGAAGGTCATTAATATCATTAATTACAAATATTCCCCAATTATTTGGGGGAGTTAATTGTTGTTTGACCTTGCTGAATGTTCTAATAAAGATCGTGGCTCCGTGCGTATTGCAGAGGGCCCAATTCATAAGTTGCATTCCACCAACTTTACAAGAGACACGCTTTTGACACTGTCAGGGTGCGGTTGCACATTTTCCCGTGTCAGGCGGCATTGTGAGAAATACCTATTGTCGAGTGTACGAAATCGGCATAACTACTCAATGCACCCAAAAAGCTATCAGGCACCTAAATGACACCTAGCGCTCTCACCAGGTCTGAGGACAAAGCTCCCAGACCCGGAGGACTATAGGATCAAGAAGACGAGAGGACCTTTTGGGTGGTCCTCGGAACGTGGCCTCACTTGGAGACATCCACGCCTAAAATGGGGAACTCAGCTTGCTCGGAGGATACTACACTCCGAGGAGCTCTGGGCGAACTTTATAGAGCTTCACCATCCACGAGGAGCCTAATTACTTCTCTAATGACTGCCATGTGTCCAATGATGAAATCACAAACAACAATATTAATTAATTTATTAATTTTAAAAATTAATATATAAATAATTAATTTTTCTCAATTAAATTTTGACCCTGAAGAACAAATTTCTTCCAAATATGCCACTTTCATATTTTTTCCCAATTTCAACTCTTACCTTGAATAGTGTTGATAGAGCCATCTCGGGGACCTATGGACCTATAATTTCATGTCTTTAATATAATAACCTTAATTTATTAATCTCAATATAATTCAACTAAAAATATGAGACTGCACTCTTGTAATTATAAACATTTATTTATTGAGTACTTTTAAGTATAAAAAGTGTCCATCGATTTAATTACTACACACAATTCAATCCTCTATTAATGGTTCATAATTAAAGTAGGAATTAATTACCATTTAACCTCATAAATTATATCTTGTTTCCTTCAGTACCATTAACTTTACTAGTGAAGGTTAATTCATAAACTGATTTATGAATTTGAGCTCAATAACCTTTCACTTCCAAAAGACAACCCTTAAGAGAACCATTATTCAATTCCTCTCGGAGATGTATAGATTCCATACATGTATATTATGTCCCCAACCATTTACATCAATGAGTTCACAAAAAAAAGTTTTCAGCCTAATCACTTTGACAAACCATAACGAGTGAATCAAAGAGCTCATATGGCATAAACAAGAGTTTATAATAACTTCAGGGTTAAGATCAATTTGTATATGATCATCTTATTGATATGTTAAATTAATACTTAAAAATAAAATGTTATTATTAAGTATTAATAACATATCGGTACCTCCACTAAGATGTCATACTACATCAGTAATTCGAATCTAGATTACTTGTATTCATAATACTAGTGAACCGTACCTATAATATTTAATCCTAAAATTCCATATAACTTTGTTTTATTGCGATCTATTTAAATTCGTTCTCTACAATCTTAATCCTCTCGTACCAATACAAGATTGTAGTCACAATAATGACTTTAAGAATGTTCTAATATTAATATTATTCTAATAATAATAATAAACAATAAATATATGCAAAATATTCATTTCAATTATTTATTTAATAAAACATTGTTCAATACATATGCTTTAAAGGGCACTAATCCCAACAATCTCCCACTTGCCCTGAAGCAAATGAGGCATCTCATTCAAACCCATATTGCAAACTTGATCTTCGGAAGACATGATAGGCAAAATCTTAGTAAAAGGATCAACAACTATCTTCACAACTGCTACATCTCCTCTATGAACAATATCCCTGATCAAGTGGTACTCCTCTCGATAAGCTTTACCCTATTGTGACTCCTTGGTTCCATCAAGTTAGCTATAGCTCAACTATTATCACAGTATAAGAACAGTGGCTTATCCATGTTTGGAATCACTTCCAGATCATAATAGAAATTTTTGAGGCACACAACCCATTTGTTGCTTCACAAGCCGCTATGTATTCCTCTTCCATGATAGAATCTACGATACCAGTTTGATAAATACAGCCCCATACTACAACTCCTCCACCAAGTGTGAACATTGATCTAGAAGTCAATTTCTAACTATCCCTGTCTACTTGAAAATTAGAATCAGTGTATCCAATGGGGTTCAGGTCACCACTTAAGTGTATAAGAATATATTCTCTAGTTTTCATAAGATATTTTAAAATATTCTTTACTGCAACCCAATGATTCAATCCGGGATTGGATTGATAATGACTGACATTCCCTACTGCATAAGAAATGCCAGGTCTTGTACACAACATGGCGTACGCTAGACTACCTACTGCAGAGGCGTAGGGATACTGTCTCATATCCTTTTCTTCTTGATGTGTCTTTGGACACTACTCTTTAGAAAGGTTTATTTTCTTTAGGACTATAGAATATACCACCTCTAGTCTCTTTGGAATATCCCACAAACATGCACAGTTCAGTGTGAGATTCCAACTTTCCAATCTTTCCTTTCAGCATGTGTGTTGGACACCCCCAAATACGAAAATGGTGTAAACTAGGTTTAGTTCCATTCCATAATTCTAATGGTGTATTCTTGATGGACTTGAATGGAAAAACATTCAATATGTATATTGTACATAGAATGGCATAGCCTCAGAATGACAATGGCAATGATGAATAGCTCATCATTGATCTAACCATGTCTAATAATGTCCTGTTCCTTCTTTCTGAAATACCATTTTGCTGTGGCGTTTCTGGTGCAGTGAGTTGGGATTGAATTCCATGCCCACGCACGTGGTTCTCAAATTCATAATCCAAAAACTCTCATCCTCGATCAGATCGAAGAACTTTAAGAGATTTATCTGATTGTTTTCTAGCTTCGTCTTGGAATTCTTTAAACTTTTCAAAAGTTTCAGATTTCTTTTGCATCAAATATAGGTAACCATGTATTGAATAATCGTCAATGAAGGTGATGGAATATTCAAACCCTCATCTTGCTTGCACGTTAAGTGGTCCACATACATCAGTGTGTATGAGTTGAGTGGTTCTATGGATCTTGAACCTTTTTGCAGAGAAATGTCTTTTGGTCATTTTTCCTTCCAGACATGTAACGCCCCTAATTGCCTATCTCTATTAAAATACTAATTTTAATAATAACTTCGTAGATTACATATTTTGACTGAAAAATATAGCGTGTCTTTATTTAAAATAGATGCAGAGTTTGGATCCAATGTTCAAAACACAAGGGAATTTGATGCAGTCTTAAAAATAAATAAGTACATCCCACAAATAAATTGACATAATAAAAGACTCCAAGGCACTATGGCGTTGCAAATCATTTTCTCATTCAATGACTCCCCGCAACATACATACATACTCAACTCACCATGCGTGCCAAACAAGTCTACCTAGTGTTTACCTGCAAGGGGAAAAAGTAAGGAACTACAAACCAGACATACAAGCATAAGTGACATATCTCATACATTCTTAACATACTTTTCTTATAGAAATCACTATCAACATAAGTCATAATCATAAACATCAGACTATTTGTGGCATAAGCATAATCGTACATCATAAGATCGTAATCATAACCATAATATCATTTGCATCATAAGCATAAACATACAACATAAGATCATGGCACCCCTATTATCCAATGATCACATGTTACTCCCTTTTGGTCACTTCCATGGCACCCATTTGGCCATAATTCACATATCACCCTTTTGGCCAGAATCTTAGGCACCTCTGCCTTTAATAATGATGCAGCACTAGGTTAAGCAAACACAAACAAATCCATACATATCGAATAACTAGAGTCAATTAAAATAAAACAGAAATCTAGCTAACTTCCTTACCTCAGGTCCAAGCAATATAAGAGCAAGAATAATTCACAACAAGCCTAGAATAACAATCAAACACTCATTTTAATATCATGTAAGACCACACATGAACTTTTCAAGTACATCCCACGTGTGCATGGGTCATGTACATGTGGCATCTATCTCCCACAAGTTGCACCACAGTCTTAACTCTAACAAGAATTCATACATCAAGTCATATTCGCAAGTCTCACATAAAGTCACAAAATGTCATTTTACTCATCAATCCTCAATGATCTTTAAACAAGAACCTTAGATTGAATCAAATAACATATAGTTATGTGTAAAAGTGCAGTTTCATGTAGCATGCATACGTGAGGACAGTCTCAAAAACTCACTCAAAGTTGGAATTATCATGCTTTTTATTTCTTGACAATTTTACAAAAATTCAGCAAGCATTTTTAAACATGAAAATTCATTTCTAATTAGTATCCTATGATGCTTGCTGTTATTTTTCCTTTTAAAATCATTCCAATAATATGCATAAAATTTATTTGAAAGAGCTTATACAACTCACAATAATTCATAACTCAATTTAACAAAGGCATAAACTTGCTTATTAACTAGTAATTTATTTTGGAACTCATATTTCAAAATAAATAATTAACTTTTATTCAAGCTTCTCAAATAGTAAATAAAAACAACATTTTTTCTTTAACTAAATAAAATGTTACATATTATATTCTTTTTCTAGAACTCATAATTTCATAAAATAACACTATTTATAATTAATTAAACTTGGTAAAAAGAATCTCATAGCATACACATTATAAATCACATTAGGCATTCATTATTCCAAATTTGACAACATTTTAAAATAAAATTTCAGCACATGTTTTATTTAATTTCCTTATATTTTAAACATATATTCTCACATAAAATCATAGAGTTTCTTAAAAATATACAAGAACAATGTATACCTTTTCATTTTTAACATGAATCATGAAATCATAGCATAAAATTAATCTCTTTTAATCATACATGTTAAACAACATTTTATTCAAATACAAATCAACGAGCACATAAAATCATAAAAGTGCTTATACAATGCTTATTAACCATTTAACAATTTAACACACTACAAGAAAAGCACCCTACTACGACGACATCTACTGCAACGACACAGAAGTTGTCACTGAACGTAGACAAATTCCACCAAATAATATTTTTTTTAAAATTTATTTAAAATAATAAGCTACAACGATGGCACGTCGTCGCTGTAGTGATCAAATAAGAAATGACCAGTCTCTCCAATACCATGACACCCTTACAGAAACGACATGTCATCACTGTAGGGCGTCGGGGAAAAGGAGGGAAAACTGGATTGGCCCTCCAAAATGTCCGGTCTATAGCGAGGACTTGTCGTCACTATAGACCCCTCGAAAAAATGGAGGGAAAGTTGACTGCCAAAAATTGTTTGTTAGTTCTCATCATCTATAGCGACGGCAAGTCGTCATTATAGGTTCCCAAAAATTTGTTAAAAAATGTTATAGATACTATTTATTGTGATGACAAGTCGTCGCTATAGACCCCTCGAAAAAAAAGAGGGAAAGTTAATAGCTAAGAATAAGCTATCAAATTTCATTGTCTATAGCGACGACATGTCATCGCTATAGAGTCCACGTATTGTAACTGAAACGGTGCATGTATTGTACGACAACGACTAACTTATACTCTATAGCGACGACATAGAGTCAAACGATATATCCCCCAACCCGAGCCTTCTTCTTCATTTTTCTGCATTTTTCTCTGAAAACTAGAGACGAAAATCGCCTCTGTTCGCCACCCCTCACCACTCCAACGTGCCTCGGCCCGACTTTCTTCAATTTCTCCCATGTTTCGGTAGTCTAAACCCCATTTCTTGCTATTAAAACCTTTATTATGTATTTTTTTTTCTTAACATATGTGTGTATTTTGTATTTGGTGGAAATGACTTTTGACTTTTTTTTTTGTTTTCTATTTTAGATTTGGGTATTGGAACATCATCCCGAGCCTTTGACATTGGATAATCCCCCAGGGCGACCTTGGTTAATTTTTTTTTATAAATATTTTGTGATTCATTACTCGTTAAATTATGTTTTTAATTGAGTAATTGATTATTTTAGATAGTGTTGAATTTTATTTTTAATTTTAGAGATTTGTATTATTAATTTAATTATATTTGTGATTTTAATTTTGTTAATTTTTTATGTTAATTTAATTTAATTAAAATTTATGTTATAATAAAAGGTATGATAGGTTAGATATATGTGTATAAATGTGAATATGTATATAAATGTGTATGTGAATGTGAATTATATTTCTAAATTCTGTGGTAGGTTAGATTAATATGATTAGATGTTTATAATATATATATGCTATAGGACTGAATTTTTTTTTAAAATTTTTATGCAGATTTTAAATTTTGGGATATGTTAGATTAGAGCCGTTATGGTGCTGAAATTTTTGTAGATTTAGAAAAACTAAACATTACAAAATAGTTTTAATAAATTTTAAAGCAATTAATAAAAATTAATCTAAAAAAATTATAAAGTGTAAATTAAAATAATAATTTTACAAGTATAAAACTTGATTAATATTTTTTTATAAAATAAGTAGAAATTAAAAAATAATCTTTAATGGTAAATTAATAAATAAATATTTTTTATTTAATTAATTTTATAATATATTCATAAAATTTTATAATCTATGTAGAAAAATAGGTAATTAAGTTAACTTTACTCCTAAAATTAAGTTAAAATTAAAATAATTAAACTTTATTGTTATTTTAAAAAAAATAAAAAGTGAAAATTATATTAAGAATTTGTTAATTATTAAATAACATAATAATAATTATAGTTAAATATTTGATTATATAATGAAACTTTATAATACATTCATAAGTAACAGTAATATATATTCATAAAATTTAATAATTTATTCTTAAGAGTTCATAATTTACTTAAAAAAATTAGTGCTTTGGTGATAAAAAAATTATTACCAAATAAATGTAGCTTTTTATGATTATCACATTGTGATAATTTATTTTCTACTTGAATAAGTTATGACGATAGACAAGAGTTTGATAACTAATAGACGATGTAACTCAGATAAGTTTTGGATTGATGTTTAAGCATTAATATGCCTCCAGTAGTGGACGACGGGGCTTAAGTGACTTATGAGATGATTTACATCATACTTGATGTTATTGGTAAGCAAGACATTAATGAAGAAGGTTTAAATGAAAAAATTTCAGATGTGGTGGCAATAGTGCGAAGAATCAATTTGATGACATGTTTCAAGAGGTCGAAGTTGAGTTATACCCTGGTTGTACTTGGTTGTCTTTCTTGAACTTCTTGGCAAACATGATGCACATGAAGGTTATGAATAAATTGACAAATAGTTTCGTTGAACTTTCGAATTAGATGAAATTTGCATTCCCGAAGGAGAATAAAATTTCGGCTTCATACTATGAGACTAAGAAAAAAATGAGGAAGTTAGGGTTAGGTTCTCAATTAATTCATGCTTACAAGTATGGCTGTTATTTGTTCTGGAAGGAGAATTCCCCAAAACATAGTTGTCCTATATGTGCTGAAAGCCAATGGGTTGACAAAGACACAAAGGGGAAAAAATTTGCCCACAAAGTGTTGCAGTACTTCCCTTTGACACCTAGGCTGAAGCTTATGGTTCAACGTATACAACAAATGATATAACCGGCATAGTACGAGATGATCGAAAGAAGATGGTGTGATGCACCATCCTGATGATGGGGATCCTTGGAAAAATTTGATTCCAGATATCCAGATTTTGCCAAAGAACCCAGAAACGTTTGATTGGGCTTGGTTGCTTATGGTTTTAATCCATTTGGTAACGTGAGTCTATCTTACAGCATGTGACCAGTAATATTATGCATGTACAATATGCCTCCTTTGTTGTGCATGAAAGAGTCATCATTCATGCTGTTGATGCTCATAATCTCATCAAGAGAAAATATAAGGCCGTCTAAGGCGTCCCATGCGCGAGGCCAAGAGGGGCCGCGAGGCCGTCTACGGCGCCCCATCCGCGAGGCCAAGAAGGGTCGCGAGGCCGTCCACGGCATCCCATGCGCGAGGCCAAGGAAGGAATCGCGAGGCCGTCTAAGGCGTCCCATGCGCGAGGCCATGAGGGGTCGCGAGGCCGTCTACGGCGCCCCATGCGCGAGGCCAAGAGGGGGTCGCGAGGCCGTCTAAGGCGCCCCACGCGCGAGGCCATGAGGGGATCGCGAGGCCGTCTAAGGCGTCCCATGCGCGAGGCCATAGGGGGGTCGCGAGGCCGTCTAAGGCGTCCCATGCGCGAGGCCATGAGGGGCCGCGAGGCCGTCTACGGCGCCCCATGCGCGAGGCCAAGAGGGGCCGCGAGGCCGTCTACGGCGCCCCATGCGCGAGGCCAAGAAGGGTCGCGAGGCCGTCTACGGCATCCCATGCGCGAGGCCAAAGAAGGAACCGCGAGGCCGTCTAAGGCGTCCCATGCGCGAGGCCATGAGGGGTCGCGAGGCCGTCTACGGCGCCCCACGCGCGAGGCCAAGAGGGGGTCGCGAGGCCGTCTAAGGCGCCCCATGCGCGAGGCCATGAGGGGATCGCGAGGCCGTCTAAGGCGTCCCATGCGCGAGGCCATAGGGGGGTCGCGAGGCCGTCTAAGGCGTCCCATGCGCGAGGCCATGAGGGGCCGCGAGGCCGTCTACGGCGCCCCATGCGCGAGGCCAAGAGGGGGTCGCGAGGCCGTCTAAGGCGCCCCATGCGCAAGGCCATGAGGGGGTCGCGAGGCTGTCTAAGGTGTCCCATGCGCGAGGCCATGAGGGGCCGCGAGACCGTCTACGGCGCCCCATGCGCGAGGCCAAGAGGGGGTCGCGAGGCCGTCTAAGGCGCCCCATGCGCGAGGCCATGAGGGGGTCGCGAGGCCGTCTAAGGTGTCCCATGTGCGGGGCCATGAGGGGCCGCGAGGCCGTCTATGGCGCCCCATGCGCGAGGCCAAGAGGGGGTCGCGAGGCCGTCTACGGCGTCCCATGCGCAAGGCCAATAGGGGCCACGGGGCCGTCTACGGCGCCCCATGCGCGAGGCCGTGCAAGGTCCCGCGCGCGCACGCCCCGGGAGGTCCATCAGCCCATAATCTTCTCAGGAGGCCGACGCCCCATGACTTAACGTGTATGGGCCCAAGACCCCTATTCAACGCCACGGCCAATACGGACACCGAAGATCCCCTTTTTCACACTTCAAAGTCCCTATGCTTAGTGTGAGTCAAAGGAGACATGTTTGTACGACCAGGTACCAGGTACGGATGCCAGTACCAGTGAGGATCGTGGTCCGTACGTCTACGGCCATAGGTCAGAGCCGACACCACTACCTCCTGCGCCAACACGCCTGCTACCACGCCTCAGGAAGGGGTACAGACAAGTAGTGGAGACATCCTCCTGACACCTGCTCCTGTACGGGATGTACAGCCACAACCTCTGAAGCCACTTCCCTGGTACAGTACGTTTGTACCTCTTGGTCCCCTGGACCACTATGTACCTAAGGCCGTTAGAGCCTACTATAAATGGAATTCCAAGGCCACCTGAGAGGGGGTTGGAAATTTTACTGTAACAGAGACATTAGTGTGAATGAGATACTGAATTCTCCATTGTTGTTACTCCATTATTCTTGAGTCATCGTTCAAGTTTTCATAGCTTTCGAATTAGCAATTTCAATTCGATAATTTTTCCAACTTAACTTCGTTGACGAGTTCTCACCGTCAACAGTTTGGCGCCGTCTGTGGGAACGTTAGTTTTAAGCTACTGTTCCACCATTATTTCCGACAAGAAGAAGATGCCGAGACGCTCGAAGCGACTAAGGGAGACGCAGGAGGTCGAAGTTCACTTAAACGGAGTCCAGCTGAAGGCCTCCATGAAGGACGCTCCTCCACCCAGGGACGTGGAGCCCCCGAAAGACCCTGAGGTTCAAGGAGGAGACAGGGTGGCCTCGTCACCGGCTGCTCCACCTGGGCGGAGTCCTCCCAGAGCACCACCGGTGCACGCTGATGAGTTCCCTCCTCCGAAACCACCGCGGGCACCGAACTCCGGCCGGCAAGACCCGGGCCCTTCTACTCATAGGCCAGACAAACACCCCCGGGTCCACTCCGTGAGCTCGAGTTCAAAGTCCCGATTTTACGAAGAGGAGATACGTGAGCTCCACCGTAAAAACCAAAGGTTAGAAACTACCTTGGAGAACATGCAAGAGGTCCTTAACGGCCTACTGCAGGGTAAATCCAGCATAACCTTGCCCAAGAGAAAGGAGAAGGGCAAGGGTGGGGTGGAGACCACTGTGCCAGTAGATGATGGAAGAACCCGACACTCGACTAGCAACACCCCCCGCACGAAGCAACGTGATCACCCCGAACCACCTAAGCAGGCCCAAAAGCCAACGCCGAGAACCACGGCTGCCCCTCGACGCGAGGATGAGGTCACCTCCAAAAGAACGCCCCCAGACTTGCGGGAGGAGATCAATAGGAAAAGGGCAGGCAAAGGGACCACACCCCCTGAGGCGCCTCGAGAAGGCAAGGGAAAGGCGGGTCTTAGCCCGTCCACTCTAAGAGACTCCCTCAGCAAAAGGAGACAAGACTTAGACACAGAGATGCGGAGTTTGCGGAGCAAGATTGTCACCGCGTCGGGTGGCCAGGCCTTTGAGGAAGAATTCGACCACGAGTCACCCTTCGTGCGAGAAATTCAGGCAATCCGGCTCCCTGCCAATTTTAAGGAGCCCAACATGACCCCTTACGAAGGGAGCACGGATCCAAAGTACCACCTGGATGCGTTTAACGATCTCATGAAATTGAGGGGGATTGGAAGTGGTGCCAGGTGCCATTGCTTCGCTGTTACTCTGAAAGGACCCGCCTACAAATGGTTCAAAAGGCTAAGGCCGGGGTCCATCAGGTCCTGGCAGCAGTTCTCTGATGAGTTCCTCCAGCAGCACCATGCCGTGCGGGACTACACGATGCCAGGCACCAGCTTAGCCAACGTGAAGCAAGGGGAAAAGGAGAGCCTAAAAAGCTACATTCACCGGTTCAATATGGAGGCCGCGAAAGTGGGGAGCCTGACGCGCCGGGAGTTAAAAATGGCCATTACTGCTGGGGTACTCCCAGGGAGCAAGTTGTGGGACAACATGCTGAAGAGGGAAGTCACCGACTTGGACGACTTCTATGAAAGAGCACAGAAGTACATCCGTGTGGAGGATGGCCATGCAAACCTGAAGGCCGGAAGGGAGGAGTCCCATGCAAAGCCCCCAATTAACGACGGGCCGAATATAGCTAAGAAGAAGAGGACGTATGAGGGGTCGAGAGATGACCAGCAGAGAAAAACCAAACGAGGGGGTGATCATAGGCCAGCGACCTATACTTACTATACGAACCTCACTGACACCAGGGAGCATATTTACGTCACCAACGAAGATCGAGTGCCCTTCAAGAAGCCCCCACCAATGAGAAAGGATCGGTCCAAGAGGGACCCCAGTAAATACTGCCAATACCACAAAGACATTGGACACACCACGGCAGAGTGCATCCACTTGAAAGAGGAAATTGAGGAGCTCATCCGCCGGGGGCACTTAGGCCGTTATGTCAAGAAAGAAAGGCAAAGGCCAGAAAACGAGCCCAGAGCATCCCAGGCACAGGAGCGAGCCCCAGAAATACAAGGGGAGGTCCGCACCATTTTTGGAGGCCCAGGATTTGGAGGAGATTCTCGGAAGGGACGAGATAAATATGCAAGGGAGGCTCGACGAAGTCCGCCCCCCTGTGTCATGAGTTTAGAACAGCGACCCCCGAAGAGTTTCAAGGGGGAAAACGACTCAATAACGTTCACTGAGGAAGATGCACGGGGGGTACACTTCCCCCACAATGATCCGCTGGTGCTGACAGTTCAGTTGGCAAATATGCGTGTGCATCGAGTCCTGGTGGACAACGGGAGCTCAGTGGACATCCTATATCGCCCAGCTTTGGAAAAAATGGGACTGGGCATTCGTCACCTAAAGCCTTGCCAGTCGTCACTATACGGATTCACAGGGGATTCAGTGCAACCCCTTGGAATGATTGAGTTGACACTTACCATGGGGGAGCAGCCCCGCCAAACCACAATTATGTCTAACTTTGTTGTGGTAGATTGCGCATCAGCTTTCAACGCGGTATTAGGGAGGCCATCCCTGAGAGAATTGAAAGCCATAACTTCAATATATCACTTAGTTGTCAAGTTCCCGACCCCAGGAGGGATCGCGAGTATGAAAGGAGAACAGAAGGAAGCAAGGGAGTGTTACAACACCTCACTCCGCACGCCTGCAAAGCCACGCGAGCCGATGGCCATGGTGGTACACGAGGCGATAAGCATGCCCACAGGGGGTCCGCAGGAGCTGGACCCTCGGGTCGTGGATGAGGCAAGAGCAGAACCGGAAGAAGAAGTAGAGGAGGCTACGGTGACGGAGGAGCCTTTAAGGAAATTGAAGATAGGGAGAAGCCTACAAGGTGACGTGAAGGAAGAATTGATAAGATTTTTGAAGGATAATCTGGACGTGTTCGCATGGAGTCATGAGGACATGGTGGGCATAGACCCCAGCGTAATGTGCCACCACCTGAACATCTCCCCAGGAGCAAGGCCCGTCAGGCAGAAGAGGCGGGCGCTCGATCCAACAAGGTACGCAGCGTTAAAGGAAGAGGTTGACAAATTGAAGGCCAACGGGTTCATCCGTGAGTCTTTCTATCCTGTGTGGGTATCAAACCCAGTACTCGTGCCGAAGCCAAATGGGAAGTGGAGGACTTGCGTCGATTTCACGAATTTGAATAAAGCTTGTCCTAAGGACAGCTTCCCACTCCCCAGGATAGATCAGTTAGTAGACGCAACAGCGGGGCATGAGTTACTAAGTTTTATGGACGCCTACTCGGGATACAACCAAATCCCAATGAACCCTGCAGATGAGGAACACACGTCATTCATTACAGACAAAGGGCTCTACTGTTATAAGGTGATGCCCTTCGGGCTCAAAAACGCGGGAGCCACCTATCAAAGGCTGGTGAATAAAATGTTCGCAAATCAGATAGGGAGGAATATGGAAGTGTATGTGGATGACATGCTAGTGAAGACCAAAGTAGCTGCAGAACTCAACAAAGACCTTGGTGAGATGTTTGACACGCTCAGGAAATATCGGATGAAACTGAACCCAGCCAAATGCACCTTCGGGGTATCCTCGGGAAAATTCTTGGGCTTCATGGTCAACTCCAGAGGAATCGAGGCCAACCCCGACAAGATAAAGGCGCTCATAGAAATGAGCCCGCCGAAGAATAAGAAGGAGGTACAATGCCTAACAGGAAGGGTGGCGGCCCTTAACAGGTTCATCTCAAGGTCCACCGACAAGTGCCTCCCATTCTTTGACATCCTCAAAGGGAGCAAAAAGTTCGCTTGGGATGAAAGATGTGGGGAAGCCTTTGTCAGGTTGAAAGAGCACCTGGGGAAGCCGCCCCTGTTAGCAAAGCCAGAGAAGGGCGAGAAGCTGTACCTATACTTGGCGGTGTCGGAGCATGCCATCAGCGCAGCCTTAGTTAAGGGAGAGAAGAAGCAACAACAGCCCGTATACTATATCAGCAAGCGTCTGGTGGACGCAGAGAGCCGGTATCCAGAGATCGAAAAACTGGCCTATGCGCTAGTAGTGGCGTCGAGGAAGTTGAAGCCTTACTTCCATGCGCATACGATTGATGTCTTAACGGATAGTCCTTTGAGACAAGTCTTACATAAGCCAGAGACCTCAGGGAGGCTAATGAAATGGTCGATTGAGCTAAGTCAGTTTGATATTGTCTACACCCCAAGGGCCTCCATCAATGGGCAAGTGCTGGCAGATTTCATAGTAGAATTCACCCATCAGCCGAATGAAGGACAGAGTGAAGGAGGGGCGCAGCCTGTTGTGGAGGATGAACTGGGAAATGTAGAGAAGTGGAGTTTGCATGTTGATGGGGCGTCAAATGAAGGAGGATCAGGAGCGGGCATCATGATGACTGGGCCCGAGGGACACAGAATGTATTGCGCAATCCGGTTTGGGTTCGAGGCCTCCAATAATGAGGCGGAGTACGAGGCGCTCTTAGCTGGCCTGCGCCTAGCCCAGGAATTGAAAGTAACGCGCCTCCATATTTTCAGTGACTCACAATTGGTGGTATGCCAAATAAAGGGGGAGTACCAGGCAAGGGGGCCCAAGATGGCAGCATATTTAGAGAAGGTGAAGGGCTACTTGGGGCGAATGGTGGCATATACTATAGAACAAATCCCCAGAGAAAAGAACACCCATGCCGATGCACTTGCAAAGCTGGCATCCACCAAGGATGGTGACGTCTTGGAATCAATACCCGTGGAGTACTTGCCAAAGCCCAGCATCGGAGGCGTAGATGTGCACATGATCAGCGTCCCAAAGAAATCATGGACCGAGCCAATCAAGAAGTACCTGGAGGAAGGAGTCTTGCCTGCGGATAAAAACGAATCTCGGAGGTTGGTGTACAAGGCCGCGAGGTACGCCTTGGTAGATGGGGTCCTTTACAAAAGAGGATTCTCCATGCCTCTCCTGCGGTGTGTAGAAGGAGAGGAGGCGTTGAAGGTGTTACAAGAGATCCATGAGGGAGAGTGCGGCAACCACGAAAGTGGACCCTCCACGGCTAGGAAGGCCGTAAGACAAGGATACTACTGGCCTTCCATGGAGAAAGACGCGCAGGACTTTGCCACGAAATGTGACAAGTGCCAGAGGCACTCTAATTACTCTCGAAGACCCCCGAGCGAACTGACCAGCATGCCCAGCCCCTGGCCCTTCGCCATCTGGGGGATAGACCTGATCGGCGCTCTGCCTACAGGTAGAGGTGGAGCAAAGTACGCGGTGGTGGCAGTAGATTATTTCACCAAATGGGTAGAAGCGGAACCCCTTGTGAAAATAACCGCTAGGCACATCACCTCTTTTGTCAACAAATTCATTGTGTGCCGGTATGGGGTACCCTACAAAATTATTTCCGACAATGGTACCCAATTTGAAGGAGGAGCCTTCGATGAATATTGTAAGAAAAGAGGTATAAGGAGGAGCTTCTCCGCAGTGGTACACCCCCAGGCCAATGGGCAAGTGGAGGCCATCAACAGGGTCCTAAAGAAGAACCTAAAGACAAAGCTAGAGAAGATGAAAGGAGCCTGGGCAGATGAGCTACCAAATGTGCTGTGGGCTTACAGAACCACCCCACGCACGACGACTGGGGAGTCCCCATTCTCCTTGGCCTATGGATGCGAGGCTGTGCTCCCAGTCGAAATGAGGGTCATATCCCACAGGGTGCAGGCGTATGAAGACGAAGCCAACCACACAGCCCTGACCGAAAGCTTAGACCTCCTGGAGGAAAAGAGAGAAAAAGCCCAGATGAGGGTGGCAGTATACCAGCAACGCGCCGCAAGGTACTACAATTCGAGGGTCCGAGAGAGAACTTTCAGAGTCGGCGACCTAGTGCTGAGGAAGGTGCTCCCAAACACACGAGACCCGAGTGCAGGAGTGCTGGGGGCAAATTGGGAGGGACCCTACCAAGTCGCTCAGTGCATCCCCCCAAACACTTACAAGCTGGCGCGCATGGACGACACCATCGTGCCCCGGGCATGGAACGCGGAACACCTGAGGAAGTACTACCAGTAAGACGCCGGTGCCCACGGATAAAAGCACAAGTGTGGCACGCTGCCTTGATATGGTAGGAAGAAATCAAAGAGGTTACCTAGATAACCTCCTAAGTAGGCGTGAGCCATTTTATTTCGTTTTATGTGAAAATCACCTATGTACCGTTGCAACTACGTGTATGAAACCATTATGTTACGAATATAATGAATGAAACCACGTATTATAAGTAAGACTGTTAGCCTCTTCGTGTGTTATTTTTTCTTCAATACCAGGACATCAGCCAAAGTGTCCGCCGAAATAAATTTCACCAAACACTTGGGGGGCAGGACAGGGGGCGATAACGCAGCTAGCAAGGGAGACCTGAAAAGGACCCTCTAACGGAGGGTCTTGAAAAGGACCCCTCGCCCTCCTAAAAAAGAGGCTCCTAAAAAAGACCCTCTGATAAGGGATCTTGAAAAGGGCCCTCGATTAGGAGTAGCCCAAAAGCGACCCCCTATGCATCAGGAGGACCCGAGAAGGACCGTAGCCCTAAAAAGGACCGTTCAATGGGAGTTCCTAGAAGGACCCCTTATATCGGGGCCCTAGACGAAGTTCCTAAACATAGAAAGTAGTAAAAAGACCTTGCAAGGCCTCCCCTGAGTTTACAAGGATTAGCTACCCTCGTGAACATCAAGGAGGCCAAAAGGCCTTACGAAAGAAAAATATATATATAGTGACAACACTAATAAGTCTGGAGCGGCCACCAAGCCGCCCAGCCAAAAAGGGTCCCAAAAAAGACCCTTGCCGAAATAGTACTATGCAAAAGGACGAGAGGGACGCCTCTCGCAAAGAAATAATAAGCGCGCGCAAGAAAAACCCAAAAGGATAGCTAAGACCCAAGGGGTCAAAATATCCTTACAAAAACCGCCAAGGGGCACCAAAAGAGGTCCCAGTGAACCCTCTCACATGGGATCCAAAGGACCTCCAGCCTGACAAATAAAAGAAGGGAACCAACCAAACCGCGTCATACAGGCATAAAAGGGCCTCAAGTGCAGTAGAACAAGAAATAAACAACAACATCACATGTATTCATACATAAAAAAGAAAGGAGTTCTCAAGACAATACAAGGGTTACTAACAGAAAAGTAGCACTAGTAATGACGTTACAAAAAAAAAAAAAAAAAAAGGAGCGAAACTAGTTCAAGGCCTCCTGTAGTGGGCACTCCACCAGGCCGCTCGGGCAACAGCTTGCTCGCCAAAAGAGGAGAAGTCGAAGTTGGGATCCTGCTTCCACACATTGTAAAGAGCCCGGTCTATAGACTTGCGCTCGATTACAGCCTTCTCCGCCTCCAAGGAAGCGACTTTCTCCTGAGCCGACTGTAGTTCAGTCCTAAGGGCCTCAACTTCAGTCCCCTGTCGAACAACCATCTCATGCGACCCGGATGCAGCGATCTTGGCCTCCTTGAGCTCGCGCTCCAAACATTTAGCCTTGCCCTTCAGCACCTTGATCTTAGCTTTCAGCTGCTCATTCTTCAAGTCCGACTTGGTGTACTTAGTCCGGGCTTTTGACAATTGGACCTTGGTTGCGCTAAGCTCATTTTCGAGCTCCTGGACCTGGACTATGAGGCCGTCCCTCTCAGTGGTAGATGCGGAAAGGATGCCAGTTGAGTCAGCATGTCGAAGAGACACGATATAGACCTGCACAAGAAAACCAATGGCATCAGCAATAAGTAACAAAAAGAAGAACACAGGTGCATCTATGCATAATACTAATCAACGCAAAGTGAAAAGCCTCACCCAGGCCGCAGCACGCCTTAGCATCTCCCCGAGGTCTGATTGAGTCACGTTCCCTAGGCCCCTCCAGTCGGAGACAGGGAGACTCTCAGCTATTGGAACGAAACGCTGCCCATAAACTGAGGCCATCCTGGTCACCCAAGCCTCTGCCCCCACGCTAGGAGCATCTGGTTGGACTGGGACAGACGACCCACTCGCCGAGGCAGGAGGAGGCGCAGCAGAAGAGAAAAATTGAGACTCTGGTGCATCGGCAGGGGGCTCCGCGAGCCCGACGAAATCAGCAGCCGGTACGCCGAGATCATGATGAATTGGAGGGAAGGCATCGTCACCACCGCAACCAGGAGAGGCGTAGCATCCTGCCGCGGCCTGCGGACCTAGAGGGTGAAAGGCCGTGTCCTGGTCATGGGAGTCATGAGGAGGATGTCCCCTGGGGGACAGGGGGGCATCCTCCATCTCCACCTCAGCCTCATCTTCGTGCAGTGATGGCCCAGCCGGCGTAGCCACAACCTTCTTAGACCCGGTGATTGACCATAGGAACTTGGGGTTAGAGACCGGAGACAATTGGTGGCGATTGAGATTCGTCATGGTAAATAGGACTGCTGCTTTCTTCAGGGCGGGGTCTGCTGCAATGAGTCTGTTTATCGCCTCCGCCTCCGACCCGATGACCGAGGGATCAGCAAATTGCCCTGAAAGAACCGCACCAATATCAGTACAAGTGAGAGTGCAAAATGGTGAGTTCTAATAAGAAAAAGAAAGAGACTGGATACTTACTAGGTTCAGCGCGAAAGCCTTCACGAACTGAAAGAGGCCCCTGTACCCAGAAAAAATCCTGTTTCCAGGACCCTGGGTTAGACACTGAGCCATCTATCAAGGGTAGCTCACTATTGGCCTTCTGCAAGTAATAGAAGCCCTTGGAATTGTGCACCCCAATAAGGTTGTACAAGGAATGCACCTCTTGCGCCGTCGGGGCGCGTTGCTCATTATTCTTGAACCAAAGAAAGAGGCAACTTAAAGTCAACCAACTGTTGGGTGACAGTTGGAGAGGGGCCAAATCAAAATAGTTGAGAACCGCCACAAAGAACGGGTGTAGAGGAACGGTGCCACCCGCCTTCATAATCTGCTCACTCAAAGCCACAAAGCCCTTCTCAGGGCGGTCGGCCCGGCAGGTCTCCTGAGGAACATGCAAGGCGTATTCTGGAGGAGTTCGGTAGCGCTTCACGATGGTCTTCAGTTTGTTCGAAGACATATTGGACACTAGGCTGGACGCCAGTAGGGGGGCGTCGTCTTCTTCCTGGACGGACACCTGTCTGCGTACCTTCGACATATCTGCAAAATCAAAAGAAACATGTGAGGAAGAGGCAGAGCACTTAACCCTCCATTTTCTCTTCCTAGCAAGGGTTTTCCATCGAGGGAGCGATGGCGGAAGCGCTAAGCCAGGATCAACGGAGACTAGGGGCTGAGGAGAGGAGTTGATAGCCCCGTGATCGTCATCAGGCGAAGGGGGAGTGGGAGGTTCTGGCGGAATGTGTCCCTCCATAAACTCTAACTCCCACCGCAATTCAAAAAGAGCCGTCCTAAGACGCGCTATATGGTCGCTAAGGCCCGGGGGTGAAGGTCCTCCGTCTCCCCTCGACACCGAGTCAATTTCGCTCTCTACCACCCAAATTTTATGCCTAAGATCAGCCATGCACTCGAGGTGGCGAATGCGGGCTTGCCTCAAAGACTCATAGTCCTGGTAAGGGCTGCCCTCAGGGGACTCAGGATCTGAAGACAGGTCGATAAACTCAGCCCTCGAGGGTATGTCGGACGGGCCCTCACTGGCCATGAAACCGCGTCCCAACAGCAAAAAGGGGGTCACGTTTAAACAAGGGGAAGACTACAAAACACAAAGGAACAAGCTTAATACCCCTAGGTGCAAACGCCCTAAATGGACTACTACAAGGGACATGTATAAAAAGAAAGAGGAGGGGCGCGCGTGTGGTCAAAACAAGCTCGGGCTAACGTACCCCACCCCAAGTATTGTTGGTCTGAATCCGATAAAATAAGTAAATAAACAGGAGAAGAAAAGAAAATATACCTCAAGCAATTGAAAGAACGAAGTCGGAGTCCAAGGAAAGTTGGGAGGCAAAAAGTACCAAAGCGTTGAAAATGCGCGTCTGCAAGAGTTAATCAGAAAAGTGTGTTAGCCCAAAAATGTACACACCAAGAAATTAGCTAAAAATAAAAAAAAAAATATAAAAAAAAAAATATAAAAAAATAAAAATAAAAAAAAATAAAAATGAATGGAAAAGTGATGAAATTGTAGAGAAAGTGTAGTTGTGGGGGGGTTGAACCCTTTACCTTTTGGGAGGAGTAAGGGTCTAACTACCACTAAGCCAAGGACGTAAGATGTGAAATATTAAGCCATGCATGACGGCCTATTTATAGGAACCAAGATGAATAGTCTACAAGAGCACCTAAAGGCCCTCTCCTAGACTAGGGGGGGCAAGTGTTGATGCTCATAATCTCATCAAGAGAAAATATAAGGCCGTCTAAGGCGTCCCATGCGCGAGGCCAAGAGGGGCCGCGAGGCCGTCTACGGCGCCCCATCCGCGAGGCCAAGAAGGGTCGCGAGGCCGTCCACGGCATCCCATGCGCGAGGCCAAGGAAGGAATCGCGAGGCCGTCTAAGGCGTCCCATGCGCGAGGCCATGAGGGGTCGCGAGGCCGTCTACGGCGCCCCATGCGCGAGGCCAAGAGGGGGTCGCGAGGCCGTCTAAGGCGCCCCACGCGCGAGGCCATGAGGGGATCGCGAGGCCGTCTAAGGCGTCCCATGCGCGAGGCCATAGGGGGGTCGCGAGGCCGTCTAAGGCGTCCCATGCGCGAGGCCATGAGGGGCCGCGAGGCCGTCTACGGCGCCCCATGCGCGAGGCCAAGAGGGGCCGCGAGGCCGTCTACGGCGCCCCATGCGCGAGGCCAAGAAGGGTCGCGAGGCCGTCTACGGCATCCCATGCGCGAGGCCAAGGAAGGAACCGCGAGGCCGTCTAAGGCGTCCCATGCGCGAGGCCATGAGGGGTCGCGAGGCCGTCTACGGCGCCCCACGCGCGAGGCCAAGAGGGGGTCGCGAGGCCGTCTAAGGCGCCCCATGCGCGAGGCCATGAGGGGATCGCGAGGCCGTCTAAGGCGTCCCATGCGCGAGGCCATAGGGGGGTCGCGAGGCCGTCTAAGGCGTCCCATGCGCGAGGCCATGAGGGGCCGCGAGGCCGTCTACGGCGCCCCATGCGCGAGGCCAAGAGGGGGTCGCGAGGCCGTCTAAGGCGCCCCATGCGCAAGGCCATGAGGGGGTCGCGAGGCTGTCTAAGGTGTCCCATGCGCGAGGCCATGAGGGGCCGCGAGACCGTCTACGGTGCCCCATGCGCGAGGCCAAGAGGGGGTCGCGAGGCCGTCTAAGGCGCCCCATGCGCGAGGCCATGAGGGGGTCGCGAGGCCGTCTAAGGTGTCCCATGTGCGGGGCCATGAGGGGCCGCGAGGCCGTCTATGGCGCCCCATGCGCGAGGCCAAGAGGGGGTCGCGAGGCCGTCTACGGCGTCCCATGCGCAAGGCCAATAGGGGCCACGGGGCCGTCTACGGCGCCCCATGCGCGAGGCCGTGCAAGGTCCCGCGCGCGCACGCCCCGGGAGGTCCATCAGCCCATAATCTTCTCAGGAGGCCGACGCCCCATGACTTAACGTGTATGGGCCCAAGACCCCTATTCAACGCCACGGCCAATACGGACACCGAAGATCCCTTTTTTCACACTTCAAAGTCCCTATGCTTAGTGTGAGTCAAAGGAGACATGTTTGTACGACCAGGTACCAGGTACGGATGCCAGTACCAGTGAGGATCGTGGTCCGTACGTCTACGGCCATAGGTCAGAGCCGACACCACTACCTCCTGCGCCAACACGCCTGCTACCACGCCTCAGGAAGGGGTACAGACAAGTAGTGGAGACATCCTCCTGACACCTGCTCCTGTACGGGATGTACAGCCACAACCTCTGAAGCCACTTCCCTGGTACAGTACGTTTGTACCTCTTGGTCCCCTGGACCACTATGTACCTAAGGCCGTTAGAGCCTACTATAAATGGAATTCCAAGGCCACCTGAGAGGGGGTTGGAAATTTTACTGTAACAGAGACATTAGTGTGAATGAGATACTGAATTCTCCATTGTTGTTACTCCATTATTCTTGAGTCATCGTTCAAGTTTTCATAGCTTTCGAATTAGCAATTTC
Organism: Humulus lupulus; assembly: GCF_963169125.1. Lineage (NCBI taxonomy): Eukaryota > Viridiplantae > Streptophyta > Magnoliopsida > Rosales > Cannabaceae > Humulus > Humulus lupulus. The sequence continues at coordinate 161,664,455 of NC_084798.1, read as the reverse complement.
AATTCGATAATTTTTCCAACTTAACTTCGTTGACGAGTTCTCACCGTCAACACATGCTGACCTTATTGATTCCCGCTCCGAAATATCCTGGGAAGGATATGGATGTCTTTTTTAGGCCTATGGTAGAGGAATTGAAAGAGTTGTGGGATGAAGGAGTTCAAACCAGAGACGCCACAACAAACATGGTATGTGTGCAACACTATTATGGACTATCAATGATTTTTTGACCCGTAGTAGTTTTTATGGTTGCAGTGGCAAAAGATATATGGCATGTCCTTCATGCAACGAATACACTCCTTCATGACGGGTAATTGGGAAGACGACTTATGTTGGTCATAGAAGATTCTTATCTTCTACGCATAAGTGGAGGAAGAGTCACTTGATTGATGGGAATTATGAAAAAGGACACCCTCCAAGAAAATTCAATAGTCAAGACATACTTGAACAATTTGCGCATGTTCAAGATCGTTTGTCGGGTAAACATGTCAGTTTCGGAGGTGTGAAAAGAAAGCAAGATCCAAAAGAAAGATATCCTCAGAAGAATAGTTCACTTCCTTAGAGTTGTTACTATGTGAGTTAAAAACGTGCTAGTAGCTCACTAATCGAGGTTTTAGGTTAAAAGTGTGACTAAACTGATATAAAACTTGATTAAAGACATTAAGTATAAAAATTTGGTCTTTCATTGAAATCTTAGAAAGTTTTACAGTTGGGATCCCAAAATACTGTTTAGAAAATACATTACAGATCAAAATAAACACACAATCGACCTAGGCGACAAAACAACCATTACAATACATTTTTACAAATAATAACCCTGGTCGTGGCAGGCAGGCAGGCCAAACATGTACCCGTCGCTCCATGCTCTCCGTACTCATGGTTGGTCGACCTTTCCTTTGCCCTTACCTGGACCATAGAGCACCCGTGAGCCAAAACCCAACAAGAAAACTCAACACAAAACATATAACATATACATAACAATCCACAGTATACAACAAAATAGTCAACAGGCTAACACACATAGCGACCAACACTGTCCCAGGTGCTTTACCAGGCCCTGGGTTCGCAGTCTTCACCGAGAGGGTAGACATAGCACCCTAAGAGGGTCTCACTCTAGCGGCCTACATTTAACGTGCTTGAAGCCGACCCCGACCCCTTGTCGTACTCGACCTCTTGCCATTCTCGGCCTTTTTCATTCTCAACCTCGTCGTTCATTCATAACATACATAATAATATTCACAAATATTTAAACGCATAAAAACATAAACATTAATTTTGCGCCCTGCAATACAATCAATAGGGCCACGCCCTGCTCTATGAGTAAAACAGTTTTCTTACCTGTGTCTCGAGCTATCCAAATCCCGCAATCCTGAGCACAGTCCTCTATTCCAAGCTTTGTTGAAAACCTAGTCACCACGCATTCATAATAACCATCCATCAAGTTCTAAACCAATAAATAATTTTAGAATATTAATGTAGACTCTGAGAGCTTGGACTCCACTAAACCGGGTAGAAGAATCCTTCCCGAGCATTAATATTCGAGTTCTTGAGCCATAAAACCTTAATTCCCTTTTTCCACATTTAGGGTCACGACAAGCCCTTTAGGGATGCGACCCGCTACTTGGTTAGAAAGCAAGGCCCTCCCTGCTAGAGGACACGTGCTGGGACATGCACCCTCAGGGTCGCGATGCGCCTAGGAAAAACAGAGGCATTCTAGCCTCTTCGAGCACACGGGTCACAACACCTGAAGAATAGGGTTGTGACACGAGCCCCCAAACCCAGAAAATCGACCTTTTTTCTGTGTTTTCCTCGAGCCTGATCCCCAAATTAATACCCCAAACACCAATTCAACCAAGAATTAAGCTTAGATTTCTTATCCATACAGCCTAGACATCATAACCACTTAAAGACAACTCCCAAATCATCACCTACACTACAAATCAAACCAAAATTCAAGATTCATGCAAGCTTAAGGTTCTAACAAAATCCAGCAGAATTTAACAGATTCAATGGCTAAAATTCCTTACCTTGCTGATACCTTCACCCTTGAGCTAATCCTTAAGCTTTAGCAAGTACAATCCTCCAATTCTTCAGCCTAAAATCCTCAAGGTTTCACCAAAATTCTCAAGCACCATAGAAAGGGATTGAGAGTCGAATGAGAGAGAGAGCTAAGAGTTGTTGTTTTGGCTTTCACTTAGTTCTCGTATTTTCTCAAGTCATAAGCTACCTAAGTGTTTAAACCAATCCCTAGCCAAAAGTCCAAAATACCCTTAAGCTTATCTAAATCCTTTAATGCTCCTAAGGGTAGTTTTGTCATTTTCCATGTCCCACTAATTCCTCAAGTGCTCCTATAAGTTCCCGTTTAATCACAACATTTCTAAATAATTGCTAGATTACTACTCGTTAACCGGTAATTCCCGAACACATACTACATTCCCGAAATACCCCTAGGCTCCTCCCGAGCTAGGTATTCGACCCTGTTGTGACTATTTAACTAAACTGCTCCCTAGAACTGTCTCAGATCGTGCATCACAGATATATCACCACTCACTAGTGGTATCAATCACAATATATCGCATTTATGCCCTAAATGGGCTAAAATTACAAATATGCCCCTAGTAACCAGACAAGGCCCACATATATATTTAATTCATCTATACATGCATTTCTTCATATAATCATCAAATTCACATATTAACATAATTAAATCAATTATTGCCCTCCCATCATGCTAATCAAGGCCCTAAGCCTTATTAGAGAATTTGGGATGCTATAACTATCCCCTCCTTAAAGAAATTTCATCCTCAAAATTACCTAAATAACTCGGGATATCGATCCCGCATATCTGTCTCAAGTTACCAAGTCACCTCTTCCACTTTGTTGTTCCTCCACATCACTTTCACTAAGGCGGTGGTCTTGCTCCGCAATACTTTATCCTTTCGGTTGAGAATTTGAAACCGACTTCTCTTCATACGATAAATCTTGATCCAGCTCCAAGATCTCAAAACTCAGCACATGCGTAGAATCTGATACATACTTCTAGAGCATGGATACATGAAACACATTGTGAACCCCTGATAGAATTGGAGGCATCAACAATATGTAAGCTACCTCTCCAACCCGTTCTAGAATCTCAAAGGGCCAACAAACCTAGGGCTTAAGTTGCTCCTTCCTCCAAACCATTTCACTCCTCTCAAGGGAGAAACTCAGAGAAACACGTGGTCGTCGACTTGAAACTCTACGCTCCTGCGTCTCAAGTTTGAGTAACTCTTCTGGCGACTCTTGGAGGCGAGAATTCGAGCTTTAATCTTCTCTATCGCCTCATTGTTCCTCTGAACAACCTCAGGACCTAGATACCTCCTCTCACCTGTTCATCCAAATAGATGGGTGATCTGCATTTCCTCCCGTATAACATCTCTTACATAGCAACTCCGATTGTCGCCTGATAGCTGTTATTGCAGGAAAATTCAATCAAAGGGAGATACTCCATGATCCCCCAAAATCCAGCATGTAGGCTCGTAACATATCCTCCAGTATCTGAATCATCCTCTCAGACTGTCCATTCGTCTGGGATGATATGTGGTACAAAACCGAAACTGTGTGCCCATAGCCTTCTGCAGGCTCTGTCAAAACTTGGAGGAGAAGGTGGGGTCCCATTCGGATACTATCGACCTCGTAGCCCCATGTAGTCGAATGATTTCCTTCATATACAATTCAACATGCTGCTCCACAATATAAGTTGTCTTAATAGGAAAAAAGTGGGCTGACTTTGTGTACCTATCCACACTAAATCATGTTGTCCCACGATCTTCGGTAGTCCAGCCACAAAATCCATGGTGATATCCTCCCATTTCGACTCCGAAATCCCTAGAGGCTACAACAACCCTGCTGGCCTCTGATGTTCTGCCTTTACTTACTGACAAATCAAACACTTGGCCACATAATCCACCACACCCCTCTTCATTCCCAACTACCAACACAAAGTTCTCAAATCTTGTTACATCTTCGTCGTACCTGGATGTAAAGAGTAGGGGTGATATGAGACTCATCCAAGATCTCTCGCCGGATACCAGAATCCATCGGAACAAAAATTCGACCTTTATACTTCAATAATGCCATCTCTAAAATAGAAAAGTCTTTCGCCACTCTGGCTAAGACACCCTCTTTATGCTTTCTCAACTGGGGATCCTCCCCATGTGCCTCCTTGATCCTTTCAAGGAGCATAGACTGAAGAGTGATGTTGGCTAAATGACCAACCACCAACTCTATACCTACTCTAGTCATCTCTTTAGCTAACATATTTGATATCTGCCTCGAACTAAACAACTCACCTGGGCCCTTCTGACTCAACGCGTCGGCCACCACATTGGCCTTCCCAGGATGGTATAAAATGTCACAATCATAATCCTTTACCAATTCCAGCCAATGCCTCTGGCACATATTCAGATCCTTCTGAGTAAAGAAGTACTTCAAACTCTTATAGTCGGTATACATTTCACACTTCTCGCCATATAAATAATGTCTCCAAATCTTAAGTGCAAACACCACCGTCACCAATGCCAGATCATGTGTGGGATACCTCTGCTCATACTCCTTCAACTGTCTCAACGCATAGGCTATTACCTTTCTGGCTTGCATTAGTATGCACCCCAAACCCCGTTTGGAAGCATCACAGTAGACTACAAACTTCTCATTGTCTGACGGCAGGCTCAATACTGGAGCAGTGATTAGTCGCCGCTTCAAGTCCTTGAAACTATTCTCACACCTATCTCTCCATACATACTTAGTCTTCTTATGCGTCATTTCAGTCAATGGTGTGGCTATTATGGAGAATCCCTTGACGAACCGTTGATAGTACCCTGCCAATCCCAAAAAGCTCCTAACCTCTGGTACACTGCTCAGCCTGGGCCAATCTCTCAATGCCTCAATCTTACTTGGGTCCACTAGAATCCTCTGCTTACTGAAAATATGACCTAGAAATGTTACTTGGGGTAGCCAAAACTCACAGTTTCATAACATAGCATAAGCCCTATGTTATCTCAACTATTGTAATAATAGGCGTAGATGTTGCTCGTTGTTTTTCTTTGTCTAAGAGTACACCAGTCTGTCTTCAATGAATACGATCACAAACTTGTCCAAATAATACTTAAAGACGATATTCATCAAGTCCATAAAGGTTATTGGGGCATTGGTTAATCCAAAGGACATAACTAGGAATTCATAGTGTCCATACCTTGTACGAAAAGTGGTCATTGGTATGTCCTCCTCTTTAATCCTTAGCTAGTTGTAGCCCGACTGAAGGCTAATCTTAGAGAACAATGTCTTCCCTTGTAGCTGATCAAATAAGTCATCGATCCTAGGTAGTGGGTACTTGTTCTTAATGTTCAACTTGCTTAACTCTCTATAATCAATACACATCATTAAGGTTCCATCCTAATGAATCCCAAATCTAGTAACTCTTGCAATAGAATCTTCAATTCCTTCAACTTTGCTGAAGCCATTCTATAAGGTGTCCTAGACACTGGCTCCGCCCCTGGCGCCAACTCAATGACGAACTCGATCTCTCGATGTGGCAGCAACCCTGGAAAATCTGCAGGGAACTCACATACCAACATAGTGTCACCAGGTCCAACCGAAACAACTCTAGAAGTATCCATAATGTTTGCTAGGAATCCTATGCAACCCTCCTGCATTAGGTCTCTAGCCTTCAGTGCCGAAACCATAGGTACTCATGGTCCGCTCACTGTCCCTACGAATACAAAGGGTACTTCCCCTTCCAGTTCAAAGGTCACCATCCTACGTTTGCAGTCAATCGTCGCCCCGTACTTCGATAACCAAGCCATCCCTAGGATCATGTCAAAGTCATCCATTGCTAGCTCAATCAAATCTGCAGACAACTCCCTACTGTCTATCTCTACTGGCAGTGCTCTAGCCCATCTCCTAGAGACTACCAGTTCTCCAGTTGGCGAAAAGTCTGAAATCCCCTAGCATACAAATCACTAGGTCTACACAGCTGATCTATCACTCTAGAAGATACAAATGAATGTGTAGCCCCTGAGTCAATCAATGCAGTAAAAGAAGAACTAGCACTAGAAATCTAACCTGTCACAACCGAGGGGCTAGCCTTACCCTCAGTCTAGGTCAACATAAATACTCTGGCAGGAGCGAGACTATCACTTTGTTTTAGTTCTTCCTTCCTGGCTTATGGGTAGTCTTTCCTCATATGACTGATGCTCCCACAAGTAAAGCAGGCCCTGATCCTCCAGTCTCCCCGATGCCGTCGTCTGCACCAAGGACACATCAGGAAAATCCTCCAGTTATCTCCCCCGCCCTGACAGCCACTAAAAGCACTTCATGCCTTCCTATCCGAGCCAAGAGGAACAAAAAAGTCTGAGTCCTTCCTCTTCTGCTCACTAGGGCCACTACCTCGGCTAGATCCAGAAAAAGGTAGCACCGTCCTCGGAGCATCGCGCCTAGCAGCGCCCTCTCTCCATATCTAATCTTCGACCCCTCAGTTGTAAGGGCCTTATCCAGTACCTGTGCATAGGTGGTAGTTCCCGGATCCAAAGTTATCTTGACATCACGGGCAATAATAACATTTAATCCCTGCAAAACCGATCTCTTTGTGCCGTGTCAATAGGCACCAATTCCGGCATGAACTTCACTACCCGGTCAAACTTCAACGCATACTCAGTAACCATCATCTGGTTCTGAGTTACGTTTGTAAACTCATCCACCTTCGCAGCTCAAAATGCGACATTGTAATAGTTCTCATTGAATATATTTCAGAACTCTTCCCAGGTCATGACTGCAATATTCCTCCTCTGTGACAGAACATCCCACAAGATGTGAACATCTTCTCCCAACATGTAGTTGGCGCAAGCTACTATCTCATTTCCTTCCACCCTCATGAAATCTAGGATGGAAGAGATCATGTTCATCCACTGCTCTGCCCGTAGTGGGTCTGGGCCACCATCGAAGGTGGGATGATGTTGTTTCTTGAACCTCTTATACAAAGGGTCCCACCTATTCTCCATAGCAGGATAGGTTGGCACTGGTGCCACAACCTGTGGAACCTGTGGAACCTGTAACTCAATGCCCCGCCTCAATTGTTGAAGCTCATCTTCTGTTTAGTGAAGTCTAGCTTCCATCTCGGCAAACAACTGTTGCCAATTCGGCAGAGGGTCGTGACCCTGGTTGTCATCCTCGGCCCTATTGTCGCGGAGTCTAATTGATCTTCGATGCATTATTGCAATATGCGTGCAGTCAATGACGCCGCACATCAAGCATGATAACAACATCAAAAACCACCTCCCAATCTCATTAACCAATCACAACCAGCAAATCCACAAGTCACACACAACATAAAACAATCAAGGGGTCATTCCCTAACATCATGCATATATGTAACTTGGCACGCTCGAGCTTGTCACCGACAGTGAGCGTACATGTTCGGTCAATCTCAAGGAACCATAAACCTTGGCACGCTCTGATACCAGGTTGTAACACCCTACATCCTCAGAGTCGTTAATATGTAACTTAAAAATGTGCCAATAGCTCGTTAATCAAGGTTTTCGGTTAAAAGTGTGACTAAACTGAAATAAAACTCGATTAAAGACATTAAGTATAAAAAATCGGTCTTTCATTGAAATCTTAGAAAGTTTTACAGTTGGGAACCCAAATTACTAATTATAAAATACATTATAGATCAAAATATACACACGATCGACCTAAGCGACAAAACAACCATTGCAGTACATTTTTCCCAATAATAACCCTGGTCGTGGAAGCCAAGCAGGCCGAACATGTACTCGTTGATCCATTCTCTCTGTAATCATGGTTGGTCGACCTTTCCTTTTCCCTTACGTACACCATAGAGCACCTGTGAGCCAAAGCCCAGCAAGAAAACTCAGCACAAAACATATAACATATACATAACAATCCACAATGTACAACAAAACAGCCAACGGGTTAAACACATAACGGCCAACGCCGTCCCAAGCGCTTTACCAGGCCCTAGGTTCGCAATTTTCACTGAGAGGTTAGATACAGCACCCTAGCGGTCTGCACTCAGTGTGCTTAAAGCCAATCCTGGCCCCTTACCGTACTCAGCTTCTTGCCGTTCTCAGTTTTCGTCATTCCTGGCTCTCGTCGTTCTCGGCCTCGCCGTTCATTCATAACATACATAACAATATTCACGGATATTTAAATGCATACAAACATAAACATTAGGGCCGGACCTTGCAATATAAATAATAGGGCCACGCCCTGCCCTACGAGTACAACATTTTATTACCCGTGTCTCGAGCTATCCAAATCCCGCAATCTTCAGCACATACCTCTATCTTGAGCCTCATTGAAAACCTAGTCACAACGCATTCATAATAACAATCCATCAAGTTCTAAACCAATAAATAACTTTGGAATATTAATCTAGACTCTAGGACCTTGGATTCCACTAAACTGGGTAGTAGAATTCTTCATAAGCCTTAATATTCGAGTTCCCGAGCCTTAAAACCTTAATTCCCCTTTTTCTCCATTTAGGGTTGCGACCTGCTACTTCGTTAGAGGGGAAGGCCCTCCCTGCTGGAGGACACGGGTTGTGACCTGCACCTCCAGGGTTGCGACATGCTTAGGCAAAATAGAGGCCTTCCAGCCTCTTCGAGCACACGGATCGTGGCGCCTGAAGAATAGGGCTGCGGCCTAAGCCCCCACACCTATAAAATCAACATTTTTCCTGCATTTTCCTCGAGCCTAATCCCTAAATACATACCCCAAACACTAATTCAACCCAGAATTAAGCTTAGATTTCTTATCCATACAGCCTAGACATCATAACCACTTAAAGACAACTCCCAAATCCTCACCTACACTCAAAATCAAACAAAAATTCAACTTTCATGCAGCTTACGGTTCTAATAAAATCCAGCAGAATTTAACAGAATCAATGGCTGAAATTCCTTACCTTGCTGATACATTCACCCTTGTGCTAATCCTTAAGCTTTAGCAAGTACAATCGTCCAGTTCTTTAGCCTAAAATCCTCAATGTTTCACCAAAATTCTCAAGCACCATAGAAAAGGAGTGAGAGCCAAATGAGAGAGAGAGAGAGAGCTGAGAGTTATTGTTTTGTGTTTCATTTAGTCCTAGTATTTTCTCAAGTCATCAGTTGCCTAAGTGTTTAAATCCATCCCTAGCCAAAAGTCTAAAATACCCTTAAGCTTGTTGATATCGCCCAATAAACTCCTAAGCGATCGCAGTAGTAATCGGGCTATGTCGTCTCCACAGAGAGGTAAAATACAAGTAAAAAGAAAGATTAGTAAATTAGAAATAATAAACTTTGAAATAATGTAAATTTGAAAAAAAAATTAACAATAAACAAACAAAATTGAGGAATTAGAATTAGAGAGAAATTATGGAAGGCATAAGTTTCATTCATGAAACACATATATATATATATATTTTTAAAAAATTGATTCATTCTACTCAACTATAATTATACACCATTAATTATAGTTGGAAAATGTATATAATAAAGCTCACCTTGAAATATGTTCTTAATTAAATTATACTAACTTCTAATTTAAAAAACCTATCATATTATATACCTTAGAGCGACAAAATACCAATGGCAGAATGCAGTAAAAAGCATATAATATAACAAATATCCTAAATTAGATCAAGAGCCTAAATTACATAAGAAGAGCATGACTATACTTATGTAAAAGACACTAATAAATTTAGAATAAAAATTAGAAGAATTTAATTGTAACAAAGATATAGAAATGAAGAACAAAATAAAGAATCAATATATTAAAAATATAATGTGAAACATGAACTTCACTCTAGCTTTCCACAAGAGAATTTAGCCTAAAATATGCATTGTTTTCACTAAAAAAAGTGTAAAAGAAATGAAAGAAAAATAGGAAAAAGAATGTTTTTCTCTCTAGCTATACTCTCCACACTTAATTCCACAATCTGATGATTTTTTCCTACATTTGGCTCTCTATTTATAGTGGAAATAGGACCCAAAATGTGTAATATTGTGTACAAAATAGTGGGAAAGTGGCTACATAATCTGATAGCAGTGGGGCAAGTGGTGTTGGGCTGTGGGGGACAACCGCCAGGCAGTGGGATGCGTGGCAGCAGCTGGTTGGCTTGGCTTCAGGCGTGGTAGGAGCATGGGGCACAGCCCCTAGACAGTGGGATGCGTGGCAGGCTCGGATTGGCTTGGCAGGCTGGCGTGTCAGGTGTGGTAGGTGTGTGGCAGCTTCGGCTTGGCTCGGCTCAACATGGCTTGGCTGGGCGAATGGCAGGCTGCCAAGTGGCAGTGTGGGCAATTGCTGAAGGCTTCGGCCTGGTTTGTTTGAGCTTGGTTTTGGGCACAGTTCACCTTAAAAAATGCTACTTTTTTATAATTTCTTCAATTATAATTCTTTTTTTCTTCTTTATTTTTCTTTGTGTCAAAATACATATTATTTCCTAAAAATTGAACACAACTTAAATTAAAATTAATATTTTCTAATATAAAATATATGATAATAAATCCATTAAAATGTTAGTTAAAACTTAATTAATTTTAAAATTTAAGACTAATAAAATGATATTTTTGAACACTAATCATAACCCCCAACTAGCTTATTGTTAGTCTCTAGCAATTTAAACGAAATAATAAATGTCAACATGATATATTTCAGGGCAAAAATTATAAAAGAACTTAAGTATTAACACAAAATGTTAGTAATAAGTCAACAAGAGTTATCAAAATTACTTTGAATAAATCTAGAGTTGTGAGTGTGTGCACCAAACTTGAACCTTCTTATCGCAAACCATAGCACATAAAGCCTTCGAAATTATGCCAAGTAAAAGTCTCAACTCCATTAAGCTCTCATGTAATTGAAAATATTTAAAGTTAAGAGTTTTGCTCGTGGAGTTGGAAAGAAAGAAGTAAGCACTAATCAAATGGATATATATTTAGGACAAACTTTTAAATAATCATTGAAAGGAAGATAGGAAATAAACTATTTTGACAACCACCATAAAGAGTACCACAAAACCAGTTTTTTGGGAATTCTAAGTTAAATAGACAATCTTTACATTTATTCTAAGAGCCATAAAATAAAACATGAAATTAATAAACACATTTATTTAACACGAGAGACAACATGATTGAAAATCATAGAACTATTGCTCTTGTGTTTTTCTTTTCTTTTTTTCTATATTTTTTTCTTTTTCTTTTTTTTTTCGTCTCTTTTTTTTATGAAGAACATAATAAAAGGTCCTCTAATAAGATTTGTCTATAGAAAATATTATCCCTAAAACATCATCCATTCATACCACAATACCTTGTCTAAATAATTATAACCATTTCTAAGAATCAATAAAAAAAATTAGGTTGTTTTCTCAAGTCTCACCTCTCACAAAAAGAAATGAATTCTTAAACATGGAAAATTACTAAGAAAATATGTGCTAACAACCATCTTACCATAATGTTTGGCATGTGCATTAGGTAACTCTAGAGAAACTCTTAGTAATACAGATAACAAAAATTGACTCAAAAGTAACATTTTACAAGAATAAATAAGTAATTTTTTAAAAAATTGACTGTGAAAATATTAATATGACAAAAATCAACATGAACGTGCATGAATATGCTCACCACCCCCAACCAAAATCTGACAGTGTCCTCAATGTCTCAATATAATAAATGTAAAAGAGCAGGGAAAAAGAACACCTGGATAGCGAGCGTCGAGTGATAGAGAGAATATTGATTCTCTAAAACATGAAAAATTGAAAACACAAAATGATAACAAATAAAATAAAATGACAAAAGGGAAATAAACAGAAAACAAACCTATGTACAAACAATTTGGAACACTACTCAAACTTGGTAAACAGGTTCCATGAGAGTGACTTCTTCAAGCTGGGTCATCCTCTCTATTTACTGTTTCAATCGTTGGCCATTTACTTTGAATTCTCTCCCATCAGTTGGGTATGTGACCTCAACAGCACCATTGGGAAAGACGAATTTCACAACATAAGGGCCAGTCCACCTTGATCTCAACTTGACAGGGTGGATATGCAGATGAGAGTCATAAAGATGCACTCGTTGGTTTAGCTCAAATTCTTTTATTATGATCTGCCTGTCATGGGCCACTTTCATTTTAGCCTTGTAGATCCTAGAGTTGTCATAAGTATCGTTCCTTAATTCCTCAATTTCTGACAAATGAAGCTTATGATTGAGCCATGCCGCCATGATATCAAAATTTAGGCTTTTAACTTCCCAATAAGCTTTGTGTTCCAGCTAAACCAGAAGGTGGCAGGCTTTTCCATAGACTAGCTTATAAGGAGACATAACAAGCTAAGTTTTGTAAGCAGTGCGGTATGCCTAGAGAGCCTCAAGAAGTCGTGAAGACCAATCTTTGCGGTCAGGATTAACCGTCTTTTCTAAGATTTGCTTAATTTCTCAGTTGGCTAACTAAGCTTGGCCATTTGTTTGTGGGTGATAAGGCAATGAAACCTTATGAATTACACCATACTTTTGCATTAAGGTCTCAAAAGAATAGTTGCAAAAAGGGGTGCCTTGATCACTTATGATAGCTCGTGGTGTGCCAAACCTAGATAACACATTTTCCTTTAAGAATTTCACAACAGTTATGTTATCATTATTTTGACAAGGCATAACTTCCACCCATTTTGAGACATAGTCTATGAAGAGGAGAATGTAAAGGTAGCCAGAAGAAGGTGGAAATGGTCCCATAAAGTCTATCCCCCAACAATTGAATATTTCAATTACAAGAATTGGGTTTAATGGCATCATATGTTGCCGGGACAAAGCAACTAATTTCTGACACCTTTCACATGATTGATAATAATTGTTAGTGTCTTTGAACAAAGTGGGCCAATAAAGACCACACTGTAAGATTTTTGCAGTAGTATTTTTCATAGAAAAATGACCACCACAAGCTTCATTATGACAAAATTTCAGGACAGTAAAAATTTCATCATCTGGAATGCAACGTCTCATAATTTGGTCGAGGCAATACTTGAAAAGATATGGATCATCCGAATAGAAGTTATGAACCTCGACGAGAAATTTATGTTTATCTTGTGCACTCCATGCAGTTGGAAGTTTGCCAGTCACTAAGTAATTAACAATATGAGCATACCATGGCAACTTTGTGACTGTGAAGAGATGTTCATCAAGGAAGTCATCTCGAATGGCTAGGCCATCAGCGGAATCAGAAAATTCAAGACGAGATAAGTGGTATACTACCATGTTTTCAACTCCTTTCTTGTCCTTTATAGTCAGATCAAATTCCTATAACAGAAGGATCCACCTAATTAAACGCGCCTTAGCATCCTTTTTGGAAAGGAGGTATTTTAAGGCGCAATGGTCCATAAAGACTGTGATAGGTCAACCAATCAGGTAGGAACGAAACTTGTCAAGTGCGAATACTACAACAAGTAACTCTTTTCAGTAGTAGAATAGTTCATCTGAGCATTGTTAAGAGTTCTACTTGTGTGATAGACAACGAAGGGCTTCCCTTCCCTTCTTTGACCTAAGACGACCCGTATAGCATAATTGCTGGCATCACACATGACTTCAAACGGTAAGTTCCAATCTGGTGGCTGAATGATAGGGGCGGAAGTGAGTTTTGCAACGAGGGTTCGGAAATACTCCTCACACTCAAGTGTCCAATTGAACACAACATCTTATGCTAGGAGGTTTGACAAAGGGCGAGCAATTGTTGAGAAATTTTGTATGAACCTCCTATAGAATACTACATGGCCAAGAAAAGATCGAATGTCTTTAACAGTCTTGGGGGTGGGCAGTTTTGATATGAGTTCAATATTTGATTGATCGACCTTAATTCCTTGTTCCGTCACAACATGCCCTAAGACTATGCTTGATGGCACCATAAAATGACATTTTTCCCATTAGAGTACCAAGCCTTTCTCTTTGCAACGTATAAGCACAGACTCTAAATTGAGAAGGCTTGATTCAAAGGAATCTCCAAAGAATGTCAAATCATCCATGCATACTTCCATACATTTCTCGATCATATCACTAAATATGTTGATCAGGCATCGCTGGAAAGTGGCTAGAGCATTGCATAGGCCAAATGGCATACGCCGGAAGGCAAAAGTACCAAAAGGACAAGTGAATATACTCTTATCCTGGTCTTCTAAGGCAATCTCGATTTGGTAATGCCCTAAATAACCATCGAGAAAACTATAGAAAGGATGACCCGCCACACGTTCCAATATTTGATCGATGAATGGAAGTGGAAAATGGTCTTCGCGGGTGGCTGCATTTAATTTTCTATAATCAATGCACATGCGCCACCCAGTTGTGACCTTGGTAGGCACCAGTTCCCCTTTTTCATTTTGTACCACTGTTACCCCTGATTTCTTAGGAACAACTTGAGTTGGGCTAACCCATTTACTGTGTGCAACAGGATAGATTATTCCAAAATCAAGAAGTTTCAAGACTTCAATCTTAACTACTTCTTTCATCGTTGGGTTCAATATTCTTTGAGGGTCACAACGTGGTATAGCCCTGTCTTCCAATTGAATGTGATGGGAGCAAATTAAAGGACAAATACCTTTGACATCAGTTATCATCCATCCTAATGCATCTCTTTGTTCTTGCAACACATTGATGAGTTGGCACTCTTGTGTGGCATTGATCTTGGAAGATATTATGACAGGAAAAGTGTTGTTAGCTCCCAGGAAAACATGCTTAAGACCCTTGGGAAGTTGGGCCAACTTTGGTTGAGAAGCTTTTTCAATGGAGGGTTTTGGTATTTCTCAATCTTGAGGGAGTTCCTCAAAGATTGGATTCCAAAACATGGTTCTTCTAGCCTGTGAGTATTTAAAGATTTCAGGGTTGATTTTAGACTCATCGGGCTCAGAAATTTCTGAAATTTGGAACACGTGATTAAAATGATTAGATGAGTATTTTTCTTTGACCTCTTTCAAAATAAGTGTATCGACCAGATATGATTGGAAACACTCATCGTTATCAGGTCGTTGTTTTCCAATGTGGAAAACATTCACTTCTAGAGTCATGTTCCCGAAAGATATTTTCATTAGACCACTCCTACAGTTAATGAGTGCATTTGTTGTTGCGAGGAAAGGTCTACCGAGAATGATGGGAATTTTGGACTCTATACTCACTTCAGATTGAGTGTCCAAGATGAGAAAATCAATAGGGTAATATAATTTTTTCTATTTGAATTAGAACGTCTTCTACTATTCCCTGAGGTTTCTTGACTGATCAACTAGCCAGTTGCAGCACCACAAATGTGAGCTTGAGTTCTTGTAGACCTAATTGCAAGTATATTGAATATGTCATGAGATTTGCACTTGCTCCTAAGTCTAGAAGGGCTTGACCAAATTCATGTTCCCCAATTTGGCATGAGATGGTGGAACAACCAAGATCTTTGTACTTAGGCGGTGTCTTACAGTCTATTACCAAGCTAGATTGTTCTGCCAAGAATGCAGTTTTCTTGACATGGTGCTTTCTTTTAATGGTACACAAATCCTTGATAACATTGGCATAAGCCGACACTTGTTGTATCACATGTAATAATTGCAAGTTGATATTCTCTTGTGATAAAAGGTCTAGGATTTCACCATGGTTTTCCAATACCTTTCTAGAGGATTTCAAAGCTTGAGGAAAGTGTAATGCCCTGGATTCCCTATTATGGTTAATGGCTGGATTAGTAAGCCGGGAGGGCCATAACTATTTAATTATGCCATTAAATGTGTTTATGCATGTTTATGAGAATTATATTATAATATGATGTTAAATGCATGCATGTGGGTCCACATTTGTTTACAGGGGTGTTTTGGAAATTTGGCCCGTTGAGGGTATAATTGTATATTTGTATGTGCGTTAATGATATATTGTGAGACCACATTATGATTTGGATTGGTTCGAGTATTTCGACATGAGACGATCTTTAAACATGATTTATCGGTTTGGTCATAACAGGTTTGAGCTCGGGGCTCGGGGTGAGTCTCGGGGTGTTACTTATGACTAAAGCGTTACTGAGGATTTTAGGGTAACGGGTTATGAGTTATTGGTGTTTGAGGATTTTGAGATTAGCGGGAATTGGGAACCGTTAATTATAATTAACGGGATAGGCGGAAAGTACCAATTTTACCCCTAGAGTAGCTTGGAAGGCTTTAGATGACACAAGGGCAATTTGGTCATTTTAGGGGTGGATATATGAGACTTTTATGACTGTAGAAGGTGGTAGAATAAACAGAACAAAAACAGGGGTTTGCCTCTTCCTTTCCCGTACATCATCTTCTTCACTTCTCTTTTGAGGGTTTTGAGTTCTTGGTGGAGATTTAACCAAGGGAGATTGAAGGGCTGGGTTGGAGCACTTGTTGAGCTTGTGTGGGAGGTTTAAAGCTAGTCTCAAGGTGAGTTTTGGCCATTTAGCACAGCTAGTACTCTGTTTTACCTTTGGTTTTTAATTCATGATTTTTGATGTGGGAAGTGAGAATCAAAAGGGGTTTTAGTGTTAGTTTGATTAGGGTTTGATGTGAGTGAGCTAAGGGTGTTGTTTGGGGATTTAATTGTGGGTTAGGAAGAGGTTTTATGAAGGTTTGAAGGACTGGTTTGAGAGGGAATCGCACAGGGGAAAATCTGGTTCGTGCGTGGGCGTTCTAGCTGGTCTGGGCTGGGCGCCACGACCCTTGGTGTCTGTCAAGAGGGAGCCCTTCTGTCTGAAGGGTGCGCCGCGGCGCAGCAGGGGAGGGCCGCGACCCTTAAGGCCAATTTTGTCAAAATGTGGTTTTTAGCTTGGGGATTCAAACCATAGGCCTCGGGGTTGGACCTAGTACCCGGTTGGGTAGTATTTGATGTCTCGGGGGCTGGGATTTGGTTTGGGAACCCTCAGTTATCATTTTTATTGATGAATTCTATAATTTGGTTATGACCAGGTGATCGTCAAGGATTTTAAAGGTTGATCGTTCTCAGGGGTCGTTCATATTATAATTCTCACTCGAACCAGAGGTAAGAAAACAGTGTATGAATACAGTTGCACCCTGTATAGGTATATGACATGCATGATTTGATATTGGGGCATGTTGGTTGGTATATGTGGACGTGGATTGTATATTAAATTATGATGTATGCTGATTACCTATTTAAGACACTGACTAGTCAAGGACCGATTCTAAAGTCGGGAATCTCGCATTGAATGGCTCTATGGCATTAATGCTAGACCGACACTGACTTAGCCTTTGTCACGTGGCTAAGGGACGTTGTCCACAGTTTTGACTCTAGAGTCGTGAGGAAGGTTATGTTGGGGACCAATCACCATGCACCTGTCCTGAACAAGCTTATGAAAGAATCACCGATCAGTTAAGCCCTGGTGACCTTACCGTCACATGGCTAGAGGGAGCGATGCTCATTATTGTGACTTTTGGCTATTGTCACCTATTTGTTGGACTGATAGTCCTGAATGGTTATTATGATCGTTGTTGATATTATATCATGTTTTATTATGTTTTCTTGCTGGGCCTTGGCTCATGGGTGCTATGTGATGCAGGTAAAGGGAAGGAAAAGCTTAACCAACCCTGAGTGGAGAGCTTGGGCGATGTGGTGTACATACAGGACCGCTTGACTGCCACGGTCAAGGAGTTCTAAGAGGGACTAGGGGTTTACCCTACTTTTGCCGCTTAGGCCGGCGGGGATTGTAAATTTGAAACTGTAGCGACTCTTTTGTATTATGGACATCTTGTAAACATTCTGAAAGGCTCATGAGCAGTTTATTTACTTAATGAAATGTACCCTTTCCTTTTTATTGGTTTTTCACCTTAACCTGTTAATAGTACCTAGATCACGTTTTTAACCAAAGGACTCGGGTAGCGAGTCAAATTTCCGGTTCACTGTTCACCGTAACTGTTCTGGGGTAACTAGGGTGTTACAACTTGGTATCAGAGCAATGCCAAGGTTAGGGTTCCTGTAGACTGGCTGGGTATGTACACACATCACCGAAGGCAAGCTCGACTCATGGTTTGGTAACTATCTATGGGATAACATGTATAATTGTTTAAATGTGATATATATGCTTTACCTGCGTGCATGAGATACAGTGTTGAGCTTGTGCCCTGAAATATCATATCTTCAGCAAATGTGTACTGATTAGTACTGAGATTGCTGGCATCTGCTTATTAGTATGGTTGTTTATGAGTTATTATGTGATCCATGCTCAGTGCTGAATGCCATGAACATGTATCTGATTGTGAATATTGAATGAATGTGGAATGTGATTATTATCTGTTTGTTCATGGACCGTAAGGCGGAAAGAGGTTTAGTTATTACTACCTGACTGGCCGTGTTGATTGTTGTTTCAGTAAGGTATTAGTGATAGAATGAACCCAGAACAGACAGGCACCTTAGCTGGCCAGAGTGGTCATGGTCAGAATAATGACAATAGTCAGGGTCAAGTGAATGACCAATCTCAGGTTCCACAGCCAGCACCTGCAAACTGGCAGCAGATGTTTAATGATTTGCAGGCTATAGTGATAAAACAGGGAGAGGAGCTTCGTCTCCTAAGACAGCAGCAAGTGCCTGTGGTCGCCAGTGTTGTAGAGGCACCTTCTGTGTCGGTGCCAGTTATTGGGCAACTGCCTGGGGTTGAAAACAGATTGGAACCTCTTTATGAGCGGTTCAGGAAACAACAACCTCCTGTGTTCGAAGGCAGTGCTGATCCAACCAAAGCTGAACAATGGATGAGCATGATTACCACTGTTCTTGACTTTATGAAGGTAGTTGGTACTGAGAGGGTGGCCTGGGCTGCCTATATGTTTCGGGAAGATGCCCGGATTTGGTGGGAAGTGGTTGGCCAGACCAAGGATGTTAATCTACTGAGCTGGGAGGAATTTCAGACCTTGTTCAATGAAAAGTATTACAATGACGCTATTAGAGCGGCGAAGGCTGATGGATTTATGAGGCTACTTTAGGGAAGCTTATCAGTAACTGAGTATGCCTTAAAGTTTGACCGTATGGCAAAGTTTGCCAAGGAGCTGGTGCCCACTGATGGGACCCGGAGAGAGCGTTTCTTACAGGGGCTACAGCCCAGGTTAGCCCGAGATGTGCGCATCACCACTGTGGCAGGAGTGACTACTTATGCACAGGTGGTGGAGAAGGCACTTACAGCTGAAACTGCAGAGATTAAGATCTGGCGTGATAATGCAGCCAGAAGGGATTTCAGGAGGCCAGGTCCTCCATTTATGGGTTCTGGTAGGGGTGTTGGCCCCAGTGATTAGAAGAGGAAGGTTCCTAATACCTTCCCAGTTCCAAGTCCTGACAGGAGACCTCGTGGTATTACAATAGGTCGTCCTGGGGGCAGTGAAGCCTGGAAGTCCTATCCCGAGTGTCCTAGATTCAAGAGGCATCACTTGGGAGAGTGTAAAGCAAGGGCCTGCTTCTCTAGTGGAGCAGTGGGTCATCTCAAAAAGGATTGCCCTAAGGCAAGAAAGGAAGAACCCAGCAAGGCAGACAGCTCGGCCCCAGCGCGAGTGTTTGCATTTACTCAAGCAGAAGCTGAGGCTTCCCCCTCAGTTGTTACAGGTCAGTTTCTTAGTGCAGGAACTGCTTATAATGTATTGATTGACTCTGGTGCTACACATTCCTTTGTTGCTAGTAGTGTTATTGATAGATTGTGTAGACCTTGTGATTTCTATGCTATGGGGTTTGGTACTTTGTTACCCACTGGGGAGCTGGTTGTATCCAGGAGGTGGGTCAGATCTTTGCCAGTGGTAGTAGAGGGCAGAGAGTTGTCAGTGGATCTTATAGAGTTGGTTATGACTGACTTCGATATGATACTGGGTATGGACTGGTTAGCCATGTATGGGGCAACCATTGACTGCAGAAGAAAGATGGTCACCTTTGAGCCTGAAGGTGAGGATCCTTTTGTATTTGTTGGTGCTGTGCACGGACCCCGTATTCCTATGATTTCTACATTGAGGGCTAAGGATTTATTGCAAGGGGTTGCATTGGATTCTTAGCCAGTGTGGTCGATACCACTCAGGTCGTGCCAGTGAGACCAGAGGATACTAGACTTGTATGTGGGTTTCTGGATGTGTTTCCAGAAGATCTGCCAGGGTTGCCACCACACAGAGAGATTGAGTTCGTTATAGAACTGGCCCTAGGGACGGAGCCAGTGTCTAGAGCACCATATAGAATGGCCCCAGCTGAGTTGAAAGAATTAAAGGTACAGCTGCAAGAGCTGTTGGATTTGAGTTTTATTAGACCTAGCTTTTCACCTTGAGGTGCGCCAGTTCTGTTTGTGAAGAAGGAAGATGGTTCTCTGAGGATGTGTATAGATTATAGAGAACTGAATAAGCTGACAATTAAGAACCGGTATCCTTTGCCAAGGATAGACGATCTGTTTGATCAATTGCAGGGTAAGACGGTATTCTCTAAGATCGACCTTCGTTATGGTTATCATCAGTTGAGGGTCAAGGAGGGAGACATACCGAAGACCGCTTTTCGCACTAGGTATGGGCATTATGAGTTTTTAGTTATGTCATTCGGGTTGACTAATGCCCCTGCCGCTTTCATGGATATGATGAACAGGGTGTTCAAGTATTATTTAGACCAGTTTGTGATCGTCTTTATCAATGATATTCTGGTATATTCTCAGACTGAGTCAGAGCATGAGCATCATCTGAGGTTGGTTCTGCAGAGATTGAGAGAACACAGATTGTTTGCAAAGTTCAAGAAGTGTGAATTCTGGTTGTCTCAGGTGTCCTTCCTTGGGCACATTGTCAGTAAGGAGGGGATTAAAGTGGATCCATTAAAGATTGAAGCGGTCAGAGATTGGCCAAGGCCAAAGAATGCTTCTGAGGTTAGAAGTTTCCTTGGATTGGCAGGGTATTACAGGCGTTTTGTGGAGGGGTTCTCAAAGATTGCTACTTCGTTGACTGAGCTGACACGCAAGGGTCAGAAGTTTGTGTGGTCAGACAAATGTGAGAACAGCTTCCAAGAGTTGAAACAGAGGTTGATTACAGCTCCAATTCTGAGTCTTCCTACAGACCAAGAGAAGTTTGTGATATACTGTGATGCTTCTCATCAGGGTTTGGGCTGTGTTTTGATGCAATCAGAGAGAGTTATAGCTTATGCTTCTCGTCAGCTGAAGGAGTATGAGAAGAGGTATTCTACTCATGACTTAGAGTTGGCAGCGGTGGTTTTCGCTTTAAAGATATGGAGGCACTATCTCTATGGAGAGAAGTGTGAGATTTATACAGACCACAAGAGCCTGAAGTACTTCTTCACCCAAAAGGACTTGAACATGAGACAAAGGCGTTGGCTAGAATTAGTGAAAGATTATGATTGTGAGATTCTGTATCACCCAGGGAAAGCCAACGTGGTAGAAGATGCTTTAAGCCGGAAGGGTCCTGGACAGATTCATGGTATTAGGCTGATAGCCAGAGAGTTAGCTGATGATATGACCAGAGCTAGTATAGAGTTACTGGTGGGCCAGTTGGCCAATATTACGCTACAGTCTACGCTGCTAGAGAGGATTAAAGAGGGTCAGTTGGGTGATCCACAGCTGATCAAGATTAGAGAGGATGTCTTGGCTGGAGCATCCAGGGATTATACAGTGTCTGATTTGGGGTTGTTGAGGTACAAGGGGCGGATATGTGTTCCGTTAGACACTGCATTGAGGCGGGAGATTCTAGATGAATCTCATACTACACCTTACTCTTTGCATCCATGCACCACGAAGATGTATCAGGATGTAAGATCATTGTACTGGTGGCCAGGGATGAAGAGAGATGTAGTAGAATATGTGGCTAAGTGTTTGACATGTCAACAGGTCAAGGCTGAGCATCAGAGGCCGGCAGGGTTACTGCAGCCTCTGGATATCCCAGAGTGGAAGTGGGAAGACATCACAATGGACTTTGTGGTGGGCTTGCCCAGGAAAGTTGGTCAGCATGATTCCATTTGGGTGATAGTGGATCGCTATACCAAGTCAGCTCACTTTCTGCCAGTGAGGACTACTTTTACTGTTGACCAGTATGCAGATCTCTATGTGAGAGAGATCGTGCGCCTCCATGGAGCTCCTAGGTCGATCGTGTCAGATCGGGACCCTACGTTCACTTCCAAGTTTTGGAAGAGTTTACAGACAGCCATGGGTACACAACTGAAGTTCAGTACAGCTTATCATCCTCAGACAGATGGGAAATCTGAGAGGACGATCCAGATATTGGAGGACATGCTGCGGGCATGTGTGCTGGACTTTGGTGGGTCATGGAGTAAGTATCTGCTGTTGATAGAATTCTCCTATAATAACAGTTATCAGTCTACCATTGGTGTTGCACCTTATGAGATGCTATATGGTAGGAAGTGTAGATCTCCACTCATTGGGATGAGACAGGTGAAAGGAGATACTTAGGTCCTGAGGCGGTTTCGAGGACCAGCGAGGCAATTGATAAGATTAGAGCTCAGATGCTTACTTCTCAGAGTAGATAGAAGAGCTATGCAGATCCCAAACGCAGGAACGTGGAGTTCCAGGTAGGAGACTATGTCTTCCTTAGAGTCTCGCCATGGAAAGGGGTGAGAAGGTTTGGGAAGAAAGGCAAGCTGAGTCCCAGGTTTGTAGGTCCATTTGAGATCCTGGAGAGGATTGTTCAAGTGGCTTACAGGCTAGCCTTGCCTCTGCCGTTGTCGGCTGTGCATAATGTGTTCCATGTATCCGCTCTTTGGAGGTATGTGTCTGATGAGAGTCATGTTTTGAGTTATGAAGATCTGGAGCTTGAGCCAGATCTCTCCTTTGAGGAACAGCCTGTTCAGATACTTGATCAGAAGGATAAAGTCCTCAAGAACAAGACAATACCTTTGGTTAAGGTATTGTGGAGGAACAGCAAGGTCGAGGAGGCGACCTGGGAGCTGGAGTCAGATATGCGGAGTCAGTATCCCGAGCTGTTCAGGTAAATTTCGAGGATGAAATTTCTGTAAGGAGGGGATAGTTGTAATGCCCCGGATTCCCTATTATGGTTAATGGCTGGATTAGTAAGCCGGGAGGGCCATAACTGTTTAATTATGCCATTAAATGTGTTTATGCATGTTTATGAGAATTATATTATAATATGATGTTAAATGCATGCATGTGGGTCCACATTTGTTTACAGGGGTGTTTTGGTAATTTGGCCCGTTGAGGGTATAAATGTATATTTGTATGTGCGTTAATGATATATTGTGAGACCACATTATGATGTGGATTGGTTCGAGTATTTCGACATGAGACGATCTTTAAACATGATTTATCAGTTTGGTCATAACAGGTTTGAGCTCAGGGCTCGGGGTGAGTCTCGGGGTGTTACTTATGACTATAGCATTACCGGGGATTTTAGGGTAACAGGTTATGAGTTATTGGAGTTTGAGGATTTTGAGATTAGCGGGAATTGGGAACCGTTAATTATAAATAACGGGATAGGCGGAAAGTACCAATTTTACCCCTAGAGTAGCTTGGAAGGCTTTAGATGACACAAGGGCAATTTGGTCATTTTAGGGGTGGATATATGAGACTTTTATGACTGTAGAAGGTGGTAGAATAAACAGAACAAAAACAGGGGTTTGCCTCTTGCTTTCCCGTACATCATCTTCTTCACTTCTCTTTTGAGGTTTAGAGTTCTTGGTGGAGATTTCACCAAGGGAGATTGAAGGGCTGGGTTGGAGCACTTGTTTAGCTTGTGTGGGAGGTTTAAAGCTAGTCTCAAGGTGAGTTTTGGCCATTTAGCACAGCTAGTACTCTGTTTTACCTTTGGTTTTTAATTCATGATTTTTGATGTGGGAAGTGAGAATCAAAAGGGGTTTTAGTGTTAGTTTGATTAGGGTTTGATGTGAGTGAGCTAAGGGTGTTGTTTGGGGATTTAATTGTGGGTTAGGAAGAGGTTTTATGAAGGTTTGAAGGACTGGTTTGAGAGGGAATCGCACAGGGGAAAATCTGGTTCGTGCGTGGGCGTTCTAGCTGGTCTGGGCTGGGCGCCGCGACCCTTGGTGTCTGTCAGGAGGGAGCCCTTCTGTCTGAAAGGTGCGCCGCGGCGCAGCAGGGGAGGGCCGCGACCCTTAAGGCCAATTTTGTCAAAATGTGGTTTTTAGCTTGGGGATTCAAACCATAGGCCTCGAGGTTGGACCTAGTACCCGGTTGGGTAGTATTTGATGTCTCGGGGGCTGGGATTTGGTTTGGGAACCCTCAGTTATCATTTTTATTGATGAATTCTATAATTTGGTTATGACCAGGTGACCGTCAAGGATTTTAAAGGTTGATCGTTCTCAGGGGTCGTTCATATTATAATTCTCACTCGAACCAGAGGTAAGAAAACAGTGTATGAATACAGTTGCACCCTGTATAGGTATATGACATGCATGGTTTGATATTGGGGCATGTTGGTTGGTATATGTGGACGTGGATTGTATATTAAATTATGATGTATGCTGATTACCTATTTAAGACACTGACTAGTCAAGGACCGATTCTAAAGTCGGGAATCTCGCATTGAATGGCTCTATGGCATTAATGCTAGACCGACCCTAGGGTCGAAGAACTTATAAGCGCTTGCCTCGTCTACGAACAGATGACTATAGCCAAGGTATATGACCCCGGTGACCATTTGTCACGTGGCTAAGGGATGTTGTCCACAGTTTCGACTCTAGAGTCGTGAGGAAGGTTATGTTGGTGACCAATCACCATGCACCTGTCCTGAACAAGCTTATGGAAGAATCACCGATCAGTTAAGCCCTGGTGACCTTACCGTCACATGGCTAGAGGGAGCGATGCTCATTATTGTGACTTTTGGCTATTGTCACCTATTTGTTGGACTGATAGTCCTGAATGGTTATTATGATCGTTGTTGATATTATATCATGTTTTATTATGTTTTCTTGCTGGGCCTTGGCTCATGGGTGCTATGTGATGTAGGTAAAGGGAAGGAAAAGCTTAACCAACCCTGAGTGGAGAGCTTGGGCGATGTGGTGTACATACAGGGCCGCTTGACTGCCACGGTCAAGTAGTTCTAAGAGGGACTAGGGGTTTACCCTACTTTTGCCGCTTAGGCCGGCGGGGATTGTAAATTTGAAACTGTAGCGACTCCTTTGTATTATGGACATCTTGTAAACATTTTGAAAGGCTCATGAGCAGTTTATTTACTTAATGAAATGTACCCTTTCCTTTTTATTGGTTTTTCACCTTAACCTGTTAATAGTACCTAGATCACGTTTTTAACCAAAGGACTCGGGTAGGGAGTCAAATTTCCGGTTCACTGTTCACCGTAACTGCTCTGGGGTAACCAGGGCGTTACAGAAAGGGTGCCTTTAGTGGAATTCTTATTGGCATAACATCATCTGGAGTGGACATTGACGTACTCGTTGTCTTAGTTAACGATGAAATCGTACTTTGACCACTTCGAGTAGAGAAGGCATTAACCTCTTTGAAATTTGTATCTAGAGAGGAGGGGGTTTGTGCCATGTGTTTCCCTTTTTGATGGATTAGAGGTAGAGCGAGAAGTCTACCATGCTCTTGAATTGCCAAAGTAGTATTTAGCTTCGTCATTTGGATTTTTATGTCTTTCATTTCCTCTATCATTTGTATGAAACATGATTTAAGCTCTTGAGTTGAGGCTATTTGTGTTTCCGCAAGCATTTGAAAGGTATTCTCAAGAGAATTACTTGACTGCATGTTATTTTGAGGAGTAATGTATGATTTTGGCAGTTGTTGGTTCTCAGGCCTCCATTGGCTCCTAGATGCTTGGTTTGAATCCTTTCAGCTTAAATTTGGATGGTTTTACCAACTGGGATTGTAAGTGTTTGAGAAAGGGTATAAGGCTTCTTGTAATCCTCTAAAGCATTGCATTGTTCCTCGGTTCCTCCTCTTAACTCACCAAGCGTTGGGCACTCTTGTGGTTGATGTTCCGCCCCTCCACAGATGAAGCATGGATCTCGTGTCTCTACCTTTGCAGCCATTTGGATTCCTCTACCTTCTTAAGATTTGAAAGCCTCGAATTATTGTCTCAATGATTCAATTTGGCTTTTGACGTTGTCATCTTCCCTTAATTGGTAGATTTCAGTTGATTGTGGCTTGTCCATAGGACTCGGTCCATTCCATGTGTAGGACTTTTCAGAGAGGTCGTCGAGCTACTAGAAAGCTCCATTGGGATCTTTTTGAAGGAATTCGCCATTGCACATCATTTGTATGAATTGTCATTGTCTAGTTGTGAGACCTTCATAGAAATAGCTGATCAGACGCCGACTTTCGTATCCATGATGTGGGCATTGATTTATCAAATCTCTAAACCTCTCCCAGACCTGATGGAAAGTTTCATGGTCTTTCTGGATGAAGGTAGAGATTTGCTTCTTAAGGTTGCTAGTCTTATGGGGCGGAAAATATTTGGCAAAGAATGCTTTTGTCATTTCGTCCCATGTTCCGATAGATCTAGGCCTTAAGGAATACGACCATATTTTTGCTTTGTCTTTGAGAGAGAAAGGAAAAAAATTTCAATCTCACAATGTTGGTGACATCAGCTTGGTTGTTGAATGTGGCCACCACCTCTTCGAATTCCCATATATGCACGTACGAAATCTCATTTTCCAACCCATGGAAGGTTGGAAAGAGGTTAATCATGCCGAGTTTGAAATCAAAATTTGGCATATTATTGGGATACATTATGCATGAAGGTGTGGCTGTACGCGTATGATGTAAATAATCCTATAGCGTTCTTGGTTGGACTTCATCTTGATGAGCCATCGTGGGTGGTTCAGGAAGTTTTGGTGAATTGGGTGAATTTGAACGAAAGGAAGAAAACGACAAACTAGGAGAGTTTTCTAAAGCATCTACCTGTTGTGTCACGAATCTCCCTAGTGCATCTTTATTTTGTGGCACAAATTTTTGTTATTATTATATATATATTTTATTTTGTAAGTATTATAAGCGCAAGTGCGTAGTAGTGTAATAAGTATACACCAAAATTGTTCCCAGGCCAATTGGAAAGGCTGCCAAGGCACCACTTTAGGCTCAAGAGCTTTTCTAGAACTCCCCGAGGTTCTTAGAAAAGGTTGGAGGGTAACGCTAACATAAACCTTATTTAATAACCAATTTTTCTAAGATAGAACAAGTTAGGCTTTTACTGATTTCCAAAATTACACAAATGTTCTCAATACTTTTTTTTATGCTTTAAAATTTTATGATTTTTCTTCGAAAAAAAACCTAAATCTAGAAAATGAATTCTAAACCTAAAAGTAAAATAAATAAAACAAATGAATAAATAAAAATAAAAATTACTAAGGAAAAATAAAATAAAAGAGAAATTGAAAAAAAATTAATTTACTATGCAAACCTTTAATTGTATAATTACCTCACCGGCAACAGTGCCAATAATTGATAGGTCGCAGTAGTAATCGGGTTATATCGTATCCACAGAGACGTAAAATACAAGTAAAAATAAAGATTAGTAAATTAGAAATAATAAACTTTGAAATAATGTAACTTTGAAAAAAAATATTTTTCTAAACACTAAATTAGCAAAATTGAGGAATTAGAATTAGAGAGAAAATATGGAAGGCATAAGTTCCATTCATCCAAACATATATATATTTTAATAAAATTAATTCATTCTACACCATTAATTATAGTTGGAAAATATATATAAGAAAGCTCGCCTTAAAATATGTTCTTAATTAAATTATACTAACTTCTAATTTTAAAAACCTATCATATTATATACCTTAGAGTGACAAAATACTAATGGCAGAATGCAGTAAAAAGCATATAATATAACAAATATCCTAAATTAAATCAAGAGCCTAAATTACATAAGAAGAGCATGACTAGTCTTATGTAAAAGACACTAATAAATTTAGAATAAAAATTAGAAGAAAATAAATTTTATTGTAACAAAGATATAGAAATGAAGAACAAAATAAAGAATCAATGTATTAAAAATATAATGTGAAACATGAACTTCACTCTAGCCTTTCCACAAGAGAATTTAGCATAAAATAGACATTGTTTTCACTCAAAAAAATGTAAAAGAGATGAAAGAAAAATAAGAAAAATAATGTTTTTCTCTCTAACTATACTCTCCACACTTAATTCCACAATCTGATCATTTTTTCCTACATTTGGCTCTCTATTTATAGTGGAAATTGGACCCAAAATGTGTAAAATCGTATACAAAATAGTGGGAAAGTAGCTACAAAATCTGATAGCAGTGGGGCAAGTGGTGTTGGGCCATGGGGGACAGCCGCCAGGTAGTGGGACGCGTGGCTGCAGCTGTTTGGCTTGGCTTCAGGCATGGCAAGAGCATGGGGGACAGCCACCATGCAGTGGGACATGTGGCAGGCTCAGGTTGGCTCGGTAGGCTGGCGTGTCAGGTGTGAAGTACTGCCCTTTGGCACACCCACATGGGGCCATTTTTTAAGTGAGCATGCCTTGGTGCTTGATCACTAGTCAAGTCGTGCACCAAGAAATCTCATGGGGTATGGTAGTGGCAATTTTGTAATTATGCATATGTCCCCCAGACAAAAATCATATATGTTACTGGGAAGACCTTGTATCCCTAGAAAGCTCCTTAGGGGGAGGTGACCTGGTGACTTAGGGAAGCACCATGGCCCAGCAGATAGGGGCAAAAGTTTTGTACTCCCTTGCCCTATCAAGGCTATATATTAATAAAATGATGTTTATCCATACTTGCCCTTGTATGCTCCCTTGTTGCCTATGTGTTACTTGTTTGCTATCTTCGTTGGGCCATTGCGTGCCACTTGCCTTATTGTATGCTTTGTGTTGTGTGGACATTCCAAGGAATGACTTGCTTTGTGCTTACTCATACTTCGTTATTGCCTATTGCATGTCCGAGATGTGTATATGGCTAACCACTGAGTTTGTTTGCCTGCAAGTGTGTGTTGTAGGCTGACTTGCTAGCTTGAAATGTGTTCAAGTGCTGCACGTTCCGTCTACTTGGAGTACCCAAGTAGCCGGCCCGTGACAGTTGGTATCAGAGCCAGGTTAGAGAAAGCTTGGCAAAAAACACTAATGGTGAGCAACACCCAGAGGATCGAAGCACTTGAGAAGCGTGTGGGGGAATTAGATGGCCTGGACGAAAGGGTCAGGGATCTAGATCATCAGATGCAAGCAATCGCATAGCTGTGCTAGAAAAGGAAAACAATGTTCTCCTATCCAGAATAATCGCATTGGAGCAAAGAAACACTCCATCAAGTACTTATGTTTCCCCTCGGTGGGAAGAGCGCATTGCGTCGGTGGAGCGCATGCTGAAAGAACAACAAGTTTCCATAAATGACACTACGGAAGACTGCAGAGAGGCAGTTGGCATGCTCAAAGAAGAAATGGCTGAGCTAACTGCAAAGGTAAATCTTACCATGCGAGCGGTTGGGAATGCACCTGCAACAGGGCCGATAGGTATGGAATATGGCCGAATTAAAGTGCCCGAGCCGAGGCCCAATAACAGGGCTAAAGATGCAAAGGACTTGGAAAATTTCCTCTTCAACATGGAACACTATTTTAGAGCCGTGCGGGCCAATTCAGAAGAAGGAAAGGTCGCCATGGCTACCATGTACTTGTCTGGGGATGCCAAGGTATGGTGGAGGACAAAGTAGGAGGACATAGAGAATGCACCATCACATCTTGGGTAGACTTGAAGAGAGAACTGAAGACGCAATTTCTGCCAGAAAATGTCACCTTCATGGCTCGAAGCCAGTTGAGAGAGCTTAAACAAGTTAGGGCAGTCCGAAAATATGTGAAGAAGTTTTCGGGACTAATGCTCGATATAAAGGACATGTCCGAAGTAGACAGGCTCTTCTACTTCCTCGAGGGATTGAAACCGTGGGCCAAGCAAGAACTTCAGAGATAGCGTGTGTCTGACCTAGCCACCGCTCAAGCTACTGCTAAACGCTTGACAGACTACACTCCGAAGAGCAGCCTGTCGAAAAGGGCTACCCGTCCAACCAGCTCAAATAGCGCTGGGAGTAAGAAGTCTGGGAAGTCATGGTTGGGCAAGAGTGGGGGAGAGAAGAGAACAACAGAGTCCAGCTCTTCCAGCGGTACAGATGCTGCTACAGGGAGGAAGCCGCTAGCTTGTTGGCTCTGCAAAGGACCACATAAGTCGGCAGTTTTCCCTTACAGGGGCAAGTTGAATGCCCTCATTGGCCAAGAAGAACAATGTGAAGAAGAAGAGGAGGATGAAGAGTACTCACACATGGTCGCTATCTGCATGTTGAATGCTCTCAAGAAGCATGGCGAAAAAGGGAAGAAGACTATGGGGAAGGGGCTAATGTTTGTGGATGCCACCATCAATGACAAGCCAGCCAAAAACGTGATGAGTGATATTGGTGCCACCCACAACTTCTTCTCAGAACTCGAAGCCAAGCGACTGGGACTAAAACTGGAGAAAGATGCAGGCCGCATGAAAGCGGTCAACTCCAAGGACTTGGCCACAACTGGAGTGGCTAAAGGTGTAAAAGTTAAAATCGACACGTGGGAGGGGCAGACTGACTAAGTGGTGGTCCATATGGGTGACTTTGATGTAGTTTTGGGAATGGACTTCCTAACTGAGAAAGGTGCCATCCCAATTCATGCCACTGGGAGTTTGCTCATAATGGGAGAGACTCCTTCAATGGTGTCCGCAAAGGCGAAACCACCCCCTGGTGTGAAGCTTCTATCAGCTTTACAATTTAAGAAGTGTGTGAAGAAAAAGGAGCCTACTTATGTAGCAGTACCCACCGTGTTCGAAGAAACAGTGGAAGAGATTGTTCCACTTGAAATTACGAGGGTCTTGAAGATGTATGGGGACATGATGCCAGATAAACTCCCCAAAGCCTTGCCACCAAAAAGGGGGATTGATCACCAGATAGAGCTGGTGTCGGGAGCAAAACCTCCAACAAAAGCGCCTTACAGAATGGCATCCCCTGAGCTAGAAAAGTTGAGGAAAAAACTAAAGGAGTTATTGGAGGCAGGCTTCATCAGACCGTTGAAGGCGCCATTTGGCGCACCTGTGCTATTCCAGAAGAAATACGATGGGAGCTTGAGACTGTGCATTGATTATAGGGCTCTCAACAAGGTGACAGTTCACAACACCTACCTCATCCCCCTGATCGCTGATTTGTTCGACCAGCTAAGTAGAGCCAAATACTTCACAAAGTTGGACTTGAGATCGGGCTATTATCAGGTGAGGATCTCAGAGGGGGATGAACCAAAGACAACGTGCGTTACTCGATATGGAGCATTTGAGTTTCGAGTAATGCCGTTGGGTTGACAAATGCAACTGCCACTTTCTGCACACTGATGAACCAAGTATTCAAGGAGTATCTAGATAAGTTCGTGGTGGTGTACTTGGATGATATCGTGGTTTATAGCGCCACGATTTAAGAACATCAAGAACACTTGGCTCAAGTGTTTCAGAAGTTGAGAGAGAACCAGCTATATGTGAAGCGCGAGAAATGCTCATTTGCACAGGAGAGTATCAAGTTCCTAGGCAACATTATGGAACGTGGCCGAGTTCATATGGATCTGGAGAAGGTAAGGGCAATCCAAGAATGGAGAGCCCCCACAAATGTGAAAGAACTCCGCTCTTTCTTGGGCCTAGCCAACTACTATAGGCGATTTGTGGATGGCTACTCAAGAAAAGCGACACCCTTGACCGAGCTGCTGAAAAAGGGTGTGACTTGGGCGTGGACTGACAAGTGTGCTGAAGCATTCAGGAGTTTGAAGGGAGCCATGATGAAGGATCCTATTCTTGCCTTGACAAATGTTAGCATGCCCTTCGAAGTACAGACAAATGCCTCAGATTATACCCTGGGAGGGGTACTAGTACAAGAAGACCACCCGGTCGCATATGAGAGCCGCAAGCTGTCTGAAGCTGAGAGGCGGTATACTGCCCAGGATAAGGAACTCCTCGCAGTTATCCATTGCATGCGAGTGTGGATACATTACTTGCTAGGGTCAAATTTCGTGGTGAAGATGGATAATGCAGCGGTTAGTCATTTCCTTACACATCCGAAACTGACCCCTAAGTAGGCTCAATGGCAGGAGTTCGTGGCGGAATTTGACTTTCGTTTTGAGCAAAGCAGAATTGGTACCTCTAAAGATCTTGGCTAGTTTGTCAGCTAGCATGGTGAACACTCCACTCAAGGAGCGCATCAAAGAAAACCTGGAGAAAGACCAAGTTTTCAGAACCATCTTGAAGCTCGTAAAAGAAGGCAAGACTCACCAGTTTTGGGTGGAGAATGATCTTCTGTGGGCCAAAGGGGGCCGCTTGTACGTTTCGAAAGCTGGAGATTTACAGAAGACATTACTAAGCGAGTGTCATGACACCTTGTGGGCAGGTCATCCAGGGTTGCAGAGAACGCATGCCCTTTGAAGAAGGGATACTACTAGCCACAAATGCGAGATGATGTAGTAGAGTAACCCAAGACCTGTCTCGTCTGTCAGCAAGACAAGGTCGATAGGAACAAGACACCTGGGTTGTTGGAGCTGTTGCGAGTCCCAAGATGAACATGGGAGAGTGTGTTGCTTGACTTTATAACCAGCCTGTCGAAGACAAGGGATTTAAGTGCGATCTTGGTGGTCATGGACAGATTCTCGAAGTACGCAACATTCATCCCGGTGTCGAAGTACTGTTTGGCAGAGAAGACAACACGACAATTCTTCAAGCATATTGTCAAATATTGGGGAGTGCCCCAGAACATTGTTAGTGGCCGAGATGGAGGATTCACTGGGACCTTTTTGTCCGAACTATTCAATCTCTTGGGGTCACAATTGAACATATCCTCGAGCTACCATCGACAGACAGATGGGCAGACAGAAAGATTCAATGGGATGTTGGAGGAGTACTTTCACCACTTTGTCAATGCCAATCAGAAGAATTGGCCACAACTACTCGATGTAACTCAATTTTACTTCAACTGTCAAAAGAGTTCTTCATCGAATAAGAGCCCTTTTGAAGTTGTTAATGGACAACAGACACTGTTTCCCCACACAGTGGACGAATACCGCGGTCAGAACCCGTGAGCCTTTCACTTCACAAAAGACTGGAAGAAAACGACAGAGATTTCCCGAGCTTATTTAGTAAAAGCATCCAGAAGAATGAAGAAGTGGGCAGATCAGAAGCATAGACCACTGGAGTTCAAAGCAAGTGACTTAGTGTTAATCAAGCTGAGGCCAGAATAGTTGAGATTTCGAGGGGACAAAGACATCAGACTAATTCATAAGTACGAGGGTCCGGTCTCAATAATCTCAAAAGTTGGCCTAACTTCATACAAAGTTGACCTACCAGCGTGGATGAAGATACACCCGATCCTTCACGTCAGCAACTTGAAGTCGTACCATGAAGATCCAGCAAATCCAGAGCGCAACCAGTCAACCAGAGGAGGAGTCATCATTCAGCCAAGGAGCAAGCGTCAACCTGAAGAAATCCTAGCGGAAAGGACGGTCACCACTGATCGTA
This sequence comes from Humulus lupulus, assembly GCF_963169125.1. Lineage (NCBI taxonomy): Eukaryota > Viridiplantae > Streptophyta > Magnoliopsida > Rosales > Cannabaceae > Humulus > Humulus lupulus. The sequence goes on along the minus strand of NC_084798.1, from coordinate 161,630,974 downwards.
AAAATCATAAGGAGTATCTGGTAAAATGGAAGGGGCTTGTAGATGACGAGTTCAGCTGGAAGAGGGCGGAAGACTTGAAGAGGCTCACGCAGAAGATTGAAGATCTACAACCTACTTCGTCGAGGACGCCGAATAATTGAGTGGGGGAGAGTGCGGCGTGCTTCCCCTTTGGCACACCCACATGGGGCCATTTTGTAAGTGAGCATACCTTGGTGCTTGATCATTAGTCAAGTCTTGCACCAAGCAACCTCATGGGGTAGGGTAGTGGAAATTTTTTAATTATGCATATGTCTCCCAGACAAAAATCATATATGTTACTAGGAAGACCTTGTATCCCTAGAAGGCTCCTTAGGGGGGGAGGGGGGTGACCTGGTGAATTAGGGAAACACCATGGCCACCAGCAGATATGGGCCAAAGCTATTGTTGACGCAGTTCTTCGCCAACAGGTAATTAAGAAAAGAAAGAGGAAGGGATTAGTGCTTATGTTGAACCGAAATAGATGAATGATCTTGGAAATCAAATGGTGACACAAAATACATTTTTTAGGTGGTTCAAAGGTTAAAATCCTTCTACTCCACCAGTCAGTATTATTGCTATATACTGGGTATTCTTTTACAGGGTATTTTTTACAATATAGAATCCAACCCCTTGTAACTCCCAGGGTCTCCATATTTATAGGAGAAGGCACCTGGGAAAATCAGGGCGTACATCTACCCCCCAAGCCTCTCATCGTGGTACACGACGTCGTGTAGGGTCACAGTAGGGTCTTTTAAGCTTCCCCATGAACTCTTCATATTCCACATTCTACGCAGGCGCCGAATACGTGGAACATCGTGGTTGGTGACGGTACGTCTTCCGAGAATCGCATTTAATGGCCTAGCCTATGCCTAGTCGTCGTTTCGTCTTTCGAGTGGAGCGCCTTGGATCCACATCAGGGCAATCCAACGGTCCTCCCCACATGTCCCTTCATGTATATAAAAGGGGTGGCCACCATACGCATGGGCCACCTTTTTATTTGAAATTTTCCAGAATTTTCTCTCTTCTTGCTTTCAAAAATCCCCCTTTTTTTCTCTTTCTGGTTACCATCTTCGGCGTTCCAGAAACTCAGGTGCAAGGGCTCCTTCAAAGCTTTGGAACCAACAACTCCGACGAAGCCCCAACCCAGGCGATTCTTTCATCCTCTTCTCAACCAGAACACTCAGTAAGTCTTCTGCCGTGCATGTGTTGAAATTATTTTTCACTGTAGCTTAGGTAAATATTTTACTGTAGCCACATGCAAGGGTTTGCTGGTTTTTGTGGGCATGAAGGGTGAAAGCCTTTTAGGTTAGGGTATTGTTTGTAGTAGAAAATCCTTTAAGAACACGGTTTATAGGATGCATTTTCTGGGGAAAATTTATGGGTAGGATTTTTGGTATGCTGGTTCAAAATATCTAGTATTTTGGGTGCAAAACCGGGTAGCTTAGGGGACACGCTTCACAGGCGGATTTGCCTTTCTTGCCTATTCGAACTTTCCCTCCAAGGAATAATTCTAACCTGACCCTCCTGACACACGGATTCCGAGTAATCGGGGATCGGTTGGGAGCACAGGCGTATGTTCATAGAACTGCGTGGTCTCACTCTCCACGGGCTGGGCTTACCTCAGCTCGTGTCAAGGAAACAGATTGTTCTCACATTTTTAAGTCGCCTTCTTCTAAAATTTCTTCTTTTTGTTCGCTAGGCGACCAGATGGGACCCAAGAAGAATGCTCCCAAGAAGCCTGTAAGCAGCTCGTCCTCCCGCCAAGACAAAGGAAAGGAGGTGATGGCCGAATCCCCTATCCCGAACTTCGGGCCAGCAGTGGAACAGGAGCTCGAGGTGGCTCCCGATGCGTTCTTTGAGGCGGAGAGGATCGTCTCAAAGATTACTGACCAGGCGAGGGTAAACAGAATATTCTTCTCCCACAACATCGAGCTGGGGAGAGCATCCGTGACTGCCCGACCTCTTGCAGAAGGCGAGCGGAGCTGCGCGCCGCTTGATGAGGCGTTCTCGGCCTAGAGCGACGAACATTTCAAGGCGGGGGCCTTCCTCTCGTTGGATCAGTACTTCGTTGATTTCCTCAATTACGTGAGGTTGGCCCCATTCCAGCTCCCCCCCCCCCCCCCAACTCTTATCGTTTGTTGGCGGGGTTAAGATACTTGTTCCTGAAACAGGAGTGGGAGGTCCGCACTCCTGCAGACATTCTTTATTTCTTCTGCCTCAAGGCCAGCCCGGAGCAGCGGGGTCGAGGTGATGGGTTTTACTACTTAACCCGGTTCCCCAACACGGCTGCGGTCATCGAGCTGCCCAGCCACCCCAAGGACTTCAAAGATCAATTCTTTATGTCGACGGGGTTCCGAAACTGCGAGCTGCACTACTTCAATCGTCCTCGTAAGTGCCTTTCAACTTTAGCTCGTAAGTTGAGTACCATTCAGCTCCTCCTGTATCCTTTTCTAACTTAGATTAATTCTGCAGCTATCTTCGCGAGGACAGAGAAGTCTGTGGTCCTCAGGAACCAGTACGAGACACTGGCGGGCTTGCCCCCCAGTGAAAAGGACTATCGTCAGCTCGTGATAGACGAGACGATGGTGGCCTGTAAGTTGTTCTTCCCAGGTGAGACTCTGAACCTGAGGAGGCTCCGGGCGCTTCCCCCAGCTCGTGATACCAGACCTTTCATCATGGAGGAGGTCGCGGAGGATGAAGATGAGGAGGACGAGGTGCCTCTCGTGAGGACGAAGAAGCAGGCGTTGGAGGTCGCCCAAAGAACGGACGAGGAGAGGATCTGGTCTGGAGCAGCCGCGGGTCCTTTTGGCCAAGGTAACCCATACATGTTTAGGAGCTTAGATAGGGCCACTGCCGACCCCTGGCTAGCTAGGTACAATCCCAAACAGATCGTCAAACACCATCGAAGTGACCCAGACTTATATGAAACCCTGCTCCACTGCGTCGACCAGCTCGTGCAGGATTACGAAAGTAGCCGCCCCAGGGGGACCATAGTTGTAGATAACACCCTAGCTTTTAGGTTGGTCCTATTCGAGGAGTATGGGACTAACCTTCGGTCATGGCCCTCACTCCGGGAGGGTACCGTAGCTCCAGGACTTAAGCAATATGTAGAAGAGTCTAGTCCTGAGCCGGCCTCGGATCCAGAACCCGCGCCAGCTCGAGAAGTGATTGTCTTAGATTCCCACGAAGAAGCTCCGGGGCTGATGGTTGTAACCGTAGACTCTTCCTCTAGCTCGGGGGTAGGATTCCCCTTTAGTAAATAAATATACTTGAATTTTGTATTTTTTCTTTTCTTTCCTTTGTTTTTGTATGACTGCTAACTTCTGCACTAACCATATCTTTGTTTTGACAGAAGAGATGTCTCAGTCCGGGGGACAAAGTCTGCGGGCTGTGCTCATTGGGCGAAACTCCTCAGCTGGGGCCTCTGGGCCCAAAATGAAGAAGCTCTGGACGTTGAAGAAAGGCGCCGGGACCCCATCCAAGTCTCCTGCCAAGGAGAAAGAGCAGCCCCCAGCCGCTCAGGTTGTGGGAACTGTTCCTCCTGCTGCAGGGGGGAGCAGCATGCCCCGACCCCCTCCGCGAGCTCCGGCCTTCGTTCGGGACACAGGGGCGGAGCTCGGGACTTTGGCGATCTCAACCTCCGAGGTGCACATCCCGGTTGACCCCCAGGACCTGGAGAAGATTCCAGAGGCCTTCCGAGGGACGATGTATGAGACGGCGAACTACGCCGTCAGCCACATATACAAATTCAACGAGAAGGAGCTCAGGGCCATCGAAACAAGGAGCTCGGTTGGCGTGCTGGAATCTTCATTGGGCATGGACCTAACGGTAAGCTGACCTTACCCTTTATGGTTTTTAATTATCATGCCTTGCCCTGTTTATCCTTTCTCCCTTCTTTTTTTTTTTCTAAGGCAGTTGCCTCCCCATTTTCGCAGAGCGCCATTGCCCTCCTTCGGAGCATTGCCAGGACCAAGGCCCAGCTCGAAGATATGCGAGGCAAGCACCAGGTGGTTAAGGACGCCTTGGCGGCCACGCAGGTCGAGCTGGAAGAAACCCGACCCAAGCTTCAGGAGGTCGAGGAAACCAAGGCCGCCCTTGCCGCCGCGCAGGCGGAGCTAGACGCCGCGAAGGCTGGGGCCGAGGAGGCCAAGGCCGCCCTCGCCGCTGCTCAGGCGGAGCTAGATATTACGAAGGCTGGGGCCAAAACCACCCTGGAAGCCGAGTAGGCGGCCTCCGGCACCGCCCTGTAGGACATGCTCTATAACTGCTGGGCCTACAAATTGGACGGCAACTTCTCCTTCTTGGCAACAGACGTCTGGGAGCCCTTGCTGGAGGGATTTAAAGTTCGCCTCGAGAAAGAGGCACCTTCCGAGGCCGAGGAAGCCTCCGGTGCAGCTGGGCAGGAGGGCGAGACGGCGACCTCCACGGGGCAGCCTGGCGAAGTTTAGGGCCTTCCTTTTTGCTCCAACTCTTTTATCTTTATTTTTTTTGTGTAACTTTTGCACAAGGTGTTTCCACCTCGAGACAATCCAATTATCAATTTTATTTTTAATTGACTTATTTCCTTGTCTTTGCGCACTTTAGTTACTATTTTGAAAAAACTTAGTTCGCGTTAATTTTTATCAATAACTCGTGCTCTTGAGGAAGAACAACAATCAATCGATTTAAATTAACTTCCAAGTTTTATGATCTGGTTATATCTAGGAACTTAATTTGAAAACTTAGTTCGTGTTAACTCTTATCAATATCTCGTGCTCTTTAAGAAAAGCAACAATCAATCGATTTAAGTTAACTTCTAAGTTTTATGACCTGGTTATATCCAGGAACTTAATTTGAAAGCTTAGTTCATGTTAACTTTTATCAATATCTCGTGCTCTTTAAGAAAAGCAACAATCAATCGATTTAAGTTAACTTCTAAGTTTTATGACCCGGTTATATCCAGGAACTTAATTTGAAAACTTAGTTCGTGTTAACTTTTATCAATATCTCGTGCTCTTTAAGAAAAGCAACAATCAATCGATTTAAGTTAACTTCTAAGTTTTATGACCTGGTCATATCCAGGAACTTAATTTGAAAACTTAGTTCGTGTTAACTTTTATCAATATCTCGTGCTCTTTAAGAAAAGCAACAATCAATCGATTTAAGTTAACTTCTAAGTTTTATGACCTGGTTATTTCTAGGGTACAGCTCAGTTCACGTTAATTTTTGTCAATATCTCGTGCTCTTTAAGAAGAACAATGATCAATCGATTTGAATTAACTTCTAAGCCTTTTAAGGCGACCTGGTTATATCCAGGTACCATATGCTCCCCAAGTAACTTGGAAAGGGTCTTTCATGGTTACTTAGGATTACACTTATAAATATGTACAATCATAAACGAAAAAGTTAATTCTCATTGCGTAATACATAAAAAGTGGCCTTTTAGGCCTTACAAGGGAATTATTGATAATATTTCTTCAAATGGATGGCATTCCAAGTCTGTGGGACTGCCCCTCCATCAAGCCGAGGTAATTTATAAGTTCCCTCTTTAATGACCTCGATAACTTGATATGGTCCTTCCCAGTTTGGTCCCAATACTCCATCTTTGGGATCCTTACCGGCTAAGAAAACCTTCCTGAGGACCAGGTCGCCAATGCTAAAGGCACGCTTTTTGACTTTTGAGTTGAAATAGCGAGTGATTTTCTGGTGATAATGGGCGAGCTGGAGTTGCGAATCTTCTCGTCTTTCATCCATCAAATCTAAGGAAGTGCAAAGTAGCTCGTGGTTGCGATCCTGGTCGTATGACTGGACCCTATGCGAAAGTACCTTAATCTCCACGGGGAGGACTGCCTCACTCCCAAAGGTCAAGGAAAAAGGAGTATGACCCGTAGGAGTTCGATGCGAGGTTTGGTAAGCCCAGAGAACTTGGGGGAGCTGTTCTGGCCAGACCCCCTTGGCTTCGTCTAGTCTCTTCTTGAGGCTCGCCTTTAGAGTCTTGTTGATGGCCTCGACCTGGCCATTCGCCTGACGATAGGCCACGGAGGAGAAACTTTTCACAATTCCATACCTTTCGCAAAATTCAGTGAAGAGGTCGCTGTCGAACTGAGTCCCATTGTCGGAAACGATTTTCTTGGGCAGCCTGAATCGGCAGATAATGCTCTTAACCACGAAGTCGAGGAATTTTTTGGAAGTTATCATTGCCAAAGGTTCTTCCTCAGCCCACTTTGTAAAGTAGTCGATGACCACCACGGCGTAGCGGACCCCGCCTTTTCCAGTAGAGAGGGAGCCAACTAAGTCGATTCCCCAAACTGCAAACGACCATGGGGAAGAGATCATCTTCAGCTCGACTGAGGGAGCTCGGGCAACTGAGGCGAACCGCTGGCACTTGTCGCATCTTTTGACATAATAGATCAAATCCTTAGACAAAGTGGGCCAGTAATATCCTTTCCTCAGGACCTTTAGGGCCAAGCTTTGCCCCTCAGCGTGATGCCCACAAAAACCCTCATGCACTTCCGCAGGATGGCCTTTGCTTCGCCTGGAAGAACACATTGTAGGAGAGGTAGGGAGTGCCCACGTTGGTATAGCACCTCGTCCACCATCGTGTACCTGGGAGCTTGATACAGAACTCGCCGCGCATCATTACGCCCTTCAGGTAGCTTTCCCTCGACGAGATATTCAAGGATTGGGGTCATCCAGGTCGGTCTAGCGTCGATCATCTTGACCTCCGTCCTGGCTTCTTCTACACTTGGTTTCTCCAAGAATTCTATCGGCACTAACCCCAAGGTCTCCGTCTCCCCGGAGGTGGCGAGCTTGGCAAGAGCGTCGGCGTTAGCGTTCTGCTCCCGAGGTATCTGCTCGATTGAGCCTCGCCCAAACGCGGACAGTTCCATTTTTACCTTTGCTAGGTAGGCAGCCATCTTGGGTCCTCGTGCTTAATACTCGCCCAGAACCTGGTTTACCATGAGCTGGGAGTCACTGAAACACTGAACCGAGCTCGCCTTCAGCTCCTGGGCTATCCTCAGCCCGGCCTGCAAAGCTTCGTATTCGGCCTCGTTGTTGGAGGCTTTGAATCTGAATCTCAGCGCCGAGTGTTACCTGTGTCCCTCAGGGGATATCAAAATGATTCCAGCTCCGGAGCCGTTCTCGTTGGACGAACCATCCACGGAGATGCTCCACGATGCCTGGGCCGAGGTGACCTGAGGTGAGTCTTCTGCAGGATCCTCCTGGAATCCTGTGCACTCTGCTACAAAATCGGCCAGGGTCTGGCTTTTTATGGCATTTCGTGGGGTGTACAAAATCTCGAACTGACTGAGTTCGATGGTCCACTTTAACAGACGTCTCGATGCTTCAGGTTTTTGCAAAACCTGCCTTAAAGGTTGATCGGTCATGACATGTATTGAGTGGGACTGGAAGTACGGCCTGAGCTTTCGCAAGGCTGTAATAAGGCAGAATGCCAATTTCTCCATCAACGGGTACCGGGATTCAGCTCTGAGAAGTCTCTTGCTGATGTAGTAGACTGGTCTCTGAATCCGGTCTTCTTCTCGAACCAATACGACACTAGCTGCATCCTCTGTAACAGCTAGGTAGAGAAAAAGAGGCTCTCTTGCTTTTGGTTTGGATAATACGGGTGGCTCGGCCAGATGTGCCTTCAGGTCGAGGAAAGCGCTTTCGCACTCTTTTGTCCACTCGAACTTCTTATTTCCTCGGAGCAGGTTGTAGAATGGTAGGCACATATCGGTGGATTTTGAAATAAACCGATTGAGGGATGCCACCCTTCTTGTCAGGCCTTGGACATCTTTGCGCGACCTGGGTGAGGGAAGCTCAAGCAACGATCTAATCTTGTCGGGGTTTGCCTCGATTCCTCAGGTATTGACGATGAAACCCAGGAATTTTCCCGACGTGACTCCAAAAGTACACTTCTGTGGATTAAGCCTCATGCCATACTCCCGTAGTATCTTGAAGCATTCCTCCAGGTCGGAAACATGGTTATCGACAGTCTTTGACTTGACTAGCATGTCATCAACGTACACTTCCATGTTCTTCCCGATCTGGTTTGCGAACATTCTATTTACTAACCTTTGGTCGTAGCACCAGCGTTCTTCAGCCCGAATGGCATGACCATGTAACAATAGACGTTAGTCAGGGTCATGAAGCTGGTGTGCTCCTGGTTGGCCAAATTCATGGCGATCTGATTGTGGCCTGAGTACGCATCCATAAAGGACATGAGCTCGTGGCCCGCCGTGGCATCCACCAATTGGTCAATCATCGGCAATGGAAAACAATCCTTGGGGCAGGCTTTATTCAGGTCGGAGAAGTCGATGCAGGTCTGCCACTTCCCGTTGGGCTTTGGGACCAGCACGGGGTTGGCGACCCAAATCGGAAACTTGGCTTCACGGATAAAGCCGCATTTCTTGAGCCGGGCTACTTCTTCCTCTAAGGCTTCAGCCCGGGTTGTTCCTAGGCGTCTTTGCTTCTGGGACTTTGCAGGAACGCTTTTATCCAGATGAAGGGTGTGCATGATGACACTTGGGCTGATTCCCACCATGTCCTCGTGTGACCACGCAAACACATCCAGGTTGTCCTACAGAGATTTAGTCAGCTCCGCCTTCCTCTTACTACAGAGGTTTTTCCCGAGCTTGACCATCCGTGAAGGATTCTGTAGATCGATGTTTATTTCCTCGAGCTCCTCAATAGCCTGGTGCTCGGATCTGTCCTCCCCTATTCGGGGGTCAATATCCTCACTCAAGACGATATTTTCCCCTTCGGCGCTCTGAGGTTTTTCAATCCCAGGATCAGCTAAGGGTTCCTGAGATTCCTCTCCACCATCTTGGATGGCCATTGCTAGCTACCCGGGTTTCGATTTTCCCTTCTTGGAAATGTTGTAGCATTCCCTAGCAACGATCTGATCGCCATGGACAGTGCATATTCCCGTGGAAGTAGGGAAGTTCATCACGAGGTGGCGAATGGAAGTGACGGCCTCAAAGGCTATGAGCGTGGGTCGTCCCAGAATTGCATTGTATGCAGCGGAGCAGTCGATGACCACGAACTCGAGGAGTTTGGAGACAGTCCGAGGTCCTTCTCCTAGGGTGATCACCAGCTCGATAGTCTCTATTGCCGCTGATCCTTCTCCCGAAAAACCATACAGCATCTTGGGGGTCGCCTTCAGCTTTGCGATAGTCAAACCCATCTTCTCCAGCGTGGACCGGAATAGAAGGTTGACCGAGCTCCCATTATCGATCAGCACCCTCCTAACCCTCCGGTTAGCGAGCTGAACTGCTACGACCATAGGGTCGTTGTGAGGGAACTGGACATGGTCCGCATCTTCTTCTGTAAAAATGATCGGTTGCTTCTCTAGTCGCTGCTGCTTTGGCAGGCGCTGGTCCGGGACGAACTCTGCTCCATTATGTGTCTTGAGTTCATTTACGTACCTCTTCTGGGCACCCCTGCTCGTGCTAGCCATATGCGGACCTCCAGATATTGTGGAAATCGCTCCTCCTATCCCGGGAGGAGGGACGTCCTGATCTACCCGAGACCCGGGCTGACTGACCTGGACTTCCAGAGTAGGTCGACTTGCTGGAACCTGGTTCTGCGCGTACTGGGCCAAGGGGCC